>NW_023339729.1:3883048-3891773 GCF_004916995.1 Morone saxatilis
AGAAAACTAAAATGTTGGACCCCTACAGACCTCTCTGTTCCTGCCACTCTGTACAATGTACCCAGTTTCTCTGTGCTGGAACACTACCTGGCCCCATGTTTGCTGTGTGGTACTTAAATAATTAAACAATTATTATAATTTAGGAGAAGGTGACATAATCATGGAGGTCTTAAAACTAAACTCTGTCTTGAGTGACCTTCAAAATGAAGGAAAACACCATTATATTACAACTTGGCTCTTACTTTTGTGGGTCTGGCCATTGTTTCTATCAGCAAAAACAATTTATTGTTAGAAAGAAGGCAGATGAGACTAAAAACATGAGCAGTCAGATAAGTTGTAGACCAATTCCCAGGTCACCTAAATTTATTTGGAAGAGAAAACGAAAGCCAAACGTAATCAGTTGGGAAATTAACCTAGCCTAACCCAGTCAGTGTGGTCTGTTGGATAACACTGTAACAGCTCACACATCCACTAGTGGAAATAGATTAGCTTGCAAGCAGTAGTATTAGTTCACTCAGTTTGTCATTTGGAACAATGGACATGTGCACCAAATTTCATGACAATCAATCCACTGGTTGTCAAGACATTTCACTAAAAACCTAATTTACTTACTGTAGTTGAGCACAGTTTTCCTTGCAATTAGGGATTATTAAAAACAGTTCATCCTTCATTGTCAGTTTCACTTCCAAATGAAGTGGTTTAGATAATATGGCTAAACTGTTTGCATATCTATCTGATTGTGTGGCAGCCTGTGTGGCTTGCTTCCTTGTTGTGGCGATGATGCCATTTTCCTCTGAGTAATAAAGCAGGACCCACATTAAGTTGATATTGTGCTTTAATGGTGCAAGGTGAGAAGATCTCAAACAAATGGCCCAACAATTGCCCACAATAGCAAAGATTAAATTAGCACCAACCAGTTACAACCCAATAAACCTGGCGCTTCTGGGCTCCTGGAGTTCTGGGGGCTAGGGTTGTCCCGTCCCCTTAGCCCAGTTCAGCCACTTCCATCACAGCTATTCACATCCTCTCAACCCAACTCACTTCATCACGAATCCTTCCCTTGTTATCTTCTCCTCTTTTAAATTTCAGGCAACTAAATCCTCCAACCAAGTCCAACCAAAAAGGTTACCAGGAGTTCAAGGGGTCAGGGCTCACAGATCTGCAACCCGAACCCTTCAGTTTTGTCCCTCACGGTCAATGCTCAGCCGCTCAAAACGGGCTAAAAGTCTGCCTCGGAGGGAACCTTTGTGGACCTGAGCGGGTCTTAGTTACCCACACAGAAATCAATAAAGACATGAAGAATAGAGATGTGAGAAGGCAGAGTAGAAGCAAAGGAGTGTGGGCAATGTTTACTCAGCAGTAAATCTTTCCACCTTACAGAGGTGGAGGCATAGATAGCTTCGATGTACATTCTCTCTTTAAGCCATGTCTCTTTCCTTCACTGCTTGAAATCAAATGCTGTTCACCCCCAATAACAATATTAAAAACAGCAATGATATTGTTAGCAGAATGGTTTTTCCCTTGTTGAATCTTTGGCAAGCAGGAAAAAAAGCTACTTTTAACATCACTAAGGGCCGGGCTGCCAGCAGTTGGTAGATCATCTCATTCCTGTGCCAGTGTGCCGAGACAATCCCTAATTTGTGATATATTTATCTATTCCTTTGCATAAATATCTTTGTTTCACTCCTCTCTCTCTCTGGAGAAGGTGCATTCTTATTCTGCACCATTATCTCCAGTGATGGACTAGCTCTCCCACACACTGCAGCTCATTAAACCAGTACTGCGGCCTTCCTGGTTCTTCTCTCCCTCAGCGTTTTCCCCTCTCTTCCCTTCATCGCGTTTACTTTGAAAAGGTCCTCCAGGACTCCGGTAATAATGCTTCTCCAGGATTACAGAGGACTTGCCAGTATGGACGTGCCTTTAATAGAAGATGACGTTATCTATGGGAGTGCTCTGACTGGCAGGGAAACTTCCCTGCTATGGCATTTGTCTAAGCTTTAGAGGCCAAGGCCTGACATTTGGGGAGGTAAGAAGCTCTGACTTGCATTGTTGTTGAAGACCTTGTGAAATTAAGCATAACATTCATGACATTAGCACTTGCTGACCTGATTATAGTGGACAGGAGACTAATACTAACTTCTTAAATCATTTTACATAATTCACGACAAGGGACATCCCCAACAGATGGAACTTAACACATGATTTCAGGCGACCATACCAAACTCAACATTGCAACTTGGCGATCAGGGAGTCAAATATAAAGAAGAAGCTCAACTTGTGAGTGTATCATCTTATTGAACTTGAATCTTATTTAACATTAAAAAGTGGTCTACAACTGTATTCAACAAATTCCTTCTATAAAAAGATATATTCTTATATATATATTCTATATATTCGTTGACCTATGCTTCAGTTTCTCTATGAAAAGGATAACAATCTGCAACTTGTGGTTTTGGGGAGAGGACCTAATGTGTGTTTAGTCTACTGCTTTCCTGCTATAATCGCACTTTAACAATGTGTGTGAGAATGTGACAGAAGAAATTTCTGTTGCTTGTCATCGTTGCTTTTCTAGACCTACGCTATAACTGAAACCCCTACCTTTGCATCACAGTAAAGGCTGCAGACAAAAAAAGTGACTGTGCCTGGAGGCTTTTGTGTCATTTTCATAAAACTTCCAAGTCATGTACCTCTCTCCAACTCAACGAGCCCCGGTTCTGGATTTAGCGAGTTCCTAGAGCCCCAATGTTAACAAGGCACCAGGCAGTAGAGCCAAATGTAGAGCAGGACACAGCATCTGCCTCCCTAAAGCCAAAGAGGAGAAGGCTGCCCTACTTTCACTTATGCAGCCAAAAAACTAAGAGAAAGAAGATAACATTCCTGAGCAACCACGTGGGTAGAATAAGTAAAGAAAGGGAATGGCAGTAAATGAATAAGAATAAAAAACCATGCTCAAACATTAACTGCATGTGGATCAAAACGTAATTAGATCGGCTCTCAATCTAATCTGCAGAGAAGTGAAGTCTGTGTGTTGTGAAGTAGCCGCAGGAATAGTTTCTCCAGTCTGTGCAAGTGACAGTCCCCTAATTTCACTGGTTCCTCTGGAGTTTAACAGGATAATCCCTCCGGTGAAACGGGCTGGGTGGCTCTATGCTATTAAAATCACACAGCACCAACATGCTCCCAATTAAACACTGACACCCTTGGGACAAGCTTGAATAAGTGTATTTTTTATACATGAGAGAAGCCATTTTAAGAAAATTAGTAATGGGGGCAGTGCCTGTCTGAAGAGAGAGCTTGGCCATGCTGAAGGCAAAAGCTATTTTCTCACTATTTAAGGAAGCATCTATTTGAATGGAGTTTTGTATGTGGATTTCAGCCGAATACAGTTAACTAAATTCCTCCCCTAAACAGAGATTGTCCAATAATAGCTTCGCAACCAGAATGACGGCAGGTCTGTCAGCCTTTGGATTTGTCCGTATGTTGAAGTGGTGTCATTGGTGCTGCAGTAAGAGGGATACTGGGCATTTAAAGAGTTTTGAGGGTGGTGCCAAAAACACAAGACATGTGCATGTCCAGCTACTTTTCTTAGCTAGTGTTGTTCTGTTCTGATGCACAAGAACGACATAATTAAGTAATGACATTAGTTTGTGGGGTTAGACAAAAGAAAAATGTGTCCTGCACATCCTCCGTGTAGTATGTCCCCATTATGTGGAAGCTGGTCCTGGATGCTATCAGACTTTATGCTAACATTAGCTGCTCTGTTCTGCTCTTTATTGGATTTGTGGATGTTTTCACTCCAGCAGCCCCCGCCAACATTACCTTAGAGAAACATGAGTTAGTCATCAAATATTTAAAGTAAAACGTACGGTTTGAAAAATACAAACAAATATGTGAGCTAAGCAGCAGTTATGTTAGAATAAAATACGAGTCGGATATTACATTTTTCCTTGTCATACTAATAACACTAGGACTAACTTGCTCTACACTGCACCACAAGAACAATATAGTTTCTAGTCTTCTACAATGGAACATCAACAGGATGCTGACTTTTTGCCTGGGACATACAGATTCAGCCTTTAGCCTCAGTCAAATTAAGGGCCGCTTTTACAGGGTCCTTCTGGAAATATTAAAATGTCAGCCATGGACGGTGCATTTTCAACCGACTCATGGAGGTAATTAGCTTAATTAGCAAGTTTGCTTCAGCTGATAAAGTCTGCCAGGAACAGTTGTCATTTCAGCCGGTAAAATCAATCAAAAGTTTAGTCGTTGACTAAAAATAAAAAGCCTGCTTTTGTTTACTTCTGTCTGAAATCAAGAATTGTGTGGTAACTCTGCTTTATCATTGTAAACTGCATATGTGTAGACAAAAGTTAGACAGGCATAAGAACAGTAACTTAAAGACTAACTAAACCCCCAAAGACCTTTTTTTCAGCTGAAACCCAACGTGTATTTAGTGGGACATTGTGGTGCAAAGTATTTGACTTCTACATATTTTGTTATAAATATACAAAGTGACTGCCCTCTACTGGTTAAAACCTGGCTATTGAATAGAATTTTGCTAGCGGCTGATCTGGTGGCAAGGTGATGTATATAGTGGCACCTATTGTCACCAACCCACCCCTCCCTCTCCGTCCCCTCCTACAGTAATGAGTGGAGTTGCTGGTCTAGCACTAGCTTGATTGTGTGATTTTGGTGCTTAAAAGGGTTAAAAACAACAAAGTCACGCAACTACACACACAAACTAACCGACTGAGGCAGCAGAGAGTTAAAAATACTGTGTTTGTCATGAGAGTCTGGCGGCTTTGAACAAAGCAATATAGCGTCTGTTTCTCGTTTAACAAAGAGCATCTTTTCTTTAAAAAAGGCTTTCTCTGTAGGGACCCTTTCCATAATGTTGTCAGACACTTATAATAACAATCTGAGCCTGTCAGTGGCAAAAACAAGCACTTTAGTGGATGTACATTGATGGTGTGCAATCTCCCCAAAGTATTATATTGCAGGCTGATTTCGCTTCCGCTGGATGTAGCACTCAATACTGGACCAATTTCAAACATTGTTGTCCCCATTAGCCAAAACAGGGTCCAGGTTGAAAAATACCAAAGTTAGCCTTTGAAGGGAGCAGGGCATAACATTTTATTGCTTAGGAGAAAAGCGTGTCCAACTTGTTGAAGAGGACATGTTGGCATTTGTCGAAACACATTAGCCCTTGCTTTCCTCGTGAGTCTTTTAACTTTTGGGATGACTGCCAGGGATGAAGTGATGGAGCATCACTGGACAGATGAAGGGATGAGGGGTGGGGGTGGTAGTCGCGGGAATACAATAAATAAATAAAATAAAAAAATAAAAAAAGAGGCACACTGCTGGCTGTTCAGTGCAGCGCCTTCGCTCTGGGAGTGAGGGAGTATAGAAAAGAATGGCGACACTCACCTCCTTGCTTACTCCTGTCAAGATAGATGGAGACCCTTCTGGCCAGACCTGCGAGCAGGGGGAGGGAGCAGATGGAAGGAGGGAGGAGGGGTGAGGGGGAGAGCAAGAACGCAACAAAGCAAGCAACAAATTAGCAAAGGACCCCCCATGCATGCACACCTACACAATCGCACACACACTCAAAAGTGAAGACTTCCTGAATATACTCCACGTGCATTCAAACAGCAGAGGGGTGAACAAGGCGGCTGTTTCCCAGATGACTAACAGTTATATGCCGGGATCAAAGAGTGAAAGGAGAGAGACAGAGAGAGGCTTGAGCTGAGCTGCTGCCTCTGGATTACAAACAGGGGCTGTGGAAGCTGCACAGGGTCCCCAACCTCCATGCCTGCAGGACACAGAATCCCAAATCCTTTCACCACACGGCAGAAAGCTTGACTAGAGAGGACTTGAGTGTGCATGTGCATGGGAATGAGAGTTTGAGCAAGATCGATAGTGAAAATACATATACGGAAATAATTTAACTGGTCTGAAAATAAAATAAAATAAAATAATTGAACACAAAACTAAACATAATTAATTTAATCACACAAAATTAAGTGTGAAATCAAGATTTGTTGTTGTGGAGGTGTATGTTATTGGGAAAACTGCTTGCTGCCTTGTTCAGCCTCTCGAGGTGGGGGAAAAAACACAAAAGAATATCAAAGAACCAGCAAAGTAACCACAAGCCAGACAGACAGATTCTACAGAGATGGCTCACTGCTGAAAAACAGCACAAAAGCATGTTATTGGACAACAGGGACGGGATGAGTGAGGACAGGTTGTGCAGGGACCGGTGTGTATGAAAAGGTGTGTGTGTCTGCCAGTTTCTCCTTGAGAAACGTTCACAGTCTTGAAGCAAATGCCTACAAAGGTAGAGAAGGTTTTTTGGCAGCACAAAGACAGACTTGTGTAATATTTCATGGGGTTTTACATTATTAATGCCACTGAGGCAACGCTAAAAATCTAAAAGTTTCAAAACACAAGCATGAAATTATTGTACTGTATGAAAGATGTTCCAAGCAATGGTAATAACTCTAAACTGGTTACTGGGCTAGGAAGAGGAGGTGTGTGTGTAAATGTAATAGGGAAAACTGTGTGTGTGTCTATGTGTGTGAGAGAGACTGCACATGTTTTTTAAAGTTGTCTGCCAAGTTTAAAAATATATATATATTTGAATACCACAAGCTGAAGCTGGACTCTTCAGTAAAACTTTTCCAGGAAAGATCTCAGTCGAGTGGCTATTTATATTAAAATTGATGCCTCCACTGTAGTCTGAATGCAGAGGCGACACAGCGACTGTCACTAACGATACATCCACGATAACAAGCACACCATTAAAAGTTAAAGTCTTCGTCAAAACAAGGCTGTGGCTCACTGTTGGACAGTCCTCTGTGGGGGATGAGTCTTTCAGGGCGATTTGTGTCATAAGAGTCAGACAGACAGTGATGCTAGTTAAGTGTGTCGCCTCTCTGCAGATTCCCACAGAGCGCCGGTGACTCTGTGGCTTTGTAATGATGGAGACACATATGTGCACGCATTCTGTGAATTACACCACTGCACGGATGTCAAGTCAGCCAGACACTCAACCTGACAGCTCTGCTCTCATTGCTACCAATTAGCCAAATATGTATCTTATTCTATACGAGATGTGTTCTAAAAACGCTTTCTGAAAGTTGTCCACTCAGACATTACTGTTGACACATGTGCTCATGCTAATACACTGGGTCAGAGATCATTTAAAAACATGTTCAAAACAGACAAAAGTGTGGTAGTAATATGTATCAAAGAGGTTGTATTAAGTATTGGTAGAAACATATAATAATTCCTACAGCTGTCACGGTTTCCCTAAAAAACCTCCCTACCCAGAATTGACGGCTGAGAAACGCTCGAGGCAGAAAAGTGCGGAGCAGTGGAGAGAGTTGAGAGAGAGAGTGGGTAACCCAGCACATCACAGAAGTGGGTGGATGTCTCTGACAAGTGTGTGCTGTGGGTGTCGGGCCTGGTTCAAATATTTGCGAATAACTCTGCCTCACGAATTATGGAAGTGTGTCAACACAGAAGGTAAACATGGCAGCGAATCCACTGACGCCCACAGTCCAAGTTTAAAATTATTAATTCTATTCAGGCAACGCAGAAAGCCCTCTGTGCAGAGAATGACTAATAATCTACCTGTTGCATTTTATCATTAAGTTTATGCTCTTAAATGAACTAACTTTGAATGTAGGTCTCCAAACAGGATAAACCAGCCTCCAACTTTCTGAGACATGACATATATGTGATGGATATGGCATATGTGACAGGGTGAGACAGGCGAGGCTGATAAGTTGCATTCGTTTTGACTGATGGAACTAAATGCAGACACCTGACTCAGAATCCAGCACCTGCCTCTTATGTGGCAGAAACAATCGACGACACTGTGGAAGGAGGGCTGAGGTCTCTGCATCAGGTCAAATCACTTATTGAACAGACCATTTTTTTATGATTTAATTTTCACAATCAACACACTATTTAGCTGTATTAAAGAGGAAATACAACTGTTATTAGTAAGCTAATATAAGCTAGTGCTAGGCTTAGGAATAAAAATGCATCCCTGCTCTGTCACCGGCACTTTAACAGTCTCCAGGCAGACCTAGAGCGGTTCAGTTACTGGTTTCCTGCAAGTTTCAACAGGGAAAATTTAAGACTTTTTTAAGATTATTATGAGTGACCTTTAAGACCTATTTCATGTCCATACTGACAAAAAAAGTACAATAGATATAAAGGAAAATCAGTATTGGTTGCAGTATGATCAATACAAATTATTCCCCAAAACACATTTAAAAGCTAGACTGAAAAATTGAACTTTATACAAGTAATGTTAACTTCATTAAATCATATTTAAAAACTTTAAAAATCATATCTAAGATGTTTTAAGGCCTATGTTAGAGAGACGGGATGACACACAGCAAAGAGCCACCAGTCAGACTCGAGCCCATGGCTGCTGCAGCAAGGACTCAGCCTTTGTACAGCTCTACCAGGTGAACTATCAGGGCACCGCTTAAGACCTCATTTTTATTGTCTTATAAATATGCATAGTGACTACTCTCTACTGGCTGAAACCCAGCTATTGAAATTGAATTTTGCTGATCTGGTGGCAGGTGACATATATGGCCTCCTACAGTAATTTTACATCTCCGAACACAGGAGGTGCTGGTCTAGTGTTGCCTCGATGGGTTAGTTAGTTTGTGTTATTTTGTGATTTTAGACTTTTTAAGACCCC
>NW_023339729.1:3891940-3893946 GCF_004916995.1 Morone saxatilis
CTGGAAAACGAGAAAATGCAGTAAACTCCTATCCTACCTGGTTGCCTTGTAGGCGGGGAAGTGTGACTGGAATGGGGTGAACAGTGGGGCAGTCGGCGAGTTACTACAGGAAGTACTGTGGGAGTATGGGTAGGTGGATGGGGGGGCGGATAGTAAAATAGAGCGTTGATCTTTACTGTGAGCGCTGGAGGAGGGCTGACCTCTGGTAGTGGGCAGCATGTCTGAAAGGCCCTGCCACGCCGTCACCATCTCCGGGTTCTTCTGGTCGGCAAAGTTCTTCCATATACGTAACGCTCCGTCATCTGGAGAGAGGGGAGGGGGCCGGTGTGGGATAGAAACAGGAAGATACAGAGAGGGAAGTAAAGAGTGAGAGCCAGAACAGGAACACGGATAAAGAGACACTTGTTTGTATTCTTCACAGATTTGGAAGCACATGTTGAACTGTGGAGAAGATTTGTTGAAAACCTTGAAGTGAGACTCTTTTCAAAACATGCAACACACAGCGTGACTTGACCATGAATACACACATACTTCAATCAATAGAGAATGTAAAGCGGCATCTTAAAAGGCTTTTTGCTTAAAAGTGGTGTGTCTGTGAGAAACAAAGTGAGGCACGAGTCTCTAACTATAAAAACCTCTGTCGGAACACGGCAGCTGAAACACAGCTAAGACACCAGCTCAACATAAAACATGTCCACGCACTCTTATGAGAGAGCTATAACAACCCATAAAAGTCTCCACTTGATTTACATTCTTACTTTTTTAACGCTGTATATTTTTTATAACTAATGTCCTCCCTGATATCCTTCACAGCATGACTGATGGCGAAAAGCTGAATAAGTGCACATTACATTTTGATGAGATGGAATTTAAATTTATTAATCCCTGAGCTGTTATCAAGGCCTCAGAAGGTGTGCAATAAAATACAGCTTCATTCTTATCTCATTGTTACACTGCTAAGACAAAACAAAACAAACGTGTGTTTCTGTGTGTGTTTTAATGTAGAGTTGTTGCTACAGTTCCTCTGGGTTATGAAGATAAAGCCATGGAGGGTAATTGCTTTGTTGTGTTGATGAATGATGATGAATACACACAAGTGCTTCGTGAGTGTGTTTGCGGGGGTAAGAGTCAAGTGTTTAAGGCTCGTTGCTGCTACAAATGAGTCTCTTTGCGATTTCCGTAGTGCTGGTGGACGTGATCACTTGAGCCGCTCACTCAAAGAAATGCATTCCTAACTTGAGATTTTACTCTGTAAAAAAAAAGTTCTTTTCCGCGATCGTACATGTGCATGTTGCGTATCCGTTTCAAACCTGTTGCCGTGAGCAGTAATGAGCAGTCATGCCCGTTCAGGTACTCCATGGATGTTATGCGAGTGTAACGAGGGTTTCCGTTGTAGAAGTAGTCCAGCCTCTCGCCCTTCTCCCAGTCCCAGAAACTGCAGCAAACACACACACACACATTCTTATACTCTGTTATTCATGATTTTTTCAAGATTTATTCTCTTAAAGATTTGATCTGTTTTAGGTTTAAAACCATCATGTATGAAACTGAATCGTTTGCAGAATGGACTTATGGCTGATTCTGTTTTTCAGACTGAGCGTGTCTCTGACCAGATGCTGTCCTTGTCGGCCACAGCGATGCAGGTGTTGAAGGGGTGGAACTTCACAACAGACGGTACTCCAGGGTTTCGGTTGATGAATATTTGATCATCCAGACGTGAGACACCTGTAACGGAGGAGAACAAGCCAGAATGGGAACAAGTGTAAAAAGGAGGAGAATTTCTTGAAACTGGAAAATCACAGGTTTCATTCCTGCTGGAGTGCCCCATCCTGCCAACCTGAACCTGTGAATTTTCAACCTCATATAGCAACAGGTGCTGGCAATGTGCTGGGGCTGCAAGTGTACATAGTGCTTCCAGGAAATAGCTACAACCCCACACTCTAGTGCCCTCAAAAACTGCTTATAATCCCACAATGCAATATGCTATATTTATAGACACACAAAAG
>NW_023339729.1:3894060-3894252 GCF_004916995.1 Morone saxatilis
AGTAGTGAATGAGTGAACAAGGGAATGATTTTGGACAAAGCCACAGTGTGTGAACGCATGCTTACTTCAGACAGATATTGAAAGAAAACCCTCTATAGTATTTAATATTTCATAAATACACAGGCTGTAAGAAGGCTAGTTCCACCTTCAAGTGCTAATTTAAGGATGCTTTGTGTATTGGTCGTTAAAAAT
>NW_023339729.1:3894277-3899762 GCF_004916995.1 Morone saxatilis
AGTGTTGTTGCGGGGTGGAGCAAGTGTTATAAGGCTCGTGGCTAGCTACGGATGAGGTGCTCTGTTGGCGTTTCCGTAGGTGTATGGTGGTGGAGCGTGAAATGCACTTTGAGAGAGCCGCGCTCCTCAACAGAATCCTCTATATATGAGACCTGTACTTGAAATAAAATGTAAGTGTCTTTTCCGGCGATAGGGTTTTACATTGTGGATGTTGGCGTTACGGTCCGTTCGATGAAACCTGTGCCGGCCAGTAAGGGCGTCGGAGTGCGTGTCGGGGTACTAATGGAGTTGTTGATGCGAGGGTGTGAATAGGGTTTTCGTGGTAGAGAGTAGGACCAGTCTCCCCCTAGGTCTCCCGATCCCTGAAAGCCAGCAACACACCACACATCACACAACACATCTCACCTCATCTTCTGGTTGGTTATTGCAGTGTGTTGTTTTTTCAAGATTTCAGTCTCTTAAGATGATCTGGTTTAGGTTTACAGAACCATTCATTGTTATGACTGAACGGTGGTGCAGTATTGGGACGTTGATGGCTGGAGTTTGGTTGTTTTCGGGATTTTCGTGGTCGTGGCGTGTACTTTTGGCCAGATGCTGTGTTCCTGGTCGGCTCACAAGCGATTGGCGGTGGGGATAGGGTGTGGACATCGTTTCACAATCAGACGTGTTTAGTCGTCTAGGTTTTCGTTGATATGAAATTAGTTTTGATCACTAGACATTCGCGTGTTCACGGATGAGTATCCAAGGCCAGTATTACTGGGAAGCGGAGAGGTGTAAAATGAGGTGAGGGGATATTTTCTGTGAAAGACTGGAAAATCCTTGCAGGGTTTGCTTCTGTTGTGTGGAGTGGGCGCATCCTGCGCCATACCTGAGAGCCTGTGTGTTGTCAACCTAGTGGGTAGCGACAGGTGGGCAATGTTGGTTGGAGTTGCTGAGTTAGATGTGGTTACTGAGGGGTTCCAGGGACAGTTATCTTGCAGACACTCTACCCCATCGGAGGTCTGATAGTCCCTTCAGAAGTAGTTGCTCTTAATTTACGCGGATGCTCGCCTTTGTTGTTATTTGGCTTTGTAGTTTGTATTTACTTGAGTCAGCAAAGGACGGCTTGAGCACCTCTAGCTCTCTGTGGAATAGTGGCAGAGGCAATGACGTTATTTTTTAGAGGTCTGAAGATTCTTGGATATACGCCATCACTTACTTTTAGGAGTCCTAGTTAGTCTAGGATTAGGGAGGTAGTGAATGTGATGAGAGGCGAAGGATGATTGGTGGAACAAAGCCACAGTGGGATCAGGCGTTGCATGGACTTCAGACAGATATTGAAAAGAATCCCTCGTAGCAGAGTATTCTATGTGATTTACTGAATTACACATAGGCTGTAAGATAGGGTAGTTCCACCTTCAAAGGTGCTTTTGGGCTTTGCGTATTGGTCGTTAAAGATTTGTTTCTCTAAACACAGATCACCTAATGCAGTGGACTTGAGAATTTGTAAGCTGAAAGTATGACGGAGCAAGGGAAACCGAGGACGAGAGGGACTGTGGCAGATATCGTACTAAAACGAGGGCTTCATAACAGAATTTTAAACTCAGAACATGCTGGAACGAATGAGTATGGGGAGAAGAAAGGATTACAGCAATGCTGCAGAATAATAGAAAACAAACAAAACACATGGCAGTCTATGGGCAGCAGACTCAAGAAGGAGAAAATAAAGTCTAGTTGTGTACCCCTTTGGCAGATTTCAGTGGAGTATAACGCAGTGCCAACACGCTGATACAACTGATAAGTTCACTGCCTTGCCATATNNCAACACTTATCGGTTCACCAGCCTGTCCTTGGCTACCTGAACGCACTCTCGAGACAATGATAATGAGATGAAGAAGAATGAGGAAAAATCCATCATGAATTCATCACAAATGCAGCTGTGTTGGAAGAATCGCGGTTGGAGGGAAAAGTAGATATGAGAAGCTGAGGATCATCACCATCGATCTGCTGTTTGTTCTGTTTCACGGCACATTCGATGTGTAACTACTGTAAAATCTGAAACTACCCCGAGGACTTCAGAACTGCATGGTGATGGGTGTAAATTTTGCATCAACAACAAAAGAAAATCAAATCAGGTTTACGAGCTGAAGTATTTCTTTAGGACTTTTTTTCTTATTTCTTAGCTTTCCTGCCTCTTTCTCACCTGCTCAGTCTTCCTCTCCCTCCACCCCCCCTCTTCCTCCTCTCATTTCGTTTCTCTCTGGAGGGAACAGACTGAATGAGGGCAACCCTACTACTTCTCTCTCTTTCAAAAAACTGTGAGGATAGAGAGGAATTCAATGATTTACTGAGCAGTCAGAAAGAGAGGGAAAGAAGTGCGTTAGCTCTGACGCCAATCGCCTCGTGACTTTGTGTGTGTGTGTGTGCAGAGTGTTACCAGTGACGTTGGGGGTGTTAGCTATTCCGTTTGAGAAATCTCTGACTTCACTTGGGGAGTCTGTGTGTATGCTGGCACCCTGGGCTCTTTAATGTGTAGGTTTGTGTGTCTGAGTGTGCGTGTGTGAGGGAAGTCCTGTGACTCATAAAGCGGGTTGTTTCTGACTATGGATTGATTTCAATCAATCCTCTCTGCTCTCTGGCTCACATGTCCAAGCTGCACCATTTACACCTGGATTGTGACTCAGTCTGTCCTTTTTTTTTGGACAGTCTGGATTTGACCCCGATTCTGTCCCTTACCAATACTCCAAAAGTGTTTAATTATACATGTTTCTGGCAAAATGTCAGTGCATATGCTCTGTAATCTTAACACTGCTGACCATATGCCACTAATCACTAATGACTAAAATCGCGTGAAGAATCTATCATACTAGACGACAGGGACCTATTTTCCTGTCCATCAGTCAACTTTCGTCAACAACGTAGATCAACCTGGCTGCTGGACGTCCCTCAAGGTTCAATACTTTGACCTCAGACCATTGGTAAATAAACCAAACCAAATTACCCACATAAATATGCTTATTCTTACTTTCTGACTATAATTGCTGAACAAATAAATGTGGTTGTGCCACAATTCTTTAAAGCTAAATAATAAATTAGAGTTATGTTAGCATGCAACTTGAAACTCTAAAACTGAGGACCAAATCCAAAGTCCTTGACAGCCAAGACATTAACAAATGTAGCCTGATATAGTCCTTAAGGATATATCCTTAAAATATGAACTATGCTGCAATTTTATATTTTCTTGGGTACATTGGGGGCAGGAGAAGTCTACAACAAACTAAAAATCACACATCTGACTATTATCACCTTCTAAAGCTGTCTATTTAAGGTCCTCATCATCGCCAGTATGATGTAGTGTACACAGCACTGGTTAAAGAGGTACACACACACACACAACACACACACACACACACACACACAACACCACACACCACACACACTATAAGTTTAAACATGTTGGTGTATACATACAGATACATACCCACACAAACACATACCTAACATATTTATGTATGCATGTACTATACATATCCATATATTCAATGTACAGACAATAAAAAAATAAATAAAAAGGTTTCCATCCCTCAAATCGACCTTTATAATCTTCCAATGTTAATTTTCACTCCAGCCTTCACCCTAATTTAAATTATTCCACCCACATTCAATAATTTATTCTGTTCTTTATCCCTATGAATGTCCTTTTTGAGATCTCACTGATGCCTCAAACACATTTTAAACTGTTTAGTGCGTAATTTTTGTTTCTTTGCAGCTCTAAGTATATGTGTTTTCCAAACATTATTGTTCAGACCTTTTTTTCTACATCATCCCTTTGGTGGCAGGTAATGAACAAGGAGTTTATCAGAGCTTTCTCACTCGCCTGCTGTTGATGCTGGAAATGGGGTTGTTGAGAGTGGTGACACACACAATATGTTCCCTAAAACAAAGACAATGGACTAAAAACGCTCCATTGTACAAATCCGGTTGTGTGTTATGCCATCTAGTGTTACTGTGTTGGCAAGTTGTACCGTAGTGATTCTGTGACCACTGCTGCCTGCTGGGTAGTTGGATTGATGATGTTAAGCAGTGGCCCCACTTACTGATGAAGGCACCCTATATGGATAGTGATCTTTGTGCTATTCAAATTTCAGTTAGACATTTGTTATGAAAATAGCCAGAAATAGAGAAAACAGCGACCGTTTGCCACATTTAAGTGATGTACTGTGTAATACTACTGTACTAGCTAGCTTAATCAATCGAGAGTTGCATTTAATCACCACAGACCAGTTACAATAGTAAACACTTAATAAATACAAATTTCTAGTGTATATGGCAAAAAAATATGGCACTCTTCATGAAGTAAAGGCTTGTATGTTTTTCTCCAGAGTTGAAGTTTGGCACTATGGTTGGAACAGCTGTCAACTGCACAGTTTCTTACTGATTTGCTAGGCATTGTTGCAAAGGTAACATTACATATAAAGTAAAGGGAAAGTTAAAAATCATACACTTATTAAGACAACTTGCATTCAAATGTGCGCACATTGTATGGAGATGCCACGGCAGTAATGACGATTTCTTTACTTCAAGTACTTCCCCGGAATTACCCTTGTTCCATATCTTTTGTCTATTTTTTCAGCTTTCATTTCATTTTCTACTGCTTGTCTGACTATATGATGTGTGATTTTGATGCTCTGTGCATATGTTAATCAATTTAATTTGCATATGAAATGTGCTCCATAAATAAACTTGCCTCGTCCTTTCTAAAATATGAGGCTGGTCATGTCATGTAATGCCAAAGTTATTAAAACCTGGGCTGACATTTTGATAATTGATTTAATTTAATTTCCAGTAATATCTGTGCAAATGAATTCTAAAGTGCAGTCCAGGGTTCCTTCTACCTGTAAATAAGACTCTTCGTACCAGACAGCTGTTATATATAAAAGGCTTTGTGTTCATAAGAATTCGGTAGGTGAAGATACCTAAATATTGTGTATTGGTGGCGTTACTAAAACAATCACTTATGTAACTCTAATATAAACATGGAAATACATCTGTCTGCGTCACTAACCTCTTTGAGTGATGCCTCGGCTCTGCCTTCTCACTCGAGTGTTTCTCAGGAACCTCCACTGCCGCTCCATCCTCACCTGACTCTCCAGGTCATGCTCCTCTGGGATCTGAAAGAGTGAATTAAATAAAAGGAGAGAGAGAGAGACAGAGGAAGAGATTTACCTGATTGATATATGGTTTAAATATTTTGTACCCTCAGTGGAAATACAGTGGAAGTATAAGATAACACTTTAATTGTTTCTAGAGGCGTCAAGTATCCCTCGGTGAAACACTGCGACACATCGGGCAGCTGTGGCTCAGAGGCAGAGTGGGTCGTCCACTGATCGAAAGGTTGTTGGTTCGATCCCTGGCTCCTCCCGCCACATGTCGAAGTATCCTTGAGCAAGATACTGAACCCCAAATTGCTCCTGATGCTGTGCATCGGTGTATGAATATGTATGAA
>NW_023339729.1:3899862-3901750 GCF_004916995.1 Morone saxatilis
CATAGTTAATGTGTAAATGTGCAATGTGATGTGCAAATTTAAGAATGACCTCTTAGGCTTTAATATTGAGTTTGGTCTGTATGTTTCTCTCAGAAGTACAGGCCGGTGAACATTAAAGGTGCCCTGTGGATTTTTCTTGTGAAAACCAAGTTTACATCCAGCATTTCTCTCCGGCACCTTAAGATCTAACAAATGTATTGAATGAATTTCCAACCTCATAAAATATCAGCAAAAGCTGATTTTGTCAACATTTTGAAACGTGTATCCATGTTTACATCAGCTAGCATTCGCCTGCTTCCGTGCTTCATTCTCGTGCATTCATTCATTCTGGGCTGTAGGTGAATTTAAGTTGCACGTACTGCTGGTGCAACACGGTGGAAAGTTTTGTAGCACAGGCCACAAAATTGTAGCACGAGTATAAAAGGTTTGTTAACATCTCTTAAAACAACCACAATCATGAAATTAAGCATTTAAGTGTTTTTATTAATAAATTAGACACAGATTGGCCCGTGCTGTGTTGTAACTCTTTATATAGGTTTTTTCCTCGACCAAATATGTTTTGAGATCGTCAGGGGATACTTGGCTTAAAAAAATATTTCAAAGGGGGTACATTAATGAAAATGTGCCGAGTTGTTTACCAATAAATAGTTCAAACAAAAACCTCTGCTGAAAACACAAATAGTCATTTTTTACAATGGATCAAACTAATGAGATACAAGGTGTTAATAAGTGAACGGCAGAAATGTTCGTAGACTTTTTCCCCCACTTCGGACAAAGCCATGTTACAAAAGCGCCTTCCCTCTGCTTCTAGTCTTTCTGCCAATCTAGGCGAACTACTGTACATCCTGACTCCAGCTCAACACCACACACACAGGCACAAAATGAATACTGATCTTCTCATTTCATTCGCCCAAAGAAAGCAAATAAGTGTATTTCTAAAAATGTTGAACTATGCCTTTAAGGCTCACGGCCTGGCAGTCAGGTCACAGTACGTTCTCAGACTGCACCATTGTGCTTATTGACAATATAAAAGTTTTCCACTTTTCCCATCACATTACAGGCCGGGATTACTTTGCCAGATACAATGTTAAGTGAAGCTCATGCGGTTACTCAGATAATGAGTCAAGGTGTCAAGTTCACTTTATGCAATCACATCTGATCACATCTGTTGCAGAGGGACAATATGAAAAGTTTAGCTTTATTAAGTCTTATGTAACAAAATGGGCCCCACAGATTTTGTGCTGGCTTTATTTTAAGGGAACAGAATGACTCCCTTTTCTAACATGACATTAAATATGCAGACCGTAATATAAAGCTGATTTATGTCATTTTTCAGTTTAAAGTATTAAAATCCTAAATTAAAAACATGGACTTTGCTATTATTATGCATATTTGATAGATGAATAAATAAACAACAGAGGGTAAACAAACTGTTAATGGTGTGTGTTTTTAAATGCTAGTTGCCAGTGTGTGCTTATTAAGCACATTTCTACAGCGAGGCCTCCCACGCCCACTAAATGCTAAACAGCCTGACACATACACACACACACACACACACACACACACAGCGGCACGTGACCATACTACTACTGTGTGTAATCAATATTCCTGTAATGTCTTAACTATGTGCATGTTTCTTTAAGAGAAACCCATTTTAACACCTCTGAGTGGAGCTTGTGAATAAATATAATTGCGTGTGAGATGTACAGAGTGTTTCTGTGAGTGTGCACTGCAGTCAGGCTTTATGTGTATGTCACATACAGTGTCTCTAGGGCTTTATGGTTCCTGACCGAACCTGAGAGGAGGCAGATTTAGAAGTCAGACTGAGGCTGACATATTCCCACAGCTGAGACAGAGACAAAGTATGTGTGTGTGTGCCTGTGTGTGT
>NW_023339729.1:3901783-3906293 GCF_004916995.1 Morone saxatilis
GTGTGTGTGTGTGTGTGCGCCAAGGTAAGAACCAGCTGATACTGTGGTTCCCAGGGTTGTGGTCCTGCACTGTCAGCGCCTAATGTAACGTATAATGAGACCGTTAGGTAAAAAATTATGTGTGCATGTGTGTGAGAGAGTAAGAGAGAGAAAGAGAGAGCTCTACACATTATGGATATACACTAAAATCCCTAGTGCACTACCAAAAGTGGACACCACACATTACGCCCATATGCAATCAGGTTACACAACGCTAAAACTTGAAGGACCAGTGTGTAGGATTTAGTAATGGTGTAGTTACAACCATTGAGTTCAGCCTTCCAAGTGTGTAAGAGAAACTACAGCGGCTGGGAAACTTGTAAAAACATGAAAGGAGCTATGTAGAGTCAGTGTTTGTCCCTTCTGGGCTCCCGCTAAAAACGGCATGTCAAAAAAATCATTTTATATCAAAATCCTTAAGGGCACTGGGCAGGCCAGTCAAATTCTTCCTTACCAAACCATTTCTTTATGGACATGGCTCTGTGCGCGGTGGCGTTGTCATGTGGAAACTGTTGCCTCAAAATTGGAAGCATGCTGTTGTGTAAAAGATCTTTGTGTGCATAAAGTTTTCCCTTGATTGCAAGAGAGCCTAGCACAAACTATGAGACACTGCCTCACACCAAGTGTACACACAGTATGTGGACAGGGCTGTTGATCTCCTCTCTCTCTCTCACAGATATGAACCTGTAGCTGTGGACATTTTTTTTCCACTCTCGCGAAGTCTTCAATGTCCTCGCTCCTCACACACCCCTAAAACTGTATGCATGGATACACTCTGAAACACACACACATTTTGCCCTCATGCTGCTGACACAGTGATATGATAACCTGTGTGCAGACTTTGAGGCGTACTCACACACACAGCTTTGTAATGGAGTGGAGTTTTATGGCAGCACTCAAAATTTTGCAGACACAGCGTTCTGATTTTGTGCTACGGCAAAACCCTGCACCTCCTCCTCCTCCTCCTCGGCCTGCTCCTTCACTCACTCTTCCCATCCAGTCATCTCTCTGCTTTTCACCACCTTTTCTTGCCACTTCTGTCCTGTTCTGTCTTCCTTTCATCCTGCTGCCATGCTCTTTATACAGTTTACTTCACTTTCAACACCTGTCTCTCCTCTTCTCCCACATTCTCCTTCCACCTCTATCTGCCCCTCGGTGTCTTCTCTCCCCTTCAAATATTTTATTTTCATTATTTCTTACTTTTTCATTTCTGTGCACTCTCTCTATCTCCCCACTCCTCTTTTTGCCCCAAATGTCTTTGTGTTGTAAATATTTTATTTGACTAAAATCTACTTTTCTCTGCGCTCTCTTTCTGTATCAGCCACTTTTTCTCTCATGCACACATTCATTTCTAAAACTTTTCTTACTTATTTCTCGTCCTCCACTCCCAAAACTTTCTATTTTCTCCTCTATTTGACCCTCACGCTCGACTTTTTAAAAATAATTTCCTCCTTCTTTATTTAACCTCGACAAAATGTGCTGACACCATTTGTTTTACCTCTTCCTTTTCAGAGAGGATGGACTGTTTAGAGTGTTTAAAGAGACAGAAGCTTGATTTAATATTACAACATAAGGCACCAACCGTGCATGGTAAGAAGCACTTCTTCTTTTAATCTTAAATTTCACTCGGGAGGATGTTAACTTATGGAGCTCAATTATTCAGCAAAGCCATCTTGTACGAGCAGCAGGTACTTTCTCACACTGCGATTGGTCCCTGCCCTGCTGTTTTCCATAGGACTCTTATTATTTTCTGAAATACATTCTCTAACAGCGGGTTCATGTCCTCAAATGGCTCAGTCACTCCTTAAGGCCATGAATTGTAAAATACATGGCAAACGTTCACCCATGACACCTCTTCACATAAATATTTATGTGAAAACGGAAAATTACCTGTCATATCACTACTTCTTTGTTGCTTAGCAACCACTTTAAGCTGCTGTTCAAGAACATCAAGGCTTGAAAGAAAATATGTTTTTTAAATATTGATTAAAAAAAGATGAATTTGCTCTTTCTCTCTTTTAATTCAATAATGTGTTACCTGCATTTCATTGAAGCAATAACTTAACTGACATGCTGTTTTAAGATTGTTCTGTTATCACTGTGACACAATACACACACACAGCTGTCATCTGACGCACACTGGCAGGGTAGAGTGAGAGAGGCATTGAAACTACCTTCGTAACAGGCTGAGCGAAATACTTGGCGCTCCAATCACACAGACCCGTCTGGAGGGCGGGACTGATGTAGTTCCTGTGACCACCTGGCTCGTCACCATCCTCAGCTGCCTGGACACACACACACACACACACACACACACAAAGTTAAATTACACAGAAAAAAACAAACTTAAAAATATAAGGTTCAAGTGAGAACCGTAGCTGCTGTGGGGTGTTCCTCTACCTGCTCAGGTCCTTTGTCAAACATCTTGCGAGTGCGGGGGAACTGGTGAGAGTGGGGCGCCTGTCCTCCCAATGTGGGGGTGTAGGGAGGCCGTGTTGCCGGTTGCTCTCTGGCGGGGGGTTTGGGCACCTCGTTGGTCAGACTGGAGCTGCTGGTGCTAGGCATGGGAGGAGAGCCACTGGAGGAACAGAGAAAGGAAAATGAGGGACAAGAAACGAAGTGGCAGAACATTTTCATTACCTTAGTCTCTACACAAACAGATACAAAACAAAAACATAACCTAATTTAAATAGTTAAAAACTAGCCTCTTATCATATTTATCATTATAACTTGGATTTAGCATGACAATCTTGTCACTACTTCTGTTACTCTAATTTTGTCTCTCTCTCTTCTCAGTCTTCTCAATCTTTTTCTCTCATTTTGTTGCCAGCCTTGAGCTACATAGCACCATTTGTCAGAATCCTTTTGAAAATGACATTTTAAGGGGTTTATTCTGCAAACAATTGTTTTTCTACAAAGTTAACATTCTTCAACTGCAGGTTCCTTCCACTGCCTAGTCTGTTCAATGAATTTGTCTCGGTCTTGGCAGAAGGAAAGCTGAGTGAGCTGTATGCATGCAGTGTATGTTTTGGGGCTTAACTGGTAATGACTTTTCTGTATATCTGGATGTTTGTGTGTGTGTGAGAGAGCGTCCCTCACCCAGCCTGGTGGATGTGCGTGCCCTTGCTGGTGGGGCTGGCTGGGGCCGACTGGGTGAGCGATCCAGAGTCCAGGATCCTCTGAGGCCGAGCATTCATTGTTGCCTGTTGACAGAAAAACTGTGCATTAAATCTCTGTTTGCTAGAGGGAGGAGGGGACAGATATTTCAGACACACACCTGACAGCAGATCAGGATTAGAAGCAATACTGAAAATCTGAATGCTCTTCCTACTGTAAGTGTGCAAAAAGTGCAGCCCTTTACAAAGTTTGGCTGAATTTCCAGAACTTTATCTCATTAGGCAGAGCAGGTAATATAACCTCTTCACTGTGAGCTGTCTAATGGCTGCTCACAAGGGAGGGGTAAACTTAATAAAGACAATAGAGGCAAAACATCACTGATGAATAGCAGAGTTGTTGTTTACGCAAGCCAGGTGGAGAGAAAAAACTGTGCAGCGTAAATCCAGTTAACACAGGCAAACACATTTTACTACCTTGGATTGCCATTGATTTGATTTCTATGCTAATTACAAAATTGCGGTAAGTATTTCTTTTTTGTGTGTCTGAAAGAGAGGAAAGTTTTTAGTGCAAAGTTTACACACCTACGATCCGCTGCATTTGTTATGGGGGGGAAATACATCAGTTACCACGGGTTAGCTGTTAGCGCTTCATTAAGAGGCAATTGGAAATGAAACAAAACAGCCATAAAACCAGCTGAAAGGGTTATCATGGAAATAGCTTGGCCACTAATCTAAGTACCTTTGCTACTCAAGCACAATAAGATCAATAGGATAAGAAGGACATAGAAAAGAAAATTAGCTAAATAATTTAAGGATATGCTGATTCTCGACAAACTGGAAAGTGACTGTAGATAAAGACGATGGGTAGCAGCTTGTGTGTGTGTGAGGCAGCGGCAGACACCATGCAGAGGTATTTTTAATGGCAAACCTGAGCTTGACACTGCAGCATTAATCCTTCTGGAGCTCATTTGAGAGTTAGGAAGAGGTTGCGGCAAAAGTGCAGCTGCAAACTAGTAAGAGCTCAAAACGTGGCACCAGAGTGGTTATCAAGTCTGTTCTGTAATAAAAGCTAACAGGCTTTATTTCCTCAACAGTCAGTCCTTTAACAACCTTGTACTTTGTGTTGCAAGTCATCAACAATTATGTACGTTATGTCTTAAGGAAAGAGAACATTCTAGAAACCTTTTACCAGATGCCGTTATGAATGTGAAGTTGCAAGCTCATCAGTTAAAACTAGGTATGCCGATATTCCGATATTCACAAAAAAATGTAATATCGGGAATTATCGGTATTTTTTTTATAACCGATGTTTGTTCTGTAGGCTTCAGCATTTCCGAGCCTGCATGAACGCAGCA
>NW_023339729.1:3906393-3912336 GCF_004916995.1 Morone saxatilis
TATGTTGTTACCTAACAGTTTTGGTGTAAAAAGCCTGCATATATCGGTATCGGGTGATATCGGTATCGGAAATTGAGAGTTGGACAATATTGGAATATCGGATATCGGCAGAAAAGCCAATATCGAGCATCCCTAGTTAAAGACTCGATTATGCAACATGTTCATGGATAATTCATCAACATTTGCTGATCATCAACATGTGGTATTTAAACATCGCACTAACGCGGGGAGGCCGCACGGCGCACGCCTTATCTGCTGACAAGCTCTCCAGAAAACGAGATATGCAAATGTCCCACATTAACAGGAAACGGGGGTAATCGGTCCTACCAGCTGCTTCGCTTCACGCTGGGAAACAGCTTGCTCTCCTGTTTCAACCCGCTTCCCCTCACTTCCTCCATCATTAATTGGCTGGAAAGCGAGTCAAGTGAGCAAACAAGTTAGTGAGTGTGCATGTGTTAGCAAGGGTTCTGGTAGGATGCGGCAGTGAAAGCTGATGACAGCTCAGAAAAATCTCGGAAAATTCCTGTTAAATTATTGAAAGGCGCGTCTGAGATGCTCAGCTGGTGGAGAAAGTGCCAAACACCACCTTGATGAATGATGGTGATGTGGAAGTGGTGAATGAGAGAAGGAATTGGTCAAGGAAGAGTGTGTGGACTGATGGAGGGATGATGTTTAGTGTCATGGGTAAGTGTGTGAGAGGGGATATCTGCTGCGTCAGACGAGAGAAATAAGCCTCTTCACTCTTGGCTATGACCACTCATTTCATTCTCATTACAGTGAGTAGGAGAGTACAGACTGTATATTGGTGATGCCTTGTACCTCCTTGTCAGGTGAAAACAATAGAATTTCAATGAAAAGACTGGACCCGCAAGAATATCAGGATTAAAAAAAAACACACGACTTCCAGCCCAGTGTCATGCAGCAAGAGGGGGCTATTAAAAAAGCATTTAATACTTTCATCATTTGAGAAATAAATTTTAATTAGCTGCTGACCTTGTTCACTTTGTTACAAATCAATAACATTTGACATTTAAAATCCTAATTAAAAGAGCTGAGTTCCCAGTTAGGCTCATGTTAACACTTGTGAACCTTGGATGAATGTTCTCTGATTAAGCTGTCTCTGATGAGCTCCCTGCAAGAAAAAAAGCGAACTCCAGCTATGATAACTTATCAACTTTGGACAACAAGGCATTTAAAAGGTGTTTAGATTGTCATTCCTCTTTAAATGTCAAACTGTTCTTTGGTAGAGCTTCAATCCCTCATCACTGTTTTCATGTCAGGGTGGTATGTATGACATTAATGACACTGGCACCACGTGGTGTATACTATACAACTTTGTTGGACCCACTGGAAGCTAGACTCTTCTTTGGCTCTGGTTACACAGCTATAGCATAGTGTGTGATCTCATCCCCTCAGGTTGTTAGTTCAGTGTCATTCAGCAGAAGCCAGTAGCAGAGCTGCTTTTAAAGCTATAATATGTAACATTTCCGCATTAAAACTAGACCTATTGTGAATAAGATCAGCAATACAAGTGTACCACAGTGCAGTGCCAACCCAATTCTGAAGGGTACTTCCTGTCAGGGGATATTTAACACATAACAAGACCCACAAGATCTACTAGAGCCCTAAATATGGTTATGACTTATGCAGCACATAGATCTAATTGGAGAATGGTTCAAAACACTTAACTCACCCTGAATCCCACAAGATGCCACCTAGAGCCTTGCACTACTTCTACAAGGAGAGACAGCCAGTCTGCCCCTAGCCAAGTCTCTATTCAATCAAAACAATACCGAATCATGTTTCAAGTGAAGTCATACGTCAGTTGAGACAAGCCCAAGTTACATGTCTCCATTGAATGTCATTTGTCTGTGTTAATAGTTCTTTATGTAGCTCAGCAAGATATTTTCAATGCATGGAACCACTAATTAAATACTCAAGCTGTGTGGCAATGGATGGGATACCTGTCACTTTCTTACTATTTACTGTTGATGGATATCTTACCAGGTCCAAGTCAAGTCTTGAGCCAGTGAAAGGTCAAGTCCTCATTTTAATCAACCAATTCTGTCCCAAGTTTCGTCTCAAGCCTAAAATCTACAGCTCTTACTATTAGCAGACCCCTAAAGATGACGCAGTAGGTATAGGGAAGGCGTTCGATTGAATTCTGTCTGTGTCTGTTTCAGT
This sequence comes from Morone saxatilis, assembly GCF_004916995.1. NCBI lineage: Eukaryota > Metazoa > Chordata > Actinopteri > Moronidae > Morone > Morone saxatilis. Next base: position 3,908,578 of record NW_023339729.1, read on the forward strand.
TGTCTGCCCTGGGATTATAGCATTGCTGAAAACCAGTTTGCTGCCATATGCTGGCTGTCAGAGTGGTAATTTGTATAAATGTGACACCACAGTTTGCTCAGTTGACTTTAGGTCTGCAGGTACACACAAACTAATATTACAGAAATGTGTTGCGGTGCTACACAGAGCACAGTGTATTAGTTGGTAGAAGAGAAGTCTATTGCATTATAGTGTAAGTCCCGTTGTTTTTTTTTATTGCAGCTCTTTAGGGAGTCTGACAGGAGAGATGCAGCTCTTCTGAAGATAACTAAGGGGACAATTGGTGTTGGTGGTAGAAAATGCAAGACATTTTGCCAAAGGATTAGATTGGGTGGTGGACTATAGTGGTTATTATGGCTCCTTAAGTTACGGCAGCCTCTTTGCTCGGCTCTGCTCTGCCAAGCCTGAGGGAGTCATTGGTCGTTAATTGCATTTGCACAGAAGTAATGGCCTTTTGGAGGAAGAAAATGCCAGTGGGAGGGTGGGGCGTGTGTGTGCTGGAAACAGTTCTTTTTCACTGCATAACCATGTCCTGAAAAGGAACTGACACATGGATATAGAGACAAAACATAAATCATAACACCCCCCATTATATTACACTCTAAAAAAATAGGAAGAGACTTTTAAGCACTAAAAAAACTCTTCAAATCTGAGATCCTAAATATTATAAGCAACCCTTAAAGGAGCACACCCTGACAACGCCTCTTAACTTCAAACCTTGGGCTCCTCCATGAACATTTCTTTAAGATGAAGATGTGCTTTTTCACAAAATCCACAGTGTACCTTGTATGCTATGCTGTTGAGGACCTTCATGGCCAGATCCGACACCTCAGGAAAGGGGTCTGCGGCGAGATGTAGCAGCACCCTCCAGATCTGCGTGTACACACTGTTGAAGGACACACCTGGAAAATACGCACAAAGCAAAAGACCAAGTTCAACATATTTTAACTTTGACAATACATAAATCAAACACACATACAGTAGATGAAAAACACACACACACCCTCCAGCACATAACATCTCACAGTGGTTTAACTCTCATCACTCCACATCCAAGTTCCTTAACACAGCACAGCTAACAGCTAAGCGGTAATGCACAATTCATCTCATTAGCATTATGCTAACCCGCGCCGGTCATTTTCCTCTCCTGTAGCTGTTGACCTCCCGTGTCTGGTAATGTACATCATTAATCAACACACACACACACACACACACAAAGAGGCAGCTGGCTCTCCTCATTCACTGGAGCTTCATTGCTGTCAACTGTCGCTGTTATCATGAATACAAATGAACAAAGTCTCTCCTACTGTCAGGTGCTTTTGTTCGTCTGTCACCGTTCTAATCTTTGGCATTGTCTTTACAGTGAAAGGTGACATTTTCCCAACTTCAAACTCAGTTTGTTTGTCATTCTTTGATTTTTAGCTCTCCCCTGCCTGCTTGTTTGCTCATTAGCCATCTACTCCATCCCTCCGCTGTCATTTACTCGAGAGCTGCTTCCTGACACCACTTTATTTGGGGCCTCAACCTGCCAGTCTTGCATCTTTCTGTGTTAGCAACCTCCTTTTCTTCCGTACACTATCCCCTTTTCTTTATGCTCCTGGCTTTTACTTGCTTTAGCACGCTGTCTCTGCAGTGCATTGAGCCCTCCTTCTCTGTTGCTGTGTCTCGACTGCTTTGTCTCCCTTTAAATGTCCCTTTGTCTGCTTCAATCTGTCGTCTTTCTCTTCTTCCCTCAGTGTCAGCCACAGGAAGGCTGAGCGCTAATAGTCTCCAACTGTTGCTGTTTCTCATTTTGCCCCCACTTTTCTGTTTCTTCCCCTCTTCCCCGCAGACCATGCAGGTAGTCCTATAAAATTGACCTCTATGGATGGCCGCTCTTATTTCATTTCCTTTTATCATTCCCCTGCTTCCCTGTCCCTACTTTTCCAATCGGCACACAGGCCGAGCCATGGAGCTGCAAACTCCTTTGGGTGCTGTGGAGAAGTGGGAGTGACTGAAGAGGGTTCAATGCACCCATGGTTCAAAGATGGGAGACCAAGGATGGGGGGATTATAAGAAGGGACAGATGAAGGAGGAATCTGGAAAAGGTGAGGAGCAGAGAGGCCAGAGGGAGTAAAGATGGGGCAAAGAAAAGGGGAAGCGAGAGGGATGAGCCATTTCAGAAGCCTGTGTACTGTGATGTATGGCAGGGATGGGTCAGAGAAACGGGAAACCAAGAGAAGAAGAAAAGAATGAAGAGGAGAGAGGAAAAGATAAAAAGGGGGAGAGTGACTGAGGAGGAGAAAGTGAGGGAGGGAGTTAAAGAGGTGATTAGGGTGTAGCCTGAGGGGCAGGATATGATTAGCGATGGCTAGCCAGCGCGCTACCTGCTGCAGTAAACAGCCAGTTGATAAATGTGATATATGGTTCCTCTCCCATTTAACCGCCGTGCTACATTACAGGTGCACACAAATAACCACTGCGCCGTCTCCACATAATCCACATGAGGGAAGCTGACGGCTGACATCACTCACTGTTTGAACGCTGCACCAGTGACTTGTCCTGACTTGACTCGTGTCATTTGGAGACTTGTGCAGACTGAAATGGACGCATAGTAGTAAAGATGTTAATTATTGGCTAAATGAACCACTGCATCACTGTTTTATGGCCTCCTCAATTCTGGCAGATGACATAAAATACTTTGAACACTGCATAGCGATTTTTGAAGCTGTAAATGGTTGAGGCATAAAAAATGCATCAGAACAGTTGAAAGCAGTGGAAACTCCTCTGTGAGGCTTATTTTAAATACATTTCACAGAGGAGATGTAAGCAGTGTAAGCAGCACCAAATCATAACTGTGATGCTCTTTGAAAGGGAGAGCGCCTCAAATTCACTGACACAGGTAGAAGCAAATCTAAACCCTTGATGTGACAAAATAGAAATGTCAATGCGGATACTGAAAATGTTAGGCACAGTGTTACCTTGGATGCCCTTATCAGGCATTTTTATAGTGCTTTAATCCAAAGCGCTTTTCAATTTTCATTCACTCACACTTATAAGTTCCGGTGCATGGGTCATATTTATCATAAATTTACAAATATTGCTCTAACTTGCACCACTCCAGGCAAAAAAGAAAAGAATGAATGTTCTTGTTGGACTCAACTTGGTGTGAGATCAACATTCTGCCAAGGGACAATCGAGGGACAGTGTTGTGGCCTTCCTTCTTGTTATCAGGTATTGCAAATAAGGAGGAGGAAACTTATGTCCCCAACAGGGTGAATCTGAACAACTTGCACATGGACAGCAAGGGCAGTTCTATACCAGGCAGCACCTCCACCTCCGTGGCTGACAAATGAAGCCAACACAGAAGTGCCAAGAACTACAGTTCCTTGAACTAAAGGCTGGCTACCTGAAGTGAGTCATAAGGTCCCATATTAAAATGCCCAATGTCACGGCACAACAGCCTGGTTCAAAAAATAGTTTTGGTCTTTGGTCCCAGTTTTGGGTGAATTTTTGTCACACACATTTAAATTATATGAAGACGTAAAGTTCTGCAAGATAAAGGCAGTTTTGGCTCTGATTGACAGGTGGGTGCCATCATAGGTGGATGTTTTCAGTTACCAGGCTTCATTCAGCCCACCTCAGCTCCACCTTTGCCTATGTTTGGATTAGCCAGCAGCTGGTGGAATCAGGACTACTGAGATGGCGATGGCCAGAGCCGACCAAACTGAGCTTCATAACAGCTCTTCAAAAACCTATGGG
>NW_023339729.1:3912436-3927936 GCF_004916995.1 Morone saxatilis
AGCATTGTCATTATGTGTGAAGTTTAATGTAACAAAGAAAGTGTTATTATGACCAAGGCCAAGGAGTTTATTTTCTTAAAAACATCTTTATCCTTATCTTCATCCAAGGACGTGAGAAAGCTGCAGAAAGTCAGGTGTTCTCAGTGGTAGACGGCTGAAGTGAGGATATCTTTATGTCAAATTATTTCATACTTGTATGTACTTCTCTGCAGTCCGAAGATTAAAACTATTTAGTAGAACAGAGCTTTTTTATGGTTGTTTATTTAAAGTTATTGACGGCTGACAAAAGGAAAAAAACACTACAAAACAGGCTTTATTCAGCCCGCCTCAGCTCCACCCACGCTCCACATCTTTGCCCATTTTTGGATTAGGCGGGAGCCAGCGGAGTCCGGATTGCCAAGACGGTGATGGCCAGAGCCAAATACACTGCGCTTCACAACAGCTCTTCAAAAACCTATGGGTGACGTCACAGAGACTATTTCAATCGGCGTATGCAGATGCATTCCACATATGCTCACTAGAAAACAAGATGGTGACCTCATGACATGGGCTGACCAATGAGAAACAGTTGAAAAAATAAAATGTACAACCACTTAACAAGAACAGGACGAAGGAGGGGAATACAGCACATTGGTCCAGAGAAGAAGTGCCTGTTTGTCCATATTACAATTTTGTTTTTGTTTCCAACACTGCCTACGAGAGGTGCTGGTGTGGCTTTAACATTGTAGTAGGATTTGTACAAATTATCGTAAGAGGGCAAAGACAAAAAAAAAAGAAAAGAAGAATGAATTTTAAATCACTACTGGAACTCTGCCCTGACTCCCACACAGCGTTGGTATCTTGCTGGTTTCCTGCAGGCCAGTGTCCAGCAGTAGCTGCTGCATTTAGCATTTATGGTTCTGCTTTGTTCTAAACTGCTACACTATAATATACAGAGCACTTTACCTCTCAGCATTTGTTCCTGTTTGTTTGCAGTGTTAAAACATAGATTTGATAAAACCGAGAATGTATGCTGCTCTAAGCTCGATACCAAAAGGAAAGATAGAAACAAGTTAATACATTTTTCAGGCGAGATGAAAAACAAAAGCCCCGGGGGCTTATGAAAACAACTTCAAACCAAACAGCAAGATAGTAGCAAATGAGTAAACAACAAAAGTCAAAATGACAAGCCAACTCTCAGCTGAGTTGGATAACTGAATGTAAGTGACAACAGAAACATAAATAACAACTGAACATCAAATTCATCTGCACTTAAGCATGCGTTTCAGTCTTTACGCTCCTGAATATTTCTACCAACATCCATTCATCTGCTCTGCTCTGGTTTGATTAAACCTGGATTAGAAAATGACCTGATGTATCTTCCCCTAGGAGAAAAAGGGAAGACAAAATATTTGATCACCTTTACTTCACTTTGACTGCGTCTGAGAAAGTGTGCACATGTGTATGAGCATTACTTCATCCAGATTTACGCAGCAGATTGTGTTTAAATTGAATTTAGGTGCAGAGGAAATTTGGGTTTCCTCAAAGGACCGATATTAAGCTCGAGCAGAGCTTGACTGAGTCAGGTCCACCTAAAATAAGGTGGCATTCATTTAAGGAACAAATCAAACAAAACACGCTGAAAAGGAAATTTCATTATAGTACCCGAACCTACTTTCCTACCAAGTTAAATTCACTGTTCTCCAGAGCTCAATTTACTTTTCCATTCGATTTTCCATTTCGACTCATTTTCCATTGTGCCGTGCAAAAATCACATACCAGGATATGACAGGGCGGCTGGGAGCTTGCAACAGGGTTTCTAACGTGAAATGCAACAATGAGAAGAAGAAAAAGGGAATCCCCAGCTTCACTTTCCCCTTTCCCGAGGGGGTAGGAGTGAGTTAATGTTTTTCCTGCTCGCACACAAACTGGCTGTCAGGATGCATGGTGGAGCCCGCCAATCACCTGAGAACAGGGGTAAGTGAGCGGGTTTGAGTTCAGTGTGTACCAGCAAAAGCACTTTAATGGCCTGGGGTGACTCACAGGGTCTATCCTGCCCACCCCCCACTCTGCTGTCCTTTACACATCTATTCTTGGACTGGAAGCTTCCCTCTCTTTCACTTCCCTCTCTAGGGCCGGCCTGGGGTCTTCCTCTCTGGTGCCATCACATTCATCTGGTCATTTATTTCCCCCCTGTTTCTCTCTCAAGCTTAGTCCTCTTGGGAGTGCTTGTTCATGGGATGGCAGTTTCTGTGTGCTGAACCATGCAATGCTGTCCCAGCTACTGTCTGCAGCCTGCTGTAATGATCCAACACGGTACATCCACATCACTGATGCTGCCACCGGTCTCTGGATGCATACATGGCAAAATGTATATTATGACGATATAATAAATAAAAAACAAAAACAACACATCCTCTAAACGCTCGGAGTTTAATGAAATTGATTAAGGTTGTTATCTCACTTAAAGCTGCATTAATCAGCTTTTAGGCCACTTAAAGGCAGAATTAAATTTTGGATGGATTACACATTCAGCCATCACAAAGCAACATTAGAATTTATATGGGATGTCATGTTTGTGGCAACAAGGATTGATTAGAGTGGTGAAAGTGGACCAAAACAGTGAATCTGCAGGTCAGGAAACCAAAACAATGAGCTAAAACAGACTATTAAGCTCAGTAGAGTTGGGGGGATTGCAGCGGATGTATTGTTCATACAGATAATAATAAGTTCAACTTTAAAAAGTAAAAAAATAGGCAATGTGTCAGGGGACTTGCAGAAGACAGATTTAAAAAAAATCATTGTCAAAATTGAATGTAGAACCTAGTATGGGTCAAATTCCCAAATTGCTGGATCTAAGTGTCAATAGTGTCTCTTCTTTAGACTGTCTGTTCCTGCCGACAGATTTATCTTACCAGTTTTAGCACTCATCATCACGTACCTTTATGTGCAAAATTGGTGGATTGGAGTTGCACATTTAGAAAACTGAACAACAATGAAGAAAGAATATTTTAGTAGAGCTACAGCTACAGTACTACTTAACAGCTGTTACCTATGAGGGAGTTGAGGGAAGAATAGGAGGACACCCGTCGCATTTTGTCGATGGTCTCAAAGGAGAGGATGTACTCGTCGTTGTCGGGGCTCCCCAGGGTACTGCTGGCGCTGCTGCTGGTGCTCAGGTTACCAGGAGAAAAGGCTGCTGGTCCACCTTGATGAAGGAAAATATACAATCACACAAAAGCCTTAAGAGGAAAATTATTATGTTTAGAAAGCACTTTGGCTGCTGTAAGAGTGCGATATAAACAAAGTTTATTATGGTTATTACTGTTGTAAAAAGACAAAAACGAAGCCAAATAGCAAATCTACATCCAATAAGGTGTGAGGTGTGTAAATGGTCCTTAGACTTGGCGGCTACATGCCAACACAAGAATCTGCTCGTAACTTCATTTCAGCTGTCAGGCTTACTCATCTCCTGCAGTAGCTCTCCTTCATCATCAAATATTACTCTGACTCATATAAACCCAAACGCCATGCATCCTCCAAACCGACGGCAGGCTGAAATGTGGAAATGGAGATTGGTAGAGAATGGTAATACGCTCTGCTGTGTGCTTATTGATGATAAACACAGCTGCATATTTGAATGAGCACTGAGAATGTGAACTAGAAATGGTGTCAGCAGTAGGTTACATGCTTCACCAAGTGCCAGTGATTTAGCTCAATTCAGGGCTTATGCATTACTCAGTCTGGCAGTGGCAGACAGAGTTAGCTTTAGCTGTCTGAACCACAGAGCAGTGACAAACAGGAAGTCAAGAGCTCAGATGTGAGCTGTGGACAGAAGATAGGATGGCTATGGATTAAATTACTAAAGGATTGTTTTGTTTGGGATTATTTATGATAATTATGCATCTATTTTTAGCAAAATACTTTCACTGCTATAAATTGACAGTTAATCCTAAAAACTTTTAAAAGTGCAAATCTTAAACTAAACAAATCAAAAACCTTTTCCCCATGATGCCCTTCAAGAACGCTGTTACAGTTGAAGGTTGTCTGGGGTTTTCCTCACAGCGAAAAATGTGTTTGGCAAGATAATGTTATGCATGAAAACAAATGCCTGTCATTGGTTAAATAGAATCAACTCCATTCTGGCCCCGACACCGGCAAGGTGAGAGCCTCCTGCCTCATTTTTCCTAAATTGATTTTTCACAATGGATTTAGTCAAAATCACAGATTAGTGAAGTGAAAATAAAAACACAAAAACATTACATTGTCGATAAATCTTCCGTGTTCCCATTATTTTAAAGTATATGCACACACCAATTCACAAGAACATTTACCGCAAATGCTCATTGTTTCAGAGGTATAATGCATCTAACCACATCATATAATACAACAGCTCAGTGAGCTAGGCATGTATCCGTCTCCATGACAACCGAGGTTTACTGCTCATGGTTTAGCGTCAGAAGGGCATCCCATAGTGAAAACTTGTCTCAATGGGCCTACAGTTCAGCACTATAGACAGCTCACAGTCCCCACTGAGTGTGCCACTGAGTCGGATAGCTGCAGGACCACGGCGAAGCAACCAGCCACGAGAAAGAAGATTATATGGAGGAATTTGAGCAGCGAGTATGAAACCTGTAGTAAGTATCCACGAGGGGCTTGATAAGTTGAGTTGCTTCATAAAGAAGACATTAGTCAATTAAAAAGTCCTTTGGAGTATGGGGCGGCAGTTGACAAAAACCTTAATTTAAGTAGAGCTGACAATTTTAACTACTTAGGATCCTTTTCGATGGGTGCTGCTGCCTGACCCCCTAATGCGGAGAGCCCTCCACTGCTGCTTTATGTGGTGTGACACTACATATTAAAGTGGGGGATTGCTTCGGTAAAGGGCCACTGAGAGGGAGCATAATTTTTGAAGCCAAAATCTTGATAACACTTAACATTTGATAAGATTTAGTACAACTAAATTGTTCAGTTGTAATAATTGGCCCATGCGTGTTCTTGCATTCATCCACATCACACATTTGTAAGACATGGATGATGAGCATTTTCCAGTCACTTCCAGTCAGTGCATGTGAGAGCGAGAACTGTTATCTCTGCTTGGAAAACTGGTCACAGCCTCTTTGCTGGTTTTGAAGCCTCTTATTAATGCTTACTGAGTCATTAACAGGAATGGCAATGATAGAATGAAGAGGTAAGCCTGAGGACAGTTATATCCAAGGTCTACAGCTGATGTGCAAGGAGAAAACCTAATACAGTCTGCTAACACTCTCTCCTTTGATTAATTTCTTTCATTCTTCTTTGTCTTCATTCAGTCCTCCTACAGCTTCATCTAAATGTCTCTCTATTGTCAGCCTTATTTTCATTCTAGCTCCATTTCTCGGCGCTCTTTCTCCCTCCTACCCTCTTCATTGAGGTTGAGGTTCTGCAGGCTCTTGTTCAGGTTGCGGGCAGTGGTAGCGGCTCGGATGTTGGTGTAGGAGTTGACTGATCGCAGGCGTGGGATCGCTGGGCTGTCCCTCACTGGAGTCAGGTTACCAGGCTCTGGAAGTAAACACAGGAGGACATACATCAGGTCAGAGCCTGGATAATCCCAAACCAATAAAAATACATGTTGTTCTAATGAGTGGAATGTTAAAGGTCCAGTGTTAAAAAACATAAAAGGAGGATCTATTGAAAACAAATGGAATATTATCATCATAAGGTATATATGGTGTATTTTCATTATGTAGTAATCACCTGAATCATAGCGAATTGCGTTATGTTTTTGGAAGGGTAGGGTGAACCGACAATCTGCAACTACACCGCTGGATGCCACTAGATGCCACTAGATGCCACTCGACCTTTAAAATTAGCACCTAATGAGACTGGATTCGTTCAAGGGATGCACATACATACCTGGAAAGCTTTTTACATAATTTACACTGACCTTTTAACAAAACAATCCAGAAATTGTAATATTCGTAGATGCAGAAAAAGCATTTGACATCTTGATATTTAATTGTGATAGAAGGGATAACTTGAGGGAATTTGTTCTACAAGGTAGCGTTTTATGCAGATGACGTCCTCTTGTTTGTCAGAAACCCCACATCGTCAATTCCTTCCATTCCACATAAAATCTGGTCACAATTAAGTAAACACTATAGCCTACAAAGTATTTTGATTGTGGCAATCCATAGTTTCCAACCATCTTTTTACCCTGGCACTGACAGAGCTGGGCTTTCGTGCCTGGAAATGGGATTGAGTTTATTAAGGAACTGTATCTATAGATGCAGACTTTTTGCATCAAAATGTCATTTACCACCCACTAACAACTGAGGAGTTTTATCAGAACACTTTTCCACAAAAGTGCTAACAGGAGTATTTGTCCTGACACTTTATTACCATTTACAACAAAAGCTAAAAGGTATGATCACTTTGATTAGTGAGTTTTCTTCATAAAAAGATCTTGATCTTTTAAAGCAATCTTAAACAAGCACGACTCCTCTCCCTATAGTAAATATGGGTTCAAAAATGTACGATTGTTTAGAGGGCAGAAGTATTCTGTGTACTTTATTTACTTCTTTTATATACAATTCAAACACAAATTCAATAGTTCAATAAAGTCAAAAGTAAAATAGAGAAAACAGACCCAAACCAAATAATGACTTTCAACTATCTTTCTGGTACTAACAGGTGATTTAGTCATAGTTTGACTCTATTGTTACTTCCTCTGTGCAATACTGAATAAGAAAAAAACAAAAGTGAAGTATGTTTGGGAAAAAAGAGATAAAAGAAAACTTTAGTTTAGCAGTCAGTTTGCAAATATGTTTGTGTGTCTACTGTACCTGCGGTGTTGGCTGGTGACGGCACAGTGTAGTTCTTCTCTTCTTCTATAAACTGGAGGGCAACTGTACAGAAGTTGCTCTCATATTGGACCACCAGGTGACTCAGTGCTACAACCAGCTCCTGTCAAACACAAACAGAAAAAAATACAAAACATAATGATCATTCAGTTGTCATTATGTCTCTTTTTTACTTCAAGCCAAGCAGGATTTTTCTTGGTATAATGGTGACAACTGATAAATATCTAATCCATACATTGCTAATAATTTCTTTAGTGATTTTTTTTTATCTCATTGCCTCCAGCATTGTTTGGTCCCAAAGAGAACCACTTCATATAATATTCCATTTTGAAGCCAAAAAGTATCAAATTATGTTCTTTCAGAAGATCCCTGGCTGAAACTGAATTTGTAGTCTTAGTTGGACTTACTCATATACTGTTTTATTTAAATTTTTCTCAGTTACTGTACCTCCAGGCCAGATTCTCTCTCCCATCTCCTCCTGATACAGATTGGCAAATGATTGGAGTTCTGTATTATACTGTGTAACTGTGATATCAGTTATGCAAGAACTAAACTAGGTACCTTTCACTTTAATTTATTTATTAGTAATCTCTGACCTGGAGGTACCTGAAGAGATTTTTTTTTTCATGTCATATGTATTCAAGAGGTGCTGAAAACTCTCCAAACCATTATGACAAGCTGAAGTGCAATAAACTGCAACATCTGTTTGTACAATCACTAAACCACAAATGCCACCCATTTTAGTATATTTGCCAGCTTCTCACGTGATTTATTTTTCTAGTCTTAAAGTAATGGTTTGACATTTTGGTAAATATGCTTTAATTGCTTTCAAAAGTGAGATGAGAGGATTGATGACGCTCTCATGTCTGTACATTGAGTACGGAACCGGATCCTGGGACTGGGATCAGGTGGAAACAGCTAGCCAGGCTCTGTCCAAAAACATGTCGACAAGCACCTCTAACTGGGACAACGGCCGGGTGCAGTGGCTTCCTGCTGCCGGTCGATTGACATATTAGCACAATATTCTGACTTGAACTGTTCTCTTTTCTGCAACAATTAGCTAAGTTAATTGCCTCTAGTCTGCAGCTCATGAACACACAGACATGAGAGTGGCATTAATCTTCGTGTCTAACTCTTTGAAGGCAAGCAAAATGAGTTATTTCCCCAGATTTTTAACTACTCCTTTAAACTATGTCCTGTGGGCTACAGTCTATTTCTTTGTTTTATCTGGAAAATAATATTGTCAATACCCAATGTTGACTGTCAATGAACTGAAGTGTTTATGTGGAAGCTCCCACACCTCTTGTTTGTCTTACTATCGTATGCACATACTTTTAAAGCAAACTGTATGTCTTTTATGTGTGTGGGTGAGTGTTGTTGTGTTGCAGCGACCTTGCGAACCACAGGGCTGCCATCGTTGATGAGCTGGGCCAGCATCATAGCCACGTTGTGGTCGATGGTGGTGGAGTGGTCCGTCCTCTCAGCAGAGTTTCCCACAAAGGTCCCCAGAGCAAAAACAGCCGCACACCTCACCTGCAGCAACACAAACACAATGTCAGGGGTTTGGATATTTTATCAGTCTGATCTCCCCTCGTCAATGCACAGCTCTGCCTTTTTCAAGTGTGGCCCAAATATTTGCTTGCCAGACTTATTCAAAAATTTTCTAATGTGTTGTGAGACCAGTGGATGAAAACTGGGAAGGTAAATATTTTTTAATCTTCTCTTAATGTATCATTATGAAATGCACTGGAGATTATCACCGCTGGGTGCTCCTGTGAGCTGCTTTTGGTCACTATAACTCATTACTTTTTCTTCCTGCTTCATTGGATGTTTCCTCCAAACTTGCTGTCGCACAGAAGAAATTTTCCATGAGGAATTGGTCTCGCACCCTGAACGAAATTACAGCACAAGAATGAATATTTGGGTATATTGCTTGTTGTGGTGACAGAAAACATTTTTTTGTAGGCACCAGGATGCATCATTACAACTACTTTTTTAATCTAGTTATACTCCAGCACGCAGATGTTGCTTTGATAGGGTTTGCTTTGCCCTAATTAAAATGATCAGCTGAAACATTTCAGATGGATATAGTCATTTTCTTTCTAAAACCTGGGGAAAAAAAATCATAAAAGCACTGCGTCTTGAAAGCAAATTAAAACACAACACTGTAGTACTGGAAAGCATCTTAATCTGCCATCTTCACTCAGACGTGTCTATTCCTTTATGCACTGGAATATATATAGGACTCAGTAACATATATCTCTACAATCGAAACAAAGATGTGTTGAATTAAATCTATTTTTGAAGCCACTGTTAGTGATGGTGTTGTATTGCATACCCTTATATTATAACCCCACTCACTACAAATCTATGGGAATGTTTGAGTACCGGTGCTTGTGCTGCACATGCTCAAAAATGACAACAATGATCAACGGCCCTGTGACACATGAACTGCTGAATGCTTATTTTCAGCACAATAAAATGTGAATCGGTGCTTGTTTCTTTCAATTGTCGAGCAAAGGTAACTGTTTTTCAATAAATTTGTCTTCTCTGATTTGTACTGCAGTGTTTCTCCAAAGGTTTGTCAGGTTTTTGTGTTTGGTTGGATGGACATATACCTACAGTAGCAACACAGCTACACATATTATATTACATTCTTCTACATTTATTTCTTTGAGGGGGAGTGCATATTTCTATAGCATATTTTACACCTTTATTGATAGATCACAGACCCAAAGATCACAAACAGAAAATATATATCTTTTATGCTTTTCTTTAAAGTTAACTCTAAAGTCTCATGAAGATTACAATCTCCTTTTACAGAGAAACCTAGCCAAGGAGGCAGCATAAAAAAGTTTTACCACAATGAATACAAATATCAGGCCTAGAAAAGTCTTGTCACAAAAGAGCATACACAATATACAAGATAAACTTTGAGGTATTTTATTGGAATTTTATTTTGTTATTTTCACAAACCATCTACTGTAAATGGACTTGAACCTTACTAGTCTTACTGTACATTCTTCCAGGTGGAATGGGCAGCTTTAAAGGTTTTTAAAACTGTTTTGCCTTTCTCTCTGTCCAGCGACTTTGAAGTTGTCAATGTCAATACCTGTGTGTGTGTGTGTGTGAGCTGTAGTGACTTGCAAACTATGACTAAGCAACATCGTCATCTTAGCTGTGTCCCCTCAGACACAGCTAAGATAATGATTTCTTAGAATCAAACTCTGCTTAGTCAGTGATCTCTGCTCCTCCTTTCACTCTCTGTCCCTACTACTCAGTCACAATCTCTTTCTTCACTCAACTCCACAAGGCTCTGGGGGACACACACGCAGCAGCATGTGAAGTGTCTCAATCGAACACCGGAGGAGAACTTTAAAATGCAGTGATTTATCTGTAAATGTGTTATTTCTTAACAGTCAGTTATGATCAGTCAGTCTGAGTCTCCAGTGGCTTTAAAAAAACACAAACACTCCTAATGTAAAATAAATGAACAACCTGGAAATACAACTGAAAAAGTATGTCTGTATGTGTGTGTGTGTGTGGGCACAGGCAGATGTGTCTGCAGACCTCAGTTTCAACTCTACAGCCAAAGCAGCTGTCTGACCAAGGGAAGGAGGAAGTTTCTGCTGGAAACAGATGTTCCTTGTGTGTGTGTGTGTGTGTTGTGTGTGTTGTGTGTGTGGTGTGTGTGTGAGTGAGAGAGAGAGAATGCATGCAAATATGTTTGGCGTGTGTGAGTGAGGGCACCAAGTGTCTGGGTGAGCTTAAGGGCAAACTCTGCCTCACTGTCCCTCTGGTCCACACACGACCCTGTCAGATGCTTACCGTCCTGTTTTAACACAGTGGGTCCAAACAGTTTAAAGCCAGTGTGGGTCAGCTCCGAGTGCGTGTGCTTTCTTTCTTTTTCATGTGTGTATGGAGGATTTCCATTCCCAACAATTTCCATTGTTTTTACAGTGTATTTTGTCTTGAAAACAAACAAGAAGTTTTCTGTTTAGCAGGTTGTGTGTCCTAGTGTTACTGGTCAGGACCTACAGCTGTCAATAAAGACACTCAATAAAGATCGGTTAGTTCATTAGTTAGTGTTATTGTGTGGCTTTTAAACCATTTAAAGCAAGTCACACAATAACACAAACAAACTGACCGACTGAGGTAGCGGTAGATCACTAACTCCTGCGTTCTTTCAGGTAAAATTACTGTTTTTGTCAATGGAGTCCGGTGGCTTCAAACAGAGTGATATAATTTTTTATATTACATACATATATTAATGTTTCTTTAACCAGAAACAGCAGTTATCTTAATCTTCAACAAAAAGCACTATCTCTGTAGGGATCCTTTCCATAACAGGGCTGTGTATTGGCAAGAATCTGGCGATACAATAAATATCAGGATACAAGGGTTATGATTTAATATATTGTGTGTGATACTGTAAGCTAGGTGTTATATTGTGATTTCCAAAAAAAAATCGGAAAAATAGTATTAAGAACACACCTGAGAAACCAGAACAGAGGGGTCTGCATTTGTATTTATCACAGTCGCTGTAACGTCCAACATCTCAGCCCTCAGTTTACATTTACAACACTGCTGTCTAATGGTTGGGGGTTTAACCACAAAACACAGTGTTTTTGAGAATCAATACAATATCACAAAATAAAATATTGTGGAAGAATATTTTTTTATATTTTCTTAATCCCCAATTCCATAATGTTGTTAGAAATTATAACAATGTGAGCCTGTCAGAGGGAAAAACCAGCACCTGAGTGGATGTACATTGACAGTGCACAATTGCCCCAAAGGATTATGTTGCAGCCCGTTTCGCACAGTACTCATTTAATACTGGACCAATTTCAAACACTGCGGTCCGCTTTAGTCACTTTGACACTAAATACATAAGGGTTTAGGTTGAAAAACGTCAGTTTGTATTCTTTCTGAAACAACTGAGTTGCTGCACATCCAAGAATGTCATACAGGATATGTAAAAGGACACAAAACTGTTTCCTCAAGTGCAACATGTATATTTATTTTATAATTTCTTCCATGCGGGAGTTCTTTGGTACGTTCTCTCAGAACTGAATAGTTTCTTTTTCTTTTTATTTCTAAGAAAGAATGTTCTTTGTGTTTAAGTGTGGTGGGGAGGGGGATATTGGGGAAAGTTCTGTTTGGAAATAGCATATATTTTTTCTCCTTATTTACAGTACTGATGTTATATCTAAAAAAAGGAATTGCAATAAAAACTGTTTTTACTTTTAAATACTTATATAACTTAAAATGCTTTATTTAGCTGCGATCAATATCTTAGTTTTAGTCACAGACTTTGTCCTTTATGCTTCTACCTTCAAAAACAAGCAAAATATTGTGTAATCGTGAAAAATTTGGTTAGGTATCAAATACCAAAAATGCCAACAGGGTCATCAGCAATGGCCTGATAGGACGGTGTAGAGTACAAAAGACGGCCTGGCTGTTCAAAAAATGTCTCTTATTCTTGAATTAAGAAAACCAATCGAATTACAACACTTTATCTTGGAACATGCATAACAGTCTAAGGCAAATGGTGCTTGACAAGGTTACTAATCTTAGATAACCATGCATAATTTCATCATTTGTAAAACGTTATATTAGTGCTTTTTGAATTGCCTTTTTTGCAGAGTAAGAAAATGATCAAAAACATCTCCTCGTACTTTTCCACTCTGGTATTAACCTCTTACCTCTGGGATGGGATCCGACAGCAGGGTGTAGAGCTTCTCGTGGGCGCTGTCCCGAACTCCACACCAGCGGGCTGGATCAAAGTTCTGCCAGATGCGGCCCAGGCAGATGGCCACCCACTGACGGAGCAGAGGGTGGGGGTCTGACAGCTGCTCCAGGCAGTTGGCTATCAGGTTGCCCTGAAGGCAGGCCTCCTGGTGGGAGAGGGGGAGTGGTGCAGAATGATGAGTGTGAGCGATGTTGTGTTGATTTTAGGTTTTAAAAAGAGGAATACATTTAAGAAATGGAAGAAGATTATGAGGTATGAAGTAATTGTCACAAACTTGACTTGACTAGACTTGAAAGTGTGGTAGTGAACACTGTCCTGACAGTATTTTACTTCGATAAAAAGACAATATACGCATTATATCAGTCTTAACCCTCCTGAGCGGCTCAGAGGCTCCTGACTGGGGCAGACTTGTACCTCATTAGCCAGTTAATCACCACTAACCTGTAACCCCACGCTGTGCGATGGACAAAAAGATTATGAGCTCTGCAGCAGAATGACTTATTCCTTTGAACCCTTCAGCCCTTATCACATCTTTTTTTGTGAACAAAAGGTAATTGGTCCATCAAGGTTTGAGGCCGTCTTAAGTACGATGGAAGAGCTGGTATGGCTCAATTCAAATCCTTTTAAAAACCTTTCTTTCTGATTCATTTATTTTGTACAGAGCATTAACGAGGGCACTCCTTTCTTGTTTTCAGTTGCCTTTCTGTTTATAATTTTCGTGAGGTAACACAAGTACATAGTAATAAAATATGTGTGTCGAGCAAGTAAAGTACAGGCTTGGCTGGAATTACCTGTACTAGAATGGTTCACAGGGTAATGTAAACTATGTTAATTCCATCAGAGTGGCGTTGTATTCACCACTCAGCTGCTCCCGGTTTTTCTTTCTAACAGAAATAGTTTTGATTCCCTTTTTGATTCCAGTCACTTCTACTCTGGCATGCTTTTGTTCAGCATTAAGCTACTGCCAATAAAACTTAACACTTCCTGCATATGGTTCACATTACCAGACAGTAAGGCTTTTACTGTGAAAAATATCTGCCTCAAGTGTTGTGTTTAATTAATTCTCATCTACTGAATCTTCAATCTCAATCAATCAGATTTAAAGCTACTGTCAATAAAACTCAATAATTACTGTTTCACGTTAAAAGCATACCAGGAAAAGGAGCCACTGCAACTGTAACTGGAAAACAATGGGCAGGAAGTGTGAGTATTTTATTAAGTAATTTCTGCCTTCTCCATTTACAGATTAGCAGATCAGTCTTAAGCTGCTGTTAATGAAATTCAACACTTCCTATATAGATATATTATAGTAAAAGCCTTGCAGTGGCTTAAATCGCTTGTTTGTTCCTTTTATCTGAGAGGCTTTTAACACTTAACACCTGTAGGAAGTGTTCACTTTGAGCAGCTTAACAAGAATAAAAAAATGTGAAAAACAGAACCGGCTGGAATGAATGAAAACGCAAATTCTGCCCAGAAAGAACATATAACGTGAAATTAATAAATATGTATTTTGAATCCTTGTAATGATTGATAGCCTTGTGTGATAGCCTTTATGTTCTATGAAAGCCAAAGCATGTTTGTTTTGGGTGACAACAACACAAATACAGTCATGTGCATCAATGCTCGGCACTCTGATGATCTCCCAGCCTCAGATGTTCCTTGTGAACATAAAAGCCTTTAACGCAACACCTCATATCCACATGAACCACAACAAATGGACCCCTTTAGTATGCTGAGAATCCATCTTTGTCTCCTACAGACTGAGGCATCACAACAACAAATCTTTTATCAGTGGTGACACAATGCGCCCCCGTCTCCTCATACACCCCGCTCTACTTTCTTCAATTGCCTCAGATTGCTAGCGCATCGTTCCCTCAGCTCTGATGGAGCCTCCCAGCTGAACCCCGAGAGCGGGAATATTAAGACGCCAGAGCTCGGTGACATGTTTGCAACAGTGCTGCCGCAGTAATGAGCACTGTTGTTGAAAGTAAGAGGGATAAATAATGGAGACGTGGAGCCGGCAGAGAGTCTCTCTGTAATGTTGGGGATCATCTATTATTTACAGGCCTGTGAGAGAAGGTAGAAGCATTAAGGAACCGTGATATGGGAGAAGAATGGGTGTTTGAGTTTGAGACCACATATAGCTTTCATGATTTGTTACATTTATATAATATTGAGAGAGAGAAGTAATGTAAGGTATGTGAAGAAAAAAATGAATGAGTCAAATAACATTGACAACTAGACAGAAAAATAACCGCAGAGAGCAGGAGAGAGCAAGCAAAAGGGCGTGATGGTGGGATATTTCTTCGTGGAAGTGTGCGTCAGTGAGTGTGTGCTGGAAATGACGAGCTACATGATCCCAACATCGCACCCTTGGACGTTTGATCAGCGTCAGACACAAAGGGCTTCTGGGATTGAACACCGGAGGCTAGGAGCAGGCCAAAGTGACACTTTGCGGTGATAAAATGTCACCCTGGAGGTGGCTGTGACGAAGATGGAGATTATAGAGGTGACTGTTGGTGACAAAACCGTCACATAACCAATATCTCCAGGAAATACACAATGGGCGATAGAGTAATCTCTCAAAGTGACGGCTGGCCCCAAAACAACCCGCCGAGGGTTCTGGTGAGGGAAGTAAATTAATAATATTGTACGTTCTCCCTTTGGGATTCTGGCAGAACAAACAGACAGCAGTGCGGAAATACACACACATACATCCAAACATTAGCTTACACACACACACACACATACCTGTCCTGTGTTGTAGCTGTTGACAATAACAGCCAATATGAACACAGCCATGGTTCGATGCTCAGCCTGTAACAAAGAAAGAAACTCTTATATAGTAACGTTACTGTCTGGAGCTTTTCTGTTAAACTCCTTTCAGTGAAGTGATAAGTTAAAGAGACCATGTTGTGCTTTTT
>NW_023339729.1:3927958-3929393 GCF_004916995.1 Morone saxatilis
GTGAACAGAGGTGCTGCAGCAATGGCTAATATGAGATATACTGAGAAAACTGAACATTGAAGCATGTCAACCTATTATAGTCAGTAACCTGAAAATTAGCATAATATGACCTCTCATAATTCCATGTATCATAATACCATACCGTAATAACATGGGTCACTTTTTTCACAAATGTAATAATAGGATGGGTGGATACTCACTGGCATGTAACTGTCAGCAAGCACAGACAGAAAGTACTTGTGTCCGTTGTCTTTGACCAGGTCAGCTTGACATGACTGCAGAGACAGAGGGAGGGAGAGAGAGAGAGAAAGAAGGGGGAAAAGGAGGGTTCAGGTCAGTGCAGATGTTGCTTAAGGTCACCATCCACTCATACAGCAGTCACAGCAGTCCTGTCATAGGGAGTATTTGTCCATTTCTGCTTTCTCCCATGGCAGCGCCTGCAAACCATGAATGAATATTGATGGCACACTGCTTTTTAGAAGAAGTCTTCTATGTAGGCATCTGGGGAAATAAAAGTGTCCAGATGTGTATTGTCTATGATTCTGAAGCATTTTACTTATTCCCAGCTTTAGTATTTATTCAGGTTTTTAGTGAGCTGCAATATGAAACATAACTTGCAGATAAGCTTACTGGTTGAGATGAAAGTCAGTGTGTTTGAAACATTTACAAAAAAATGCGTGCCAATTTAATAAAAAAAAAATGTAAGTGATTTTTTTTGGCTTTATTGGATAGTGACAGCTGTAGATAGACAGGAAAGGTGGGTAGAGAGAGAGGGGAGTCTACGACGCAGCACAAGGGCCACAGGCTAAGATTTGAACCCGGCCGCTGCAGGCAACTATGAGTACATGCCGGGTCGCACAGCTCTACCCAGGACTGAGCTAACCGGTCGCCCTCCCATTTCATTTTGATTGAAACCAACCAAGAATCAACATAGTTATTAATCTGTCATTAATGTCTAACCCAGGTTATATTGCTAAAAACATATATATAATACAGTATGTACATGAGCATGGCTGGTCTTTTCGGTCATTGCAAAATAATCAGTGCAAGAAATACATACACATACATCAATATGTATGCATTCACACCAAATACACCCTGACTATTTTTTTGGATTTCTGCCTATTCACACACTTTTTCTCTCATTCCCTCTGTCTGTCATTATGTGCAGTAGACAGAATTCACATAACGACAATAAACCTGTCATGTAAAAAAAGCGGATAAAATAAAAACTTAACAATAAGGATTTAGAGGAGATGAGGCAGAATGATTTTAATGTTTGTGAGTGTTTTATATAACTTACACTGTCCACAGCGAGGATTTTAGCCCAGATGAAAACCAGCAGCGGCCGCAGCTCTCTGGCTGAACTCTGGAGCAGCTTTAACACGTAGGGGAAGATCCCCACAGACAGGGCCTGGAAACACACACACACACA
>NW_023339729.1:3929494-3930414 GCF_004916995.1 Morone saxatilis
CCACCAAGACACACCTGCGGTTTGAAATATAAATATGTACACAGGAATGGAATTTAGCTCAGCCGGAGTTAGGATGATAACTGTAATTCTGACTTGACTTTTAAGGTCTGTCAATAAGATGAGTTTGCCTTTTGGAGCATTCAGTATGCTACTAACTTGGACTGTGAGTGACAGCACAAGGCAGTAAGGGCTGGAAGCGGCCCAGTGTTTATGTCAAATTAAATAAACTATACAATATATTAAGAACAGTATTGCTGTGGATCTTTCAAGTAATGAAAAGAATTGAATATTAGAGGTATTATTCTGGCTTGCCGGGTTAGAAGTCAGCTGCAGCAAAATGTTTCCTTTCAAGACGGGAGATGCTGTCTGTTAACAGAGCAATTTATTTTCTGTTCAGCTGAGTGTGACCTGTCAATCACAGTAAACAGGCCCCCAAATACACAGCATTTCTTTGTCAAGCCATGAAAATAGCTTTTTGCATTCCAAAAAAAGGCTTTTTCAAGTTCTTTCTGAGAGTTATGGAACTGCAGCGAGAAAACAACTAGCTTAAACTAGCTTAGCATAATGATTGTAGGCAGGGGGAAACAAATAGCATGGCTCTGTGTAAAGTTAAAAAATGCACCTCAAAACACTTCTAATTAACAGACTGTTTCTTTAATGTCTACAGCGTGCCAATATGTGAGTTTTAGAGGTGTTGGAAGGTGTATTTATTTGCTTTAAAGAGAGTCGGGCTAGCGGTTTCCCATTGCTTCCAGTTTTTATGCTAAGTTAAGTGAACCATGTCCAGAATCCAGTTCCACACTTAAAGGGATAGGTTCACAGTTATTAAAGTCTGTCATAAAACAACAGTCAGGTGCTCATATGAATACTGGAACAGGGTTTGGTTTCTGTAATCCTTCTTCCTGTTCATACTGGCCATT
>NW_023339729.1:3930433-3930906 GCF_004916995.1 Morone saxatilis
ATTAAGAGATCCCTTCTTAATGTGCTTCCAATGTAAGGGGACCAAATCCACAAATCCTTTATCTATTGCTAATGTGAGGCTTCAGTAGTCTGTTAGTCAAATCAGGTGGATCTTCAGCTTTTACAGCCTTTTTAGTATAAAATTCCCTCTCTGTGTTTCTATGGACAGTGTGTCCTTGTTGAACTACAGTGGATAGTTAATAACAAAAGGAGGGAATGTTATATAAAAACACAGAAACTTTGGAAGATGCTCACTTAATTTGTATAAGTCAGAAAACTGAAGCACCATATTAGCGCACATTTTTGAATGCATTTTTGCACAGAGCAAGTAATGTTCAGGAATCTCTTCATGTTGAGTATGATTGAGAACCGCAGTCATATAAGGCAGACTTACATGAAATATACTTGAAAATTTGTAAACGTACCCTTTAATACACAGAAATGAGAGTGGCATCTATCTTTTCATCTAACTCT
>NW_023339729.1:3930915-3931568 GCF_004916995.1 Morone saxatilis
AACTCTTGTAAAGAAAGCAAATAAATGAACATTTGTCTTACAAAACTACATAATACAAAAGTTTTTTTTTCTTGGAGGCAGCGTCTCCACCTTAAACAGTCAGTACATCCAAATTACGAGAAATTATTTTCTCACTTCACTGGTATCTAGCATTGCAGACTTTGGTTTTATGTGACGAGATTTTGACATTTTGTTTGAGATATCATTTTTTTGTTGCTTTAATCACCACAAACAAGATGCATTTCACCTTTATTGTATTGGGTTTTGAGGCAGAAATCTCTAAAGTGGATATAACAAAACCTCAGCACATAAAACTGAAAATTGACACCACTAAAAAGCTTGGCTCTAATTTTCAGCCAAGGTTGTTGCTGCTTGGTGGAAATATGATCCAGCAAAACAATGCACATCATTTTATGCTAATGTAATAATTATTTTGTTAATGTCTGTCTTTTTTTTCAAACTAAACCATTATTTTTAAACAGGCACACTATCTGAACGCACCAGACTGACGGCCCAGGGACCCAGATCCAGAAACAGTCCGAGCAGGTCTAGAGCTCGCAGCCGATGCACCTGACTCAGGAGGACCTGAAAAAGAGGAGAGGTCAGAGGTCAAATGTGCTGCCACCAAGCCGAGAGGAAGCTTGAGATTAAAA
>NW_023339729.1:3931594-3931738 GCF_004916995.1 Morone saxatilis
AGGAAGAGGAGGAGGAGGAAGGACAGCAGGAGAAACGGCAGAGAGGGTGAGGAGGTGGAGTGAAACAGGTGGCAATCCCACCACTCCTGCTAACACACTGGCACCAAGTTGCACTTGTTTACTGTGAGTGTGTATGTGTGTGTG
>NW_023339729.1:3931838-3943241 GCF_004916995.1 Morone saxatilis
ACACACACACAGACAGACACACTTCCACCAACACATGATGTATTATTAGCATTCTCTGTGACTTTAACCTGGTGAGTGTAAACCACGCTAACAGAAGGAGGCCGGGGGAAGACTGGCCCAGGGTTACCTCCAGCTCCAAGGAAGAGCGTGGGAACAAGAACATATTGTGTGTGTGTGTGTGACGTAGGTGTGTGCTCTATAAGAATAAGACAAACCAGCAAGCAAAAAGTCAATCTAAACCTCTCCTGATCCGAGCTTCTCTTTGTCATGATTCATCTTTTCGACCTGATTTGACACAGACGTCAGTGAATATTCTCCACGCTGTCTCACACACACGAGCATGTGATTCAAATACCACATTAACATATGTGTGTGATGTCATCATAGCAGGGATAAAAACTCTCTCAGAAACAATCTCTGAGCAATGCTTTGTATTAAACAACAATGTGTGTGTGTGCGCATATTTGTCTTCGGTCCCTATTTGTGTAACATCTTGACTCCAATCTCCTTTAGCGCAATGAGTAAGCACTTCCCATCACCCCACTGTGTGTACGAGTGGTGAGACACACGCCGTAATGTTGTCACATGATGCGCGCCTTAATCACTTCACTGACACCTAATGGCAAATGTGTGTGAATGTGAATGTGCTGCCGCTACCGTAACATCACAATTTAGAGACGCTGTAATCTGTTAATCCTTCCTGGATGAAATGGCTGTTGTCAAGACAACGCCGCATGCATCTCTCCTTCCTGAGCTCTGTTGTCCTCCTGTTGCTCGTTTCATTAAAGAGCATTATTGATGGAGCACTCTCTGTTTCCCATTTCTTGTCGCTCTTTGCATCACTCAAACGAAGCCAGATTATATTTTGGCATCAAATTGTAAATCCTCCAAGAGTGTACGCCAGTCTTTTAAATTCATTCTTATGCAACTGTGTGCTTAAAAGGGTATAAAACCTGTTTATGTGTCCATCCGTTACATCAGAGAGCGTGAAGTAGCCTTGAGATTACTTTGCCCTCACGGTGTAAAGCTGCATAATGTTGTGTAATCTTAAAGGCTACTGCTGCTCCACATCAACAGCAAACACACATTCACACACCATCCAGCGCTCCCCAATCAGTCTGC
Organism: Morone saxatilis; assembly: GCF_004916995.1. NCBI lineage: Eukaryota > Metazoa > Chordata > Actinopteri > Moronidae > Morone > Morone saxatilis. The sequence goes on from NW_023339729.1 coordinate 3,932,961, forward strand.
CTTTTCCTCGGCTTTTAACGGGTCCCGACAGAACTGCTGTATGGACGGGCTGCGGCTCGCAGTGCGCTGAGTCAGCAGGAAATTACCATTCAACACGGACAGCCCTCACTACTACGGTGTGATATAATACAGCACCACAACTGTACGGCCCCAAGGGATGGTGGTGGTGGCGGTGGCGGGATGATGAGGGAAAGGGAGTGGAAAAACAGGCCTTTGCTGTAACTCGGCTGACGCTCAGTACAAGGTTTTAGCAACATTTCACCCCAATCAAAGCATCTCAAACATATTTAACACCACTACAGGGGACACAGCAGCCACTGCTCTTGTGACAGCCTTTGTTGCAGGGTTGTCATGAGGAAAATTGGCCTGCAAACGCTGAGCTCAAATTACAGAAAGAATTTCTGCTGGCAGATCCAAAGTGGTGACCCGGAGGAAAGAATGTGTTGCGTAAAAGAGGGGAGGGAGCGAGGGGAGCGGCGAGAGGTAATAGTGCTGCTATAATGGTAATATTCTAAGCTAATGATGGACTCCTGGCAGGTGATGTGTGTGCTTAAGATGCTCTTGCAGCAGAGTTTGCTGGTGCATAATGGAGAGTAAAGCCCCTTTTTACACATGGAATCTGTTCTGCAACACTGCTGGCTCAATCTATCTGTTGGAGATATTACATTTTGGCACACAGGTCTCAATCACACAATTCCTCTATTCAAACAGCTGCATTGCTTTGTATGATATTTGGCACCTCATGCACAAGTGGAAGAGTTAGCATGGCTGAGAACAGCCAAGAGCTGGAAAATAATATCAACGAAGAGGAGTGTATTCAGTTCTCTTGAAAACTTATTTTGCAGCTCAGTGTTCCTCTACGTGGCTTATTAACTGACCATCACCAGTGCAAGAGACACTGCCAGTTCTCATAACTAACCCTAGTCCCTTGGGACACATTTCTTCCTCAATGTCATCATTCATTAGATAAATTAGAGATCTCTGCTGCCTGTCAGAAAATATTTAAAACTGACAAGAGGTTGGACAAATCTGCTGTTTTTAAACAGTTGTTGGGTATTCATATACTGTAAGCGGTTGACATGAGTGAAAGCTGATGATTAATGTGGTTTTTCAGGGTTATTTCTAAGCTTTTAGCATTTTTTGGGGCATTATTTTGATACCCAATAGTAGCAAGGTGACAAATGTGATTCGAGAATCAACTAAGAACAAACTAATTTTCATTATTGATTAATCTGCAGATTATTTTCTAGATTAATTGAGTTATTGTTTGATCTATAATATAAATGTCAGAAAATAGTAAAAAAATGTCCATTCCGGTTTCTCAAAGCCCAAGGTGATGTCTTTAAATGTCTTGTTTTGTCAGTCCAAAGCAGGAAATCTCCATAATTGATTAATAACACTTTCTTTTGTTGGATCGATTAACCAATCATTGCAGCTCTAGTTGTGATTACATGGTGATTGTTTAAACCCCTAGGCTACCAGGAAGCCATTGTTTGTTACTCTTTTTACTTGCATTGTAATTAACTTGTTCTTTTAAGATCTCTCTGTTCATAATGTAATGGCATTTCATTCATACTTGAGCTCTGTTAGAAGTGTTTTTGTAAAATTGTCCTTGCAACTTTTATTAAAAAATCACAATAACATGAAAGACTGCCAGCACATTAAAGGGCATCTTTGGAAGGGTTAATGGAGATTGACACATCTGTGTACTGGTCTGCTTTACTTAAGCAAGGGTTTTTCTGTCTGCGCCCTCTATATACCTGTGTAAGCGAGGTGAGACTCCTTTACTGAGAAACGCCCTCAGAGGACCATATCATATTGCAACACATTTAAATTTCATTTAAATCTTTAGATGAATAGAATAAAGTTGGAACATTAGTGTGTAAGTGTGAATACTGTTCTTAAAGATACAAAACATGAGAAAATTCTCTTTAATATTCTACAACACTCTCTGCAGTTTACTTCTGATTTTGTCTTTTGGTTTCCTTGAAATCTGATCTGATCAGTAATCACGGCTCCATAAAGCCATTAGTATTGACTACTACTAAAAATGTTTTCATAACACATACTGAATAATAATTATCACGCTGAATTATCATAAAAGATGATACAAAAAAATGGAGGGAGGGACAGAGACAGAGAGAGAACATTTTGGAAAGGCTTTTGAAGAGATTGTGCAGGCTTTATGGGTCTGTCGGAATTAGAAAAGATAGAGTGACACTACAGGGCCAGCAGCTCAGTTGTGCTTCCTGCTGCCACAATACAAGACAAACACATGACAAATAACCAGTTAACCACCATCTGACTGCCTTTAATGCCATATATGATATGGTATGTGCAGTGATAAAAGGGTACACTAGATATATAACAATTCTAATGATTACCCTCCATGTTCACTGTTCTTAAGTCTTTGCTTGGAGATGTGTGTGTGTGTGTGTGTGTGTACCTGCAGTACTATCGGAAGCTGCTCAGGAGGGTTCCTGTTCTCCACACCCATCGTCAACCACACCTCAAATGCTGTGAGCTGCTCCCCAAAGAAAGGACTGGGCTGTGGACACAAAACACATGATTTTACACACATCATGATTTTGAAGAATTTACTGTACTTACTCTTTCTCTCTCTCACACACACACACACATACACACACACGTGATAATGAGCTAGTCTGCAGTGACAAGCTTATCATTTCATAAAAGACCTGACACAATGAGCTAAGGAGTGACACTGCACTGCAGTAGCGACATAAATCCTGATCTATCATGATCACCTTCTCTCTCTCTCTCTCTCTCTCTCTCTCTCTCTCTGCTGCCATGGCAGTTGCCTGATTGATTGGTTGCTGGCCGCAGAGTTTTTGATCACGCTGAGTGTTAATATTGCAGCGGGAATTACGACAGCGTCGTGTAGAGTGTTGATGGATGTAGAGAGGGGAAATATCAATGCTTCACGGCTGGATAGCTAAATTAATTTGTGCATAATCAAAGCTTAATAACTCTATACACACACACTCACATACTCACTGATACATGAAAAACGGTGGTGTATAGCGGGTGTAGGTCTCGCTTAGAGACTGAGCTCCTGTATTTGGAACACTTCAAACAGTGGGTTTGATGTTGCATTCTGGGAGGGAATATAAAAAAAGGTTGCACTGGCACCTTTACTACAAAGACCCCTGTGCTTTACTGATTTGATTAATACTCAATTCTATTGCAAATAAGAATATGGTTAAATCAGGGATTCTGCAGGGTTCACCAATTTAAATGTGAGACTTTTAAAGACCTTTTTAATACCACATAGAATGCAATTTAATACTTTTTATGGTCATACTGTATGAAAGTAGGATGAAAAACCAGTAGGGAAAATATGGCCTAGAATGACTTATTATTATATAAGAGTTTTTTCAGTATTTCCCAGCATTATATGACAGTAATTCCTAAAGATAATGAATTAAATCAACACAGCTGGAACCAGATAAGCAGCAGAAAAGAGATAGATGGATTAAGCACTTTTAGTTTATAGCTGTAATGCTACACAGCCTTAATCAGATACATTAACATTTTATAACTAATATTACAGTCTACATCAGGCAAGAGAAAATATTTATGACATTTGTAAATTAAATTTAGATCAGACTTTTTAACAGCTTCTAAGGCCTCTCTTTGAAGAAAAACACATTTTTCATGGTAAAATGGTAAATGGGACCTACTATGTATAGCCGCCTTCTAGTCTTGACCACTCCAAAGCGGCTTTTACACGTACGTGCACATTCACCCTTCACACACATTCCACACAGCGATTGGCAAAGTCCATCGAACAAGAAACTTACACATTAACTACACATTTCACACAACTGATGCTTGCATCTCAGGAGCCAATTTGGGTTTCAGTATCTTGCCAAGATACTTCTACACTGCCCAGGGAGGAGCCGGATGAACAACAACCTCCGATTGGGGACGACCGCTTACCTCCTGAGCCACAGCCGCCCCTAATAATGCAAAATTATGCAAAGAAGGTGGAGGTGCTTATTTCAGCACTGACTAATCCTACTGCATGTAGCCTGAGAGGCAAAACCTAGGACAAAAATGATGTTCAAAGATATTTTAATAGGAAAATCAAACTATAAAAGTGAAGTCTTCAGACAATACTGTCAGTGTTTTGTGCCATCTACTAATACTTACTGGTAATAATGGACACAGGGACAGTTCTTAAAGGACCAGTGTGGAGGATTTAGTGACATCTAGCGTGTAGTTGCCAAGTGCAAAAGGAGAAACTAAGGTGGCTGTGAAAAACGCACACGTCCCTTTCTACAGCCAGTGCTTGGTTTGTCCATTCTGGGCTATGGTGGAAACATAGCGGGTTTAACATGGCAGCCTCCAAAGAAGGCAACCTGTGGTGTCTATAGATAAAAACGACTCATTCTGTGGTAATGAAAACACATTTTTTTTAATTTTCAGGTGATTATACACTAAACAAAACACACTTGACCTTAAAGGGATAAAAGGAAGCTGACTGAGAGGACAGTGAAACTGAAGGAGAATGGATCCCACAATCAAGTTTGAGTAGCTTCTTGTAGAATTAAATATTTCTTAAACCGGGAATGATTAATATGTGACAATTATAATACCACAAACACCATTTTGCATGTATATTGCAAGAATAGAGTGGAAACGAGGAGTAGGAGAAGGGGATCCCTCTGAACACAGCACTTCTGTGATGCTCGTCTGTTTCAGGACCAAATCTTTCTAATGCAGGTGAGGCTTATTTTCACTTTGAGCTGTACAGAAATCAGATTTTCGTTGTGTTCTTTATGTCAATGTGGCTCTGGGAAACAGAAGCACAGAGCTGTGGTGCGGGACAGTAGAGGGTTAAACTACTGCCAGGCAACATAATTGCCAAGAGAAAAAATGAAACTATATTTTTTCTGCAGCTTTAAAGAAAATGAGGTAAACAGCTGAAGCACATCAGAAAGGAATTAAAGGCTCCTGAAAGACGGAGCAAGACAGAGAGGGAAGATCCCCTTTAGTGGTCCTCAGAGGCTCAATTATGCTGCCGGTAAGTGTTTTCGGCCCGAGTGCAGGAGAAAGGAGTGGAGGATCGGTGATGGAAAACTGCTCCCGGGGGAGTGATGGAGAAGATGCCCACCTCCGAGGGCCAGGTGCAGAAGAGAAAAGGCCCAGATAAAAAGTGCTTACATCAGAAGAAAAGCTGCTCTGGTCCCACTTTCTCTGTTTTCATAGTTTTCTGAGTAGTTTGCATTACAAAGCACATGTTGCTGCTCTCTGGTCTGTCCAGCATCTGGTGTGTGTGTGGGTGTGGGTATGCGTCTGCTCTCACACACACACAGAAATGTCTTGTGTTGACCCAGATATCTTCAGTCATCATCAGTTCAATCAGCCTCTCGCAGCGTGTTTCCATTACATTCAGCATCTCCATCACAGTCCCCAGCCGCGTCAGTAAATATAACAATAAACTGGCTGAAAGTGCAGGGCCGGTGCTTTCAGAAACTATTTTTTATTTGACACTCACACTTGAATTATTGGACCTGACGTTTTACAATGTTATCCACTGGGAATGAGAGTGTGTGTGTGTGTGTGTGTGTGTGTTTGAAAGATTAATAGAGATGCTGTAGATGCTGGTGGTGGACAACTTGCAGTGCAAACAAGATCTGTTGATGTTTACAGGCGTCAGTGGTGAACAGATCTGAGATAAGAGCCATCCATCAATGCTAGATAAACAGTAACCATCTATACACCTATACACAAACGCCTAATCTTTACACACACAAACACACTCAATGTAGCATTTTTCACCTTCCAAGCAAAGCTGAAGAGGTCTCGATGTTTGTTTTTCTCTCATACACACACAGACTTACTCTGAAGGTGGTGCCCTCCTCAATAATGGTAGGCAGCTGAGAGAGGCAGATGTCCACAGCCAGGTCCCATGCTTGCCTGTAGAGAGGTGACACACACACACACGCACACACATACATACACACACACACAACAAACACACACACAACACACACACACACACACACACAAAAAGGACATTAGAATGACCACACACATTTATTGCAGTTTAAAATTAATCTTTTTATGACCTGAAGCAAATGCATTTTTTTCTTTCCCTCTTCACCCCGTCACTCATTCTTCCCCATGCACATACAGCTCTTTAAATTCCCAGCCTGAGGTCCTGGAGAGGGCAGCAAGGAGCCTTTAAATCCTGTCTAAACAGCAGCTTTCTCTCATGGTCATCATATCTAATTCATGGGGTTATGTAACTCACATCAAACCCTATCACAGCTCCTCTAGTCTTTCTGTCCGTCTCTCTTTTCCTTACACTTCCTGGCTCCTTTTTTCTCGCAGCAAATTGAGCTCAGGGCCTCAATGGGACTCTTTCCCTCTCAGTTATAGGGTTTGAGTCATGTTCCCAGTAGATGCACTGCGATGTAATGTGATGCTGAATGAGTGACACGGAGTTCACTCTGTATGAGACTCTCTCTGCTTCTTAAACAGCTTTTCCCATTAGCTGGGAGCAGTGTGATAGAGTTGCACTCCGGGTCGCCCACACACTGTTGAAGGTACATTGTATCCACTCCTGTCATGCATGTTCAGCATGCAAACATACAGTACAGTATGTGGCTACAAAAGCTGTGGAGTGAGGAGCAAACAGGTGGTAGTCTTACCCCATATACCACTGAAAGTCAACAAAAAAAGGTAATTTATCCCAGCATTGATCTCAGATCGTAAAAGCTTAGGCTAAAAGGGAGAAATTACAAATTCTCCTGCCGCTGTGGCGAAGGATTTAGCCTTCCAGCAAAAAAGAAACAGTGCAAAACAGACATTACTGCATTATTAAGGACAGGTGTTTCTCATTCTACAAGGTTTTTGCTGCCATGTAAGGTCTAATTTTACAGAAATTAAACCCTGTGAAATTGATGGTGTAAACACTGACTGAGCCAACAATGATATAACAGATTTGAAGCTTGTATTCGTATGTACATATGGGTGACAAATTAAAGGAAAAACGAACACAAACCTCATAGTCTCTGGAACCCTCTCCATTCTCCCATATGTGTTTAACTGATTCACATCATTTTCATTCTAATTAAACGATTCAATGAACCATCAAAATTCTGCATTTGTCATCTTTCTCCATTCATTCGTTCAGGTTTTCCCTTTAATTTGTCACCTCTCTGTATGTATTTACATTAAGCAAACAAAAGACGCTGCTATATGTGATATTTCACAACTATTTTAAAAGGACCAGTGTGTACGATTTAGTGACGTATAGCGGTGAAGTTTCAGATTGCAACTAAATGAACACCACTCGCATCTGTTTCTGACGACCTGGGAATAAGAACAGACTTGTTTGTAGTTGTAGGAGAAAACTACAGAAGCTCGAGACTAGCAAAAAACGTGAAAGGGCCTCTCTACAGTCAGTTTTTGTCTATTCTGGGCTACTGTAGACACATGGTGGCTCAACATGGCAGACCCCATGGACCTTCTCCCTCTGTAGATAAAAATATATCATTCAAAGGTTCAAAATCACAATGATTTCTATATTCAGGAGACTGTACACTAATGTAAACACATATGAACTTTAGGTATATAAATGTTGGACCTTTAAGACTTCAAGACAAAACATTAAAGAAGTGGCATGTTGCTGTTGGATGCACATCCCAGTGTTATTTATGTTCTATTGAACTAATTTTAGTTAGTTCAATATGCAGTAAGTGCTTGTTTACAGCATGGTTTCAAAATCACTCACGTACCATTTTTATTTGAGTGTAAGCAGTAGTTGTTAATTGAGAGAGAAAGTAAGTTACACACTGGAACCAGTAACCCTTTGGTAGGTTTATTGTGCAGGAATACAAAATCCCATAAGGAAGGGTATGGTGGTTTCTCATGATGCTCTCAGATAAGATGATTTGAAGGTGGGATCCTGAACACTCATTCTCTCTCCATCACTCTGGGATTTTTTTTCTTCAGCATGTCATCTACTCCGAGCTTTGTGCGTGATGAAGTAATGGTGCAACTGAATGTAGCATCAGCCCTGCTCATTCCATGTCTAGCTTTTTGTAAAGTCCCTTTGTAAAGTCAGTCTAATGCTGTCTGATTTTGATTCACTTGATTATATAAGCTTCTTTCTTTGTTTTTGGGACCCAGTATTACTTTGTGCCTTTGGTTTCAGTTGTTATGTGTTTGTTCTCTTTTCTTTTGTTATGAATGCATTGCCATTAAAGTTAATCGCACAAAAAATACATTCTAAGAGATTTAACAATTGAAGAATGATCTCATCTTTTTCTTACTCATTTTTGTAACCCTTAATGTCGAGACATAAAGGTATTTGTTTTAGGTTTCATAGCTTGAAGTACTGGGATTGGATTTGCCAACAAATGTCTCTCCCCTCTGGTGTTTATGTAATCCAACGGCAGATAGAGCAGTCTAATCTGTGAAGACACGCTCACAGAGAGGAGGCTGCTGCACCGTTTGAGATGACAGCGTTAACTTGCATAAAGCCTGCCAATACGAATGAGTAACTCATCACCAAAACCAGTGTGTGTTTGTGTGTGTGTGTTTGTGTGTGCGCGCATGTGTGGTGCGTGAGATGAGGGGACAGCCGAGTGTAGGGGACCAGTTGGCGGCTGACTAAGCTTTTTTTTCCTGTTGCCTGCAGAGTGGTGCACTCACAAACACACATATAAAGTACACACACACACACACACTCCCACGCTGAAACTGCCCACAAGGGAGTAATCAGCCTTGGGTTTATCTGCTCTCCCCTATTCTCCTCCATTTGAATAACAATTGCTGTTTGTGTCTGGGCACCGACATCGATCAACGAGCCCCCAAACTGCATAATTCTCCCTCTCCATCGTCCTTTCCCCCCTATCTATGCTGTTTCAAACTTTTATTTTTCTACTCTCCTTTTATCTCTGGCACTTCCATTTTTTATCGTTCTCTCAGTCTTGTTTCCTACACTCTTAAAGCACCTCTCTGTCGTTATTCTGTCCTCCTTAATACTGCATGTGCTGCTGTGAAACAAAGTGCAACTCCCAATTTCTCTGGTGGGTAAACAGTGCAATATAACCCCAATCTAAAATAATGGGCCGCTACGAGCAAGAAAGAAAGACTATTGCTTGCTCAAGGAGTAAGGAGCAGTGTCCTTTACAATAAGTGATGCCAGGGTGTTACACAACAAGTCGCTCCTCGAGGCGAAGAGAGTTTTTTTTCTCCAACGTGAGCCAGATAATGAGTGGGAGAGATGGAGGGAGGCATTTATAGAAGACCAAGAAGCGAAATAATAGATAGTGTTTGTGTAACTTAAGGGAGATAGATGATGGGATAATGTTTCTTAGACAGTGCGGAGGAGCATGTAAAGTCAATGGACAACAGGGAGCTTTCTCAGCACCTTTGTGTGTCTGTATACAATTCTAGTAATGAGAAAAGATGGAGGTCAAATCAGTAGGATGGCAAAAACTGTAAAACGCTCAAAAGAACTTCTGTCTCAAGCTGTGTGAGTAAAGGGGACACTTAAAGTCTTAGATTTGTGTTGTTTAATAATTCAAACAAAACTTTTTTTTGGTGGGACTGGTATAGTATTTTTTTGTTGGGCCACTGCTTTTAACCTAAATCTGCCATGTCTACCACAGCTAGAGATGTCCAATATGTCCCACAAAGTCTCATAATATCCTCCAGAGAACAGGTGTTATCTTGCTGCTTTTAATCAAACATGGGGAATACGTGTTTGTGTGTGTGTGTGTGTGTGTGTGGTTGAAGCAACAGCAATGCCCTAACTCCACGTACAACTTGTCTAGTGTCTGCTGTCAGTGGAAACACTGCTAATATCTGCTCCTGCTATGAGGCAGAGAGCAACAGGTACAGAAACACTGTCAACAGTAAACATACAGAAAGAACTGAGAAAAACCAGCATTATTCTTAGCATTAACGAGGTGTATGCATATGCTAGAAGGGAGAAGCAAATATAAACACCTACATGTTTTGGTTTACACTCCCTCAACAAAGCATTTATTTTCAGTAGTTGGGAGAGTAATTAAAGCATTTCATTTTGTTTCTCCGTTTGTAGGATAAACGTGGGTTAAACTATGGGAAAAAATGTCACAAACACTGCAGCTGGCTTGTGTATTAAAATGGCAGATCCTTCAATTAGGAGACGTTTTCTGCTCAATGAGAGCCAACTCCCTGTCAGCACAGGCAGGCCTGTGAATCTGGCAAAACAATATGTATCATGATACAAGGGTTATGATTCAATATACTGTG
>NW_023339729.1:3943341-3979780 GCF_004916995.1 Morone saxatilis
TATATATATATATATTATATTATATTATATTATATATTAATATATTTAATAAAGTGACAATAAAGGCATTCTATTCTTCTAATAAACGAGCACATCACTTTTGGGCAAATGAGCCCCGAGGCAGATTTACCATTTGTGCATAAGTGACCGAGTTGATAGCATTTTGTAATCTGTCTATGGCTTTGTAAAAGTAACCACTTGCCCTCATTAAATATACATACCATACCATCAATAACAACACACTGTCTCTCTCTTGTCTAATCAAAGAAAGTATCCGTTAGAAAGTCTGCTCATCTTTTAACTTCAGTGTGTGTGTGTGAACAGTTAGCAAAGCTTTGTGGATGACTCGCCTTCTGCTGTACAAAGCAAACGACATCTGTGGATCTGTGTGCATGAAGCTCTGTTTGTGTGTCTTACCACATGGCGTGCATGTATGTAGGGGGCAGACGAGGACTGCTGACTGGTGTGCAGTTGTATGACCTCATTATCCTCTCCGCTAACAGGAAATTGCGGAACAAGCTGGCCACCAGCAGGTCCTGACGAAACAACTTCTGGAACAGATCTAAAGAGAGAGAGACAGAGTAGAAATTATCCATCACATCAGAGACAGAAGAGGGGCAGCAAATGAATAAAATTACCACAAAGGCGGGATTACGAGTGAGGAAAATGGGGCCCTGAATGAATGAATGAAATTCAAACTGGGTAAAAGAAGTTTAATGAGAGCAGAGTGGGTACTCTCTACAGCGTAGCTTGTGTGTATGCTTACAGAATGCAGAGGACAGCAATATGCAGAATAAAGCAACGAGTCTCATTTTCAGCAGCTCATTAATGTATTCACTAATTCACTTTAATGGGGCCAGGCCAATCCCATGCCAATCTCTGGCTTATGATTGTGATTCCCCAGTTTGCGCGAGGGAGTGAAAATGTGTGTCTGTCGAGGTTATTATATGAGAGACAGTGTCTGACAACTCCTATGCCTGCTGTTTGTGTCCCACTGTTTAAATGTTGAAGTGTTTGTGTTTCTGTGTGTGTGGCAACAGTGTGTCTGTGTGTGTGTGATTTGGATTAGGTGTGCAGTGCCTTCATTACAGGGATTCTCTCTGATGTGTGCTGCTTCATTAACAGCAGAGCCCCGGGGGTTTAAAAGGCTTCGGCAGCCATCAGCATTGTCACATTGCTATTCTAGCTAGGATACAGTTTGTCTCAGGGGAGGTTGTGCCTGTGAGCATGCGTGTGTGTGTCTGTAGATGTGTGTTGCATTCAAGAGACAGGTGTGCAATGAGAAAGTACATGCGCTGCATGCAAAATGCATGTCAAAAAGAGAAAACTGAATATTTTCATCTATAGCCAAGTTGAGCCTTTGGGTAATGGGTAATGGTTAGTGGCAGTGTGTGTGTGTGTGTGTGTGTGTGTGTTTGTGCGCACACGTGTGATGTCGCCATACAGTGTGTGTACGTGCGTCCATACTTGTTTTTATGGCCTCCAAATTATGGTTAAATGATATTCCCAATTACTTTGCCAGATACTCTAAACACAATTAATCTCCATTTGAGGAGCCAAACCGCACTTACGGCATTTTTTTTTATCAACATCTTCACTATGCTCAACCACTGGGGATATTTTCAAAGTTTTAGTATTGCTGATGCTTCACAACTGTACTGGTTTTATTAGGTGCCCTAATTTGGGCTCCCTGAGCTGAAACACACAGGTTCCATTTGTCATCATTGGCTGGACATGTTGAAATAAACATGTCGGTTTTTTATTACAACTTTAGTCTGCCATTAGCTGTCTTTACAAGTTTGTCTTTCCATTACCTTCAACGTCAATAAGAAATATGTGTTTGCTTTTCTGCTTTAAAGGACAATTCCAGTTTTTTTACATATTTTTTTTTATACTTATGATGTACTCACCAAAGTAATGAATCACGCAGGTTAAGAAAACTGGGTAACTGACACTTTGCTAAGCCCTGCCCCATAGTTACTGTTGCTACACCTGCCAAGCTTTCTTTTCTTGCATGATAGATGAGCAGTTTACAATGACAGCAGTGCCACATTTACTTCTCAAAAATCTTAGTGAAGTTTCAATAAGTGGGTCGTTGGTTTTAAACAACAACTGGGGTTACTGGATTGTAAACTTCCCCAAATCCAGAAAAGCCAGACAGACCTGCTGACAAAAGCCAACAATCTGAAACTGTAGCATCCAGGACCAGGAACTGAGGACTCTACCCTTCAAAAAAGCGTCATTTTTTTTTTTTTTTTTTTTTCCTGTCTTAGTAGCCTGCCCTTTTGGGTGAAACAAGGGCTGTAAAAGTGCCTAATGGCATCATTCCTAAAAGCTGCTGTGTTGCATTTTGCACAGCAAACAATAAAAAGTTTAAGGTTTTCTTTACTTGCCCAAAGAGCAAAGGACAGTAAAAGAAGAGATCTGTGGCTTTAGGCCAGAGATGATAAAATGGTAAACTGTGGGACCCGGGCAGGCTATATGTGTATGTCTGTGGCAAACACTTCATCATAGGTAAGTTAATGATGTTACTAAGTGAAACTGTAGATTAAAGCGAACCGGAAAATAGTCTAAAAGATTGAAGATCTAAAGTTTTTACAGTGAAAAAATCAAGGCCACACCATAAAACAGCCGCTTTTAGAATGACAGTCTGTCCACGTAAAAAACGCCGGGAGCAGAGGGTATTTTAACGGCAATAATTTGCATAAATTGATCTTACCTACCTTCTACTAAGGAACATTGTAAACAGCATAAAGTAACGTAGGAAGTGAGGCTAAAACCGACCTGTTTTCTACTTCTCTCAGCTCTTAGTAAAAGGTTGCTGAATGAGTAATGTCACACAGGACAGAGGACCACGGGTAGCAAATGGTCAATTGGCTTACCACTTGTGTTTCTTTCTCTTTTGAACTTCTTTTTAGCAATGTCTTCATGTTCTGAATTTCATCAATTCCTTTGGTCCACTGTTATTATAATTCATGGAAACAATGGCTAAAACTACAAAAATAAGACCCAAGATGTAATAAACTGGAATCATTCTGTCTGTTCTGTAACTGTGGGAAAAAAATTGTGCATGCCTAATGTGTGTGTGTGTGTGTGTTATGTAAAGCCTCACCTCTAGGAAGCACATTCCAGGCGATTGTGTCGGTGATGGCTGTGAAGATCCAGTTGAGCTCACCGAGGGGAGTACGTCTGTCGTTGAGCCTGCCAGGGATCCTGCACCACACACAACATAACACAGATGGCACTGTGTCAGCCGCGCTCGCTGAATGTCACATAGCTGACTCAAAGCACAAAGTGGCAACTGCTCAGTAGTAATATCACAACACATCTGAAGAAATTTACATTTACAGGCACTTACTCAGAGAGGCAAGTTTGAATATTCATGCATGCTTACATACACTCACTTACATGTGTTTCATCTGGGCTGTCTCAACAAAATGAAGCACATGGGAATACATTTGTGTGCTAACTTGACCTGCAGACCCGGCTTTCCTCACATACATCTGATTATTATGGAGGTGGTCCACACCTGTTGAACTGGTGGGCGCTTCTGCTAACGCTATTGAAACTAGAAGATCTCTGCCAGGCAACAGATGGTTAAGCACCTACTGCAATACCACCACAGCGGAGATTTGCAAAGTTCTGAATAAAGTTTTCTCGTATAGTATAGCATAGTGTACATTTTGTCATGTATGCAAAGTTTTTAATAAATTGTTTTTGTGTAGTTTAGTCTCAGTTTTCTTTAAGATGCATATAATAGTGTAATGATATTCTAATTGTCCTGGGTTTGCCTAACTGGATAAACTTCATAAGGAAACATAAACTAGAACATATGTCCAAACTTCTGGATTTAAACGTTATGTAAACAGTACAAGCAACCAGTCGGCCTTATAATATATATAAAAAAAAGAAATCTACATTTTGGAAAACCTCACGAATGCTGAAATTCGAAATAATTTACACCTGATGTTACCTATTCATAGACCGGAGCCGAGCTAAATTAAATCCAACAAGAAACCACTATTATGTACATTTTTTTTTACTTTTATAACAAACCAAAATTCATGAAAATCGGTTCAGAATTAGTAGCAGATCTTGACCTCTCCAATATGGCGACTGCGCACACATAGCAGCATCATACAGCAGTGACCAATGAGATATCTTTTGCTCTCGCTCCTACAGTCAAAACGGTGGCGAGATTTATTTATCTCGTATCATGCCTGACTTTACTTGATCATAACATATCATATATAGAATTAATCTGCAGATGAGACCAAACATTTCTATGGATGTCAATTCATAAGCCACAACAAAGGCCAAAATGTGGACTGCTACAGCCAATAATAAGTCAATAATATATTTTTGTGAGATTAAATCTTAGAAACCAGGGAAAAAGCCGAGACATTTCACACAAACGCTACATGTTTGTGTACAGGTAGCACTTTGATCATCATATTGTACATTGATCCCAAAAGCACCGGTCAAATATAATACTTACTGTCATTTACCACATCTGCTAACACATTTTGTTTGGAAAGATCTGATTTCACCAATTTTGTGCCACAGTAAATATGAAAATATAATCAAAACTTTAAAAATAATTTAATATAGGTTTCCTCACAGAAAAGAATGAAATGTTAAGATGTTAAATATTAAAATCAAGAAGGCCTTGCAACCCCAAAGAAGCTTTTGCGACCCCTAGTAGGGGGGTCCTGACCCCAGGTTGGGAACCACTGACTTAAACGACTAGTGTGTAGGATTCAGTGGCATCTAGCGGCGAGAGTTGCAGGCTGCAACCATTTGTATACTGCTCAGCCTTCCAGGCATGTAGGAGGAACTACTGCCTATGAAACCTTGTCTTCTTGACTACAATGAAGGAACTACAGCGATTGACTTACTGAAAGTATTCAAACAGGGCCACAGTACAGTACCCACACTATAATGTGTTTTATAGGAGCCTCAGATGTGTAAACCTGTGCACCATGCATTTGTTTTTACAGAAACCTCTCTGACACCACAGACTCTAGTTATTTTGTTATTCCTTCTGTGACATCGCCATGGAAAGCAGGGAAATCTCTCTCATATACAGCCCACAACGGTGTGACAGTAATCACTGTAGCAAAACCGAGAAAATCACTTTTACTACACCTAGGCGTCTGCTTTTTAATGAACACTATGTAAAACAGTGAGAGAAGACGGGGGGATGAGGACAAACACTAGCCGGCTCACAGATATTACAGTTAATGTGAGTCATTTGTGTCTGAGTAAAAAGAAATGCTTTAAAGTAAGGAAAAAATGTGGGGGGAAAAAATGAGAGGAAACATTACAGCTCGCAATGCTACAGAGAGCCAATGATGCGCTTGTTTGTGGAAGAGACTACAGAAAAAAAGGGGAGTGGGAGGTCATTTATTTCACTGGGATTCAAATGATCAGTGGAGGGAGCAGACCTGCAGCAGACCTGCAGCAGACCTGCAGCGGGCCCACAGGTCATAGTTTAAGTGGAGGGTACCTATGCACTGTGTGATCTTGAGTTATCCTGGAGAAAAACAAGAGCTGTCAAAATCTAAGGTCTTGCTGCATTTTCAAAACACGAAAGTGGCATAAATGGATGACACGTGACTGCACAAATTTGTTTCCTATTTACATCACAGCCCTAAGATTCACCAGGCAATCAACGCACAAACCAAAATGCCTCAAAACTTCATTCTGACACAAGTTGTGACCAAAGCTGAATAAATCCCATGTTGCAGTGCGATGTGCAATGAATCTGCAAGATCGCAGCTGAAGAAATGATGTGCAGAAGCAAAGATGGCTCATGGAACGTCTTGCTTTTTACTCTCCATGTGCGGTTCTCAGCAAAAACAGAGTCAAAAAGATCTGTTAATAGTCATATCGACATTATACCAGCAACATATACATGTTTCACTACAGTAATAATGTCTATATGTGTACAAATAGCACAAACACGTAAATCTCCTGTCTATTTCAGATTAAAAGCTCTATTCATATTCATTTATTAACAAGGCTTTTACTGTATTGTATTTATCAATGGCAAACTCATCGTAGAAAGATAGGGCTGACAGCAGCAGAGAGCCCCAGCAGTTCATCTTTTGTTTCCTCAATATAACAACATAATTAGCGTGTTATCATGAAACAACACCTATGTTATCCAGCGATAAGTTGTGATGAAATTAAAAACAAAAAAACTAAACTTTAACCGCTACCACTTTTAGCTTATATTTATATGCACTTAAATAATAAGAGTTTGACATAACTGTGTCAAAAATGGTTACATTCATTGCACAAAACTGACATGCTAAAGTGTTTTTCTTCCAATTTTCTCCTCATCCCAGAAATGTCATCACCCACTGTCACCCCCAAACATTTTGTTTCCACTGTGGTTTTGTCATCATTAGTCGCTGCACTGGAGCACTGCCAGGGGCATGTCTTTGTCTTGAGATAGAAACATTAAATATATATAATAATATACATTATATGAAAATAAATGACACTATACTACTATAAAGTAATGCACTATTTGCTAAACGCCAATTCGTTACACATATAATCATCCCCAAGTCTGGCAGCTGGCATATAAAGTCCATCAGCACTTTAACTAAACACAGAGTATCTGACCTTCCCTGCCCTAAGCCTCCCACTTCCACCTCTAAGTGACAAATAATAGCAGCTTTGACCTTCCTGGCAGGTATAAGCCTAGTGTATAACCATGAGGGCCGGCCAGCTCATGAGCACTCCAAGAGCTTGCCAAAGGTGTTCAGCAAGTCAGCACTAAGGATGAACACTCAGCACTTCATATCCTTGCTCAGTATCCAGTGTAATATATTTGAGAAGGGAAAAGGACAGTGTATTGGTGCACGGAGGGACAGATAGATGGATGAAGTGTTGAACAGGCTGGGAAAAATACCCTCACAGGCTTGTGTCATCGATCAAAATAGTTGCAATTTATAACAATTTCTTGTTTTAGCCATTTTAGTTGTGCTATATTATCCGTTTTATTAATATCTACAGTGATACTGGTTTAAAGTATCTTTCTATTTAGTAAGGCACCTTGTTATACTCCCTTAAGAAGTGCAAGTCTATGTATCTTTGTTATTAGTTCCTACTATTTATTACTATCTATTAACCAGTGATACAGTATGTTTTAGTGTGAGGCAGCAGTTGCTGAAACACTAAAACCCACAGTTACTCATGCTGATGAAGTCTCCAAGTCACTACAGGCAAGAAGTGGAAAGGTCAGTCCTGTTCACACTTTACCTAATATTAGA
This sequence comes from Morone saxatilis, assembly GCF_004916995.1. Lineage (NCBI taxonomy): Eukaryota > Metazoa > Chordata > Actinopteri > Moronidae > Morone > Morone saxatilis. The sequence continues at coordinate 3,950,628 of NW_023339729.1, forward strand.
GGTGTTCAGAACAAGATCAGCACTGCGTCAGGAAGGAAGGAAAATTTATTAATTTCACCAAAGAAAGAAAGAGAAAATAAAATAATTTCACTAAAAGAAGAAAGCTTGAAAGATAAAAAAGGAAAGAAAGAAAAGAAAAAAGAAAGACAAAAAGAAAGAAAAGAAAGACGGCAGTATAAAAAGAAAAAGAGAAAGAGAAAGAAAGACAAGAAAGGCAGAAAGAAAGGAAAGACTGGCTCAGCTTTTACCACCATGTAACATTATCCAGCAACACACTGGTCCAGCCAATCAAATTCAAATGTGGACAGCTCCGTAAAGCTATCGAGGATGCATTTAATTTAATTTGATAAAGTCACCAGAAATGGAAGCACAGTATGACCACAGTAAAGGTGTAGTTAACTTTATATTCTGCATATAGGGCACCATACCAAATACACTGACACACAGGCTTTTGAATAAATAACACACTGTACTCAGAAAATCTTTTTAGAAAAACATTAGCCCCTTCCCTCGTGTCTTTTATCCTCTATGTCCAACCCCCCGATCATACATACAGACTCGAACAACAGAGGCATAACACGCTATTTCACTGGACTCTTTAAATAATGTAATTTTAACATCTTGTAGAGCTTGTTTTTATTCCCTCTGGAAATGGAAGCACTGCCTTTTTTCCTTTTTTTTTGCAAATAAAGTGAAAGGAAAGTCAATCATTGCAGTCAATGGGTTCCCAATTCAACATGATACAAGTTACCAGCAAAAATGGAATATATAATAGATAAGAAAAATTATGAGTGGAAACACACTGCTCGAGAAATGAACTACTTTGCCAGTATAATGGAAAGGGGAGAAAATAACTGTTCAATCAGAGCTGAGTATGTACAGTAAATTATGTTAGCACTAAACACACGTGAGCTCCAGGCGAGGCAAGAAGGAGTCCCTATGTGTGAACATCACATCAGAGTCTGTTTTCCACTCATCTATGAATTTATGTTGTTAAATGTGAAGCCAGACAATCCATATTGTGTGCAGTCATACTAATGAACCTATCTAACTAGTGACAAGGTCAACAAAAGGCCCATGGAAACACGTGAGCTTTGTGTGTGTGTGTCACGTTAAATGAGACATAATTAGTGTTTGAGGAGCCACAGTGCAGCGCTGCAGGTAACGGTTTTATACTGTGTAGGACATGAAGCAGGCATGTGCAAGTAAACTAAGACTCTTGTAGCTGGTAGCTCACTGTAACTACTGATGGGCTTTGCTTTTTAAGGTTCATTATTAGTTTCTCTGTGAGTCCTTCCAGCTCAACACACCAAACTCCGATCAAAGTGTCAAACTAGGCAGTGCTGATCAAATATGAATCAAGATTCTGTTACTGCATTGCCTATTTCTTACCTAAAATCTTTTCAGCAACATATTTTAGTTTGCTGTTTTTCGAGATAGTGTGTTTAAATTGCACAGCCAATGAGAGCAGCTCAACTCGCAGTACGTCACCTCCGCTGGCTCTGACAAACTGTCAGGGCGACGACCATAACGCCAAACTCGAGGCTTCACAGCGGTACTCCACAGACCAATGGGTGACATCACCATAGGCACCTTAAGCCTACACCCAAGTCTAACAAGTTTCTACATGTGAACAAAGTTCTCTATAAATAAGCTGCTGCTTTTATCTAGAGCAAAGAGACACATCTCTACCACCTCAAGACTTGCTGCTGTGTCGCTGACTCCTCTCTCTGACGTCTCTGTGGAGCGATGGCATTTCCTCACAGGATCAGGAGTTGTCAACACAGTGATAAGATTCTTCCAATAATGGAGTCCAACTCTGGAGACCCCCCACTGAGTCAAGCACAGACTGTGTCAGACACCAAGGGGGTGGGTCGGCCCTGCACACTGGGGTGGGGGGACTCGCTGCGAAAGACTCAGAGGGACGCCGGGAATAGGGATCGACCCACGACACTTGTGCCATGAGAGATGAAGGAGAAGGGAGGGTTGTGTGTGTGAAAGACAGACCACGTGTGACTGAATGTGAGAGAAACAGTGAGAGATACTGTAGCTTGAAAGAGATCCAAGCGTATTGGATGCAGGTAAAATCCACATGCGCTTGCCGTCGTGACTCGCTTATCTAAAAGTCTATTGTGATTGGATACGGCCAGAATGTGTGTTGGATGTATGTGGGAAGCAGAGACAGAAGGGTGCACAGATGGAGGAGAGACAGAGGAATGGTCAAATTGATAAACAAATTCACAGCACACAACTACTCAATGCTGACATTATGTTGAATACATTTTGCAACAAATGCTTGTAATACTTCAAGGGCGATGAGTGTTCGTTACGTGCTTTCCAACTGTGCATGACCTTTAAAGGTGCGAATACGTGCCCAATGACTGGACAGTGAGTGTAATGCCCATTAGCTGCTTGCTCATGCCCACATGTCAAATTTGGACATTGCAAAGTGATGATAAAGGAACAAAGCTGCTTTGAATACTATTAGAGAGCAATCACCCCAGACACATCTTAAAGGGCGGATAATAACGAACCACCCTTCATCTCTCTGCTGAAGTCTCCAAAGAAGAGCAACCTAGTGTGATTTTTGTGTTGTTGTTGCTAGGATACCACAAGGTCAGCTGACAAGTAACACAGTAGCTACAGGTGACTTATCGTGTCAAACTGTGAGCATGATTAGACAGTACAGAAAAAATATAGTTGTAGTAGTTGCCACAAACTTTATATAGTCTTGCTTGGTTAGTAAAGAAAAATAAAAAAAACAGGACAACAAGAGCACAGTTGCACCAGAAATTAGGAAGCTGGTGTGTGAATGATCTTCCAATAATAGCTGGGTGACAATACTTTGTGGATGCATTACAATGAGCAACATTTTTAATCCTATACATAGTAATTTAATGGTTATTAAATCACAATGATTAGAGCAGCTTTATGGTAAAAACACAGAATAATCACTGTACTCCTCTAGTTAGAAAACTACTGTTTCTGTGATACTTCCTGTTGTGATGAAGCATCCCTTGAAAAATGTTTGACTTTGGCACTTGACTTTAGTTAGAATGCTGGCCCAGCTTCACAGAGCAGAGAGGTGAGATGGCAAATGGATTTAGTTCCATTTTTCTTTTATGAGCTCTGGGACCATCCATTATTGAACTCTGAGGGACATCAGCTGAGTCAACATTCAGCCCTCTGGACAGCATGTTGCACATGCAATGAACCAAAACTGCAACTTAAGCATCAACGATCCCACCAACCCCCACTGATTAAAAAACAAAAAGCCCTTCTCCAGTCATGTTCGGGGCTGCTGAAACAGTGAGACTGAAAGCCTCTTTCCCTCTTCACTTAATTTCAGGATTTTAATTAATTCTATTTATTTCACTGTTTTACTTGGAAAGTAAAATCTTGTATTTTATAGATATTTGTTTCTCATATGAAATCCCACCTTTAATATTCCCACATCAATTTTAAGGTCGTATATCTCATGAATTTGATATTTTATTAGTTTTTCAATATTGTTCTGAATTGACAACATCTGAAATCCAATTTCAGTATAGCATACGGACTAATAGATAAAAGGTCAGCACTTTGCCACTGCAGAACTCTCTCTTTTAACCTTACTGGCTTGCTATTAGTATAAACTCCTGCTGTGTCTATGTCTGAAGCAGACAGCTAACACAAAGAGCAGAGCACAGGATCTTATGAAATATCGCAGAAGGACCTGTTTATGACCGGTTCACCAGCCTGAAGCCTGAAGAGATTTTTTATTTTAAATTAAGTCAAGCTGTTTTCTGTTTGTCGTGGCCGTACATATTGAGAGGCTGTTTCAGGAATCAAACCTACAATAAAGTGGAATTGTGTTGAGTGTTTCTTTAGCATGCGTTGGGGTAGAGCTGACTTCATTCAAGCTCTGCATATGAATGATTAGTGACTGTAGCTTTGAATTCAGATCACAGTTTTTTTCTCTTTGACAGAAACCATTACAAATTTTAATTTCGAGGTGGTACCATTGTTAAACTGTTCCCGTCTTTGATGTTCCTGTTCAGTGTTTTACTCAAGCCTGACAGAACTATGAGATCAGGTTAGAACGTTTCCCACAGCTCTGTCTCTGACGTAAACTAGGGTGACGTTTGTAGGTGCTAAAACTCTCCTTACAGAACGCTGGTCATAAATTCCTTTTTCTCCCCTCTCCACAGAAACCCGTTCTTTGTTCTGGTGAGACAAGTGATAAAAGATGAAGAGGACATGGGAGCTAGAATCAATGTTGTCAAATGCACCGACTGATGTTGGTGTGGTTGAGAGGGCAGAATGTAGAATAAAAGTGAAAGACAAATGGAAAAAGGGCTTATTTCTTCAAAGGTGTTCATCATCACTCTAGTGGTTTCCCATCCTGCCCTAGGAGTCACTGGGCAGTAGCCATGCGTACAGTACTAGGGCCTACTTTCCATTTTTTATCCACTGGAGAGTGTAGGTGGAAGGAGGTGAAAAAATATAAAGTTCAAAGACAAACTGTCAGCAAGCATAAAAGAATTATTGTTAAAGATAAATAAATGGTAAAAGCAGGAAGAACAGTGACAAACAAGATGTGGCGAGGTGAGAAACAGGTTAAATTTATGAATAATCCTTATTAATCTTGTAGAAACACGGGAAACAATTTGAGAGTGAACATGTAAATGCCCCACAAATGATCCACCAGACCAATTAGTGTGATTTGGAGAAGGCATGAACAATAACAATAAGGTGAGGCATTACTTCTTCATTGAGTTATTTCTGAGATATGGCGTTTACCGCATGAAGAAATCAATAGTGAGTTGCATTCATCCAAATATGACCCAGAGTTTGAGACAGTCAGAAACAAAAACAAAAAACAGAACTATTGTAAATATTCAAATACAAGGCGGTATTCAAATAACGCACACGTCTTATTTAACAGTTATGTTTATAATGAACACATAAAAGCTGGTCCGGGACTGTGATGGTTAATTAATCATAATGTACATTTTTACAACACTAATCAGCACAACATTGAATTATGTCCCACTAACCAATCTGCTATTAAAAATTCTGTGCTCACTCTCAAAATTCCTTTTAATCGGTCTAAAGATATTGTCAATAAAAGTCAACACTTCCTGCTGATGTTTCAAATTAAAAGCTTAGCAGGAAACTCAGTGGATAATGTCCTTTGAGCCTGTGGAAGCCTTTAACGTAAAACTTCTGTGCAGAAAGTGTTGACTTTTACTGATGGTAGCTTAACACCACTGGAGCCATTGGAATTAGCTGGTGTAGTGAAAACAATACTAACCCTTGATTCACACTGCCTACCTGAGCAGCTGCGCCTGGCACACACCGAGTGTCAGCTGCGTGGCTGCTGCTGCCAGCCCTATCTGTCTATACTGAGTTGGCCTTTGATAAATACCATACAATAAAAGCCTTGTTAACGTATGAATGGATTCTGTCCACATAAACACCAGAGAGATTTTAATCTAAAGGAGGTGTTGCGTTTAAAAAAATAAATGTAAATTTTTTCCATGTCTGTGACACATTCTACAGATATAGACGCTGAAACTGTAGTGAAAGGAGCATAGGTTGCTGGTATAATTACGATATGACCACGAACAGACCATTTTCACTGTCTGTTTCTGCTGGGAACCGCACGCGTCTCACAGAAGAAATAGGCGAGACCTCGACTCTCTAGTGAAGCATCGTAGAGAAGTGTGTGAGATGCGTGACTCAGGCCTGCAGAGGGGCTGCTCTAATCTGCTAATACCGAAATAAAAAGCAAGACATTCTGCCACACTGCTCAGGTAGGCGGTGTGAACGAAATAAGTGTTAAATAGGGAAACTGAGCAGCTGACTGATGAGTAAATAATCAACTTATGTCAAGTGTAAAATACAGATGTGTAGGTACTGTGTGTGCGTGTGTATTCATGTGTGTACAAACTGTCTGTGGCAAAACAAAATCAAAGCTTGAGCATGTAAAGAAAAGTGCTTATTCACCTTCATTAACAGACTGCTAAGACACTTTAGCACCTCAGGGTGCTTTCCAGCAAGATGTATTTTTTTCCTGCTGAGATATTCTGCTTTTAAGTTACTACTTCTAAAACCACCTCAACCTACTTAGTTTATGGGTGTCATTTATCTCTCCCCCGCACGTTAGGAGGAAAAAAGAAAAGCCACCCCCGATGTTTCTGTGAAACTACTAAAACTTTGGATATGACATCCATATTGAGCGCTAATATCTAAGAGCGTGTGCCTAAGAGCAAGAGATGTTCCGCGCTGAGCCGCTTGGCACCCGCAGGTTTATTGAAGAAATATGGAGCCTTAAATCTGCCAAACTACTGCCGCTTTGGCTGTGAGGGGGGAAACAAAGGCAGAGAATTATACCTGCAGGATGGAAAACAACAGAGAGAGGACTGACAATAAGTAGGAGAGAGCAAAGACGGAGACAGACAGGAAGACAGACAGAGAGAGACAGACAAACAGGATAATGATCTCTCTAGACTGCACCCTCCTGAGAGAGAGCGACAGTGAGAGGGAAAGGGTTGCGACAGAGATTTGTTTTTTAGGATGGCGGTGGAGTGCCACTTACTTCTCGATGAGGTCTAACGTCACCCCTGGCACCAACTTGGCACTCTTCTGCATGCAAAACCTGAAAAAACAAACAGAAAAAAGCTGCTGATAAGAGTTGGAGAGAAAACAGGAGGTGCTCACAGACTAGGCCAAGCAATAAAAACGTTTGGCCTGTATTACAGATTTTACGACCTACGAGAGAAACAATCAACAGATAAAACGCTCAAATGAAAAATGAGAGCTTCAAAGATTACAACACTGAGCACTTTGATAAGTGTGTTTTGGCTGAGTTACAGTCAAAGGGGAGGGGGCAGGCAGCGGGAAACACAGAGGCATATTTCTCAAACGTCTGATGTGGGGGTTATTGTTTACTGTGCGTGGTTAGCTCCGACAGGTCGGGCCAGCTGTAAGTCACAGCAGGTTGGCGTTCAGATCCTCGACAGACGCACCGCTCGGCGCTGGAGCTCACTGCGTGTCGTCACACACCTGGAGGAGACCAGGTGTGATTGTGTGTGTGTGTGTGTGTGTGTACACATACGCAAACATCCGTCACACATCAACTGCAGGCAATACTGAATGTGAAAAGCATCTGAGATTACACTGTAAAAAACATTCAGTCACTTTTACATAAAATATTTGTCACTGGGTGCCTTTAAACTTTGAATGACCTCGACCTGTACTCAATAGTGTTTGTTTGATTTGTTCATTAGTTGTTCTACTACTAAACCAGCTAAGTCAACTGAAAGTGTGGGTAATAATTAGGGGTATCTATTGAAATGGAAATATAATATTCATTTGTATATAATCAACTAAAAATAAGATTTGTGTTTTCATTATCTTAGAATGAGCTTTTATCTACAAAGGGAGCGGGTCGTCTTCTTCACCATGTTGTCCATTGGCAGCCAATTGTCTGGCAGCTGTTTGGTGCTGGAAGGTAGCGTAAAATTGTGTTTTTTAGACTGTTTTGCTTACAACAGCCACCTGCTGTTGCTAGAAACTAGACTGACAAGAGACTGAGCCATTGAAGGTTGCAGGCCACAAAACCAAAATGATCAATTTTGAGGGGAACTGAGTTGCTGATTATTCTCTATGGATTTATCAGTACACCTTTCACATTAGTTGTAGTAATTCGATCCATTGTTCATACAAATTATATGATTGGTGCAGCTTCAAGGTGTAAAGAAGTTAGATAGACTTAAGATTCAGCCAACAACAGATTGACTGTTTTGATCTGTTGTTAGGTTAAAATTTCAGTTATGTTTGTGGGTATTTTGTTTGTTTTTTTAACATGTAAAGTAGTTTCAAGTCTGAACCTTCAGGTGCCACACTGCCTCAAGATTACAGCTGTTGGTATACTCTTGGCAGGCAGATTCCAACCAGGATCAGTGTGAGAGAGGGCCATGCGACAGACACATAATGAGCCTTCATCGAGTAGCTTTTTTAAAATTTGAAAGAAGGAACTTCTAATCTAAATGCAGTTCATCCTGGGAACTATGCTAATAAATTAACAATGTAAAAACTGGCAACAACAACTGAATCTTATATGTTTAGGGACTTCTGGACGTTTAGCCAACTCATCATGTTATAGTTGCAAGGTTTTAAGTTATGATTAAAAGTTCTAAAATGATTCTGACTGTAGGAACTATTTGACCTGACCTGAATTTGACACATAAATCAAATTCGAATCAACTTAAAATGATGAGCTGGTTTAATTAATTTGGTTGAATTGTTACGGAATAAAATCAAATGGTCAAAGCTACTCTTTGCTATCAGTCAGTTTTCTCCACAAATAACAGAAACTCATGCCTGGAAGTGAACTTAAGTTCCAAGCAGTTAGAAGTCGATGCATGGATCGGGAATCATATTATGTATCTAACAACTGATCCGCCCTGACTGTGACGTAAGCTATGGCACTCGCATTCAAAGGTTCTTCCTGATGCTGGAGAATAATGAGGTCCCTTATGACACCAGTGTGACTTAGTGTGTCTTTATAGAACAGCACGGGCCCTGAGTGTGCCCAGCACTCAAGGAACAAAGAGGAGGAAGGATGGAACCAGGACAACTTGTCCTAAAGTCTTAATAATCAGGAACTTCTTGAATGCAAGCCATGATTTGCACAATCTGCATTGGTATGTGCCAGCACTTTGCTGTTAGTCAGGAACACAGGTCTATCATTGTTTTGCCAATACAACACAATCCAAGAGTGTTCTGCCTTTACTTTTGCATTTCATTTGAACCACAGAATAAATATTTTGTTTATGATTTGCTGCAAAAAGGATATAGCGAATCCCCTGACACAAACAGAGATGATTAACTAAAAATTTAATCTGGCAGAAACAGACAGACGGGCCAAAGTAAACAGAGCACAGACCAAGCTGGAGGTTGCATCAGGGAGAGCGTGTTTCCACCCAACCTCTGTGTGGGGAGATGTAAAATCCCTCAGGCGTGGGAGACAGGAAAAGGGAGAGATGAGAAAGTAAAGAGGAGGAGAGGAGCATTTGGTCACACCAGTATCTATAGTAATTGTTCCCCACAACCAGCCTCAGAAAAAGCCATGTTCGTGCTCTCAAATGATCAAAAGCAGACTATAACATTCTGATCACGCACTGCGACTAGAAGAAGTGATTCTGTGAGTGCTTATAATCACAGTATATGAACTTGAACCTTGAATGGTTTCCCTCAGGCGTGTTTTTTCTAATACAAAAGTAAGAATCCACCACAACAAGTGAATATCTTTACTGCTTAGCAGAACGTGTGATATTGCTGCAAGAAGATGCAAATGATGTATAAAACGGGTATCAATCTAAGCTACACAGCCAGCAGCTAAACTTCATCCCTGACGAACTCAAGAGGGGTATCAGAAAGGGATGCAGATGTTTCACTCCACACAACTGTGGAGTGCAGCAATCTCACTCAATCCTTATTCTACACAGCAAAGCAGAATTTTAAAAAGTGCATTACACAAGCTGAAACCAGATCATACGTCACTCTGAGGCTGAATAGTTTGAATGAGTCGTAGGGTCAGTGGAGAGAGCTTTTATCAAGGCTTGTGTATTATCTTTTCAAATCTGCCATCGCTCTGGTCTCACCTAAAACTCACTGCTCTTTGAAAAATATCTGCTGAATGCAGTTCATCCAGATGATGCATTCAGCCTAGTATTTGCTAATTAGAGGTGCATTTACACCATCATCAATCAAAGGAAAAACACATCACATCAGGGGTAATGTGAAAGCTAAAACCTCAAAGTAGGACACTAATTCACCTCAGCCATGACACAAGCTCAGAAAATACATCTAAAAAGCATGAGTCAGCCAGAGGTGATGGGGGTAGCTTGCTTTTGATTTTAGACATAAGTATTTCTTTAGACTCAAGAACCAGCTGGACATATGAGATGAGATGTAAGATTTGTTTTAGTGATCAGTTTTGTGTGTAAAGATCACCAATTAGGGCTCTATTTTAATCGCACAAGGGAGTCCGTAAGCCCTGTGAGTGTCTGTAATCTGATGTATCCTGCATAGACAACAGAATACTGAGGTAACAGACCTGTCTGATGTGAGTAGAGGTGGGGTTTCCTTGTAGCAGCCTCATGTCATTTGCATGTGATCTAATGAAGGTAAATGTGGTGGACAGTCATGTGTAATGGCACTGTGCTTCGGTGCTGCACTCTTCTAATCAGAAGCTGCAGATTTATGAACATATGTGTCCTGCTGCCTTTAGATGGCTGCAGAGATTTAATGAACTGAAGGAGAAGCTTTTCATACCGTATGAAGCAGCTGTAGACAGAAATTTATTATTTATTTATAGATCAATGCTAACTGATTTACAGACATTCCTACTTAAATGCATCTATCGGTTAGGGAGTGTTTAATCGAAAGGGTTTTTTGCATATTAAGAATATTTCTATCATCTTCTCTGAGTATTTTGTTTCCTCTTGTTGTCAAAATCATCAGGTTGGCCAGAAGACCAGAAATTGGTTCTGAGACGTCGGCTCTCAGCACAAAGCCTAAGATCATATTTCCACCAAAATGCCAACAACTCGCTCTGTGCTGCCTCATTTTAATGAACCTCCCACCTGTTTGTGCCACGAATGCCTCCAGTACTGAGCACCAAAATACCACACATATGGGCAGAGCAAATTTCAAGGTCAGGGAAATACCAGCGGTCAGAGTGTGGCAATAACAATAGGTCTGTAACTAATGTCACCATGTGGGTAGTTGGGCTTTATGGGTCCGCCATACAAAAGCGTTTAGCTTTGGGTCTGATTGAGAACACGTATCAAGATTTGAAATTGTTTGAAATACTTTGATTACTAACCCCTATGATACACATACCTGGAGGAAACCACAGGACCCCAGATGCAAGTCTAGCATGTGCTGAGCTGTGTATTGGGTCAGTATTAAGCAGACTGTAGCAGACACTTGCTGAGGAGTTGGCTCAGCCTGCTTTGATTTCCACAGAGATTCATCCCTGCTGCCTGATCCTTCCCTAAAGGGCTAAATTGCGGAATTACTCTTAAATTTGCATGGTAGTAAGGGCACAGTTTCCTCCTAAATAATGTTTCTATTCTTTGCAAATGGCCACATTTGGCTTTTTAACTGTTTTAACTTTTAACTGTGTCTGAAATCACTTTAATGCTTTAACTACACCCTATATAATAGACACTAGTTTACTCTATAGTGAGCAGTAAACTGCGATTTCAGACACTTATGAATCATCATTATTTTCCAGCATCATAATGACAACAAAGTGTTAATTTGCATTCTGGTACATGTCACACTAATTTCCATTGAAGGAATTTTTGAGGGTACAATTTAGCACATACATTTTACACATTTGGACACTTGAACAGTGAATATGGAACATTATGGAGCAAATAGAAAGTGATTTCAGACAAAGAGAATGAGGTCTATGACGTTATACTATGTTACAGAAGTGCTCAATGCTAACATCAGCATGCTGACATGCTCACAGTAACAACGTTAACATTATGATGTTAAGCAGTTACCTATTTACAGTTTACGAAAGTTTTTAGCAAGTGCACATGCTAACATTTGCTAATAAGCACTATTAGCACAACACCACATGCAGTTGAGGCTGATGTGAATGTCATTAGTGTAGCAACGTATCTGGTCATATACCGAAGTACCAGACAAATTCAAATTTTGCCTGGATGATGGCACGAGATACAAATTTAAGGGATCAAACAAAGTTACTGCTATTCATCCTGAGGGGAACATGATGATGATGTCTCTCAAATTTCATGGAAATCGATCTGATACAAGTTGATATTTGTGGACTTAAGATATTTCAGTCTGGACCAAAATAGTGAACCAACCAACATTGCCATTACTAGAGCCAATTCTGCTATTGTGGCTGAAAAATCTTAGCACAAAATCGAAATTTCAACAGGCAATGTCTTGAGCAAAAGACAGAAAGAATCTCGGCTGTTTTAAAAGTAAACTCTTTTGTTGTGACAAATAGTCAAAGTGGCTAGAACAGCAACAGCTATGGCTGGCGGACTTAATGCTCCTGGAAGTAGAGAACACACAAGTACAAGATGGCTGGAGGGCAAAGATGAAAAGGAAATTGAGGGATTATTACGAACAGAGAGCAAGGTGGCCAAAGTTTAATTGGATCGGTGAAAAAGAGAGAGCGGGTGTGTGGTCACTGGGAGGAGAGGGTAGGAGTGGGCATGTACATATTAAAGTTTAAGGAGGGAAATGAAGTGGTTGGTGTGTGAGCAAACTACTATAATGCTCCCGGGGTGGCTGGTGGAGGAGGAACGGGAGGAGCACAGTGTCTCTTCTGGTCCCCGCAGAGCTAGCTGTCTTCTACAGCTCATTACTCCTTCAATCAGCCTTCCTATCCCAAGTCACCGTCTCTATCAGTCATGTGCTGGAGGGACAGCTGGGTGATCTCAAATCTAATCTGCTCTGTCACTGACCTACAATATACAGGTGATATATCACACTTACTATGCTCCATGAAATCGTCTACATTGTAAATGACAAATACAGTTTATTTGCTGCTTTGTCTTTAGTCTTTAGGAGGAGTTCTGAGTCTTAGGATTCCTTCATTTTTCACACCTGTTGACCAATTAACATAATAATTCACAGTAGCTACATCACAGCAGTCAGCGATATTATCATACATTGTATATTGAGCTAAATGTATTGGTGAGGTGACCATGGGATCATGTGGTTTCAACTTCTGGTGTCTTAAAATACACACTGAAATCCTAATGAGGAATAGTTTGAGCAGTATATATATATATATAAAAAAAAGAAATCAGTGAAAAATAAAGGCACTATCACTCACTATAATAGGTATTTTCCATTGGCACTTTTTGGCACCATGTGGCATTGATTTGTGTTTCCATTGATTTGCATTTACATGCTCAGCTGTACTGAGCCCTGCCCAAGATGGACCATCTCCAGAGTTGGGTCAAAGCGTGCCCAGCCGCCTCCAATCAGGTTGCGGTGAAGTCGGATTGGCTGTACGTGGATGTATAAAGAGTGGCAGGTCTGTTTGAATGAGGGCGGGGCTGAGTTCCACACATAGTCACACGCAGAGCAGAGAACAGAGAAGTCACACTGGACAGGATGAAGGATGTGCTTTGGCTGCATTCACACAAAATCCGGCAGTGTGGCCATGTTTATTTGTGCTTCAGAATGTAACGCTTTATTTCACTGTTGCCGTTGAAGATACACTTTCAATCGGGCAGCCCTGTTGTAATGGAGATGCAAATCCCTGCCGAACGGGGCCGACGTGCCATGTCAAACCAAGTAAAGTCAAGCCAGCACATGTCTATTGAAAAGGGCTATAAGATGCCTCTGAAAAGTTTGCAGCTTGCTCCTTTTCAGAGAAAAAAAAATTAAACTTTTTCAGTATGGAAGAACTTTCCTCTTTTCCTTCTCCTCCCTTTCTTTACCCAGGACTTTGTGTCAGTTGGCTCCTGGCGATGTTTCATCCAGATGTTTGTAAATCGGGTCCTCCAGGAGCCAGCCTTTGTTCCATTTGATACAATACTTTTTTATTCTCTCTTAGCATATTGTATCTTCATGAATCGTATCTTGAGTCTTCACTCCTGTGTTGTCTGTTCTCTTTGCAGGTATTTGTGCTGATGTTACTCTGTTCGTTTGACAACTTATCTGATTCACATTCTTCATATATTTGGATTTATTTACCTAATATTGTCACTCTGTTTCTCCATATAGCAATTTAACAGGTATTGTTTTTGTCCACTCTATATACAAATTGCATGTCTGTCCATCTTGGAAGATGGATCCCTCCTCTGTTGCTTTTCGTGAGGTTTCTCCCTTTTCCAAATTGATTGTTTTAGGATTGTGGTTGTCATATGTTGAACAGATTGCAAAGCCCTTTGAGGCAAATTTGTGATGTTGGGATATATGAATAAAATTGACTTGAAATAACTTGAATAGAATGCGGAGCAGTTACAATGGTGACCCACAGTCACGTCAAAAATAACTGTTTTTCTTGAACAAAGCAAAATATACAACTTCAGTGTTGCTTAATTGTCTCCTCGTAGCTCTTAGGCTCCAGCAGAAGTAGAGTATTTAGGGATTAATTGGCATATTGAAGACAGGAACACCTGAACAGTGTTGAAGAGTGCATTATTCTTCAGGGCTAGTTTGATAGTATGGATGTTTAAGCTTTATATTTCTAGTGATTGTGGGTCACCACTGGAATCCAATGTAATTGTTGTCCTCTGAGACAATAGCCTGATAATGAGAGTTCCAGTTAGGTTTTACTTTAGTTGTTTAGCCTGGCATCATGGTAATGTTGGTCAAGCTTTCGTTGGGCACAGGATTTGGCAGGGTCTTTCCTATGTTTCCCAAGGTCCTTTGTTCCCCAGTTCTAGGGTTAAGGAAATTAGAAACTTGGAAACATAGATACAGTCCAAAATTAGTAGATTTTGATCTGTTTTGCCCTGAACAAATGGTAAAAAAGGGTGTATTCATCCCAGCAGACACAGAAGCTGTGGTTGTTAATAACAAATCAAAATTTTTCACATTGATCCAAGGAATATGTCAATTTAAAAGTTGTATTTCTGTAAATGGAATCATAACAACACTTGTCGCCATTTCTGTTGCTACTTTCTGTACAGGTTCATATCTAGCTGATGATGTCAGCATTCTTAATCTTGCCAACAAAGCTCTGATTAGTCGACTGTTTCTGCAAACTGAGTATTTGATGTGTGGACAGAGATTCAGTCCTGGAACTACGGTACAGCGAAGGACCAAGCTGCAAAATTTTCAGAGCCACATTTCAAGCCTACAGATTTGAGTATTGTGAGTATTTCACTGTAAAGACTGTCAGTATAGTGTTCCTATCATATTCTTGCAGCTACACAATACAGTGTCTTCACTTTAATACCTACATGGTCTGTATTAGTAAAATCCATTTTGTAGAAGAATATATGTATGAAGACAATGAGAACAAAAGAATATTTGCATTTCAACTGCTTCTTACCAAATTTCTCACTGTTACATAACAAGCTGTTCATTAAATGGCTCCAGTACAACTGCTCTTTTCAAAGCAACATTTCAAATGATAATACATTATGATTAATGGTTTTTTTTTTATCATTAATAAGACAAATGTGAAGATGGGGAGGGGCATGCCTGATTAGCATTCAAACATGCTTCATTACTGCCATCACTTTAAATTAACATCAAAGTGTAGTGCTAGCTAATTAAAAGACATTTCCTGAACATACAGGGGTGCTGACCATGCCTACAGCACATTTCAATTTAAAGCAACAATCTACCCTGAAGAATTCCCATATATTATTTCCTATAACATAATGCAACTCCATTTTAATTTGTGAATTTTTACATCCAGCTGAACAGCATAGAGACAGACTGTAGTGATGATGTCACCTAGAGACAAATTCTGGAGCAGCTCCGGCAGTGAATAATGGACCAACTGTTGAGACTCTATGACAGCAGCCATGGTGATTTTACTGCGATAGGAACACATTTTCTGACTCACAGCTGTAAGCCTGACATTCAAATGAAACTCATTTGGATATATAGTAATCAGCAGATGTCACCTAATGAAACCATTAGGTATATTTAGGTAGACTATTGTGTATGTCTGTAGAGACTCATTTAAGTGTCTAAATTAACTTGAGTATGTTCAGGTTTTTTAATGAAGTATACATTCAGGGGTTGTGTTTAATTTATACATAGTTGAGTGACAAATTAAAGGAAAAATCTGAATAAATATAATAAAGATGTTCCATACAGGGCCTGAGTGGTCCCTTGATTGTTTGATGAGTATGAAAATGTTGTGAATCATATGTTAGGGCCTTCACATTTTCCGTACCTCCACTCAGTTTAACACCTATAGAAGATTTTTGAGTGACAAGTTTGACAGCAATTTCCAAACACCATTATAAAAAACTAAATGAGGGAATGTTTCCATGGAAATAGGGTTTTTTCTCCAGTCAGAGAGAGCAGAAAATCTAGGCCAAAGAGCACTGAAGCTGTACTGTGGTGACCAGAACTATTGGTTTTTCCATCTGTGCGTCACCCATCCGTCTCTTTTGAACTGAGAGATGCACCACCAGTCACCTTTGTTCTGTTTGTGTTCATTCTGTGAAGCATCATGGATAATTCACTACTTCAGATTCTTTGATCAAGGCCTTTCAAAAGGCTTGCATATGAAAAGTGTGAAAAGTGGACAGACTTTTTCCACTTTTCATGTGTAAACCTTGCAAACGCAAAAAGGCACTATGAAAACCTATGAAAAATAAGATATTTTAAGTTGTATGAGTATATATATTTTTTAGCTAAAGACACTACTGTTTGTGATCCTTCAGCATCAAATTAAATAGTAATAAAGTTTAATAAAGTTTAAATATCCCACAAAGTGTAAAACTTGTTGTCTTTCTTGCAAAAAACGATTGCAGTTGCTTTTTTGTGGGACTTACTGGATTTAACAATGATCTTATTAGGGTAGGTGAACAATTTAAATACATTTTGCACTTTCTCATTAGGTGTAAAAGCTGCTTTAGCAACAGGTGCCCTGCAGCATGAGGCACACTGCTGATCCGACCATAGGAAATACTTTAACTCACTCAAAAGATACGGTGAGAAGTCAGAGAAAACCCTGTAGAACAAACCAGAGCCGAGCTATCAGATTTCGCTGTCAGTATGTATGGTTGATGGGGTTTTCTGCTGCTCTCTTCAGATCCACAGAGGTCTGCAGAAAGTAGTCAGCTAAGGCATATGCAGTGTTATGTAACACTTTCTCTGCAATTCACCCTACATCAAGAGACAAAGGGGGGGAAGATGAATGTGTGAACATTTTTATAAGTAATTTAGATTTCAGTTAATAAAGTCAAGGCTCCAGAGCAAAAGCAGTGTGGTGTGTGAGTGGGTTAAGGCAACAAACACCAGTTTTTACCATTCCTTGTTCCAACAATAGGAGCAGGAAACGGGCAAACAGAGATGCAGCTACATTGGTTCTCAATGAACATAATGAGGCTGTGGTGTGTGTGTGTGTGTGTGTGTGTGTGTGTGTGTGTGGTGTGTGTGTGTGTGTATCAGGGAAGAGCCCACGGAATGAAAAGAACACAAGATTTGGTCATGTGAGCCCATTAAAATCTCATCTGTGTTCCTGCTCCTGAAGGTTTCACATACTGTTTACAGCACATGCATGAAGATAATTGGATGCTGCTTGATGATGCATTACCATTGTATCTGGCAGAGCTGAGCAGCCAGGTTGAAAGGCTTACTGTACATGTACACATCACCATCAGCATTAATACATTGTACTGTATATACTACCTGTGTGTAAATGCCTGCATGATTGTTCACATACATGCTGGAAAGCACCCCAGGGTAGGGTTAGCATGTGTAGAGCCGGTGCTATTGGTGTAATATTGAAAAGACAGAAGCAGACACTGGCTGTGGGGCTGGTTCAGACTGCTTTGCATTCTGCAGAGATTCACTGCTGCTGCCTGGTTCTTCCTTAAAGAGCTGAATTACAGAGGTGCTGAATATCAGCCTGGCAATGAGGGTATAGGTTCCTGCTAGAAAATCTTTACAGTCTTCAAGAGTGGCCAAACATGGCTCTGTAAAAAGAGTCTACAGCCATATTTGCTCTATGAGGCTGTGCTGTATACGGTGTGCTTTGATCTAAATGCCAATGTGCTCAAGCATGTAATCAGTTTTACAATGTTAACACACTAATGTTTAGCAGGTCACATTACCATGGCTGCTATCTTAATTTAGTGTGTTTTACCATCTGTTGATTACAACAAACCACAAAGTACAGCTATGGCTAAAGGGAATGTCATTAGCTTTGCATTAAGAAAAGTATTGCAGAAAGTGACATTTTGACCTGATGATGGCGCTGGATGAAATATCAAAGGATCACCACAGTTATCCTGAGGGGAAGATGAATGTCTACCAAATTTCATCGTAAGCCATTCATTACCATTAAACTTGTTAAACTCTAAACCAAAAAAATTCACAGCAGTCCTAGTAATGAAAGATGGAAGTCAATAGAGATCATCATAGTCATTACACTGTCCGGGAACTATGAACGTCCATACAAAACAGGGCTGCCATTTTTCATTTGAAAATTACTGTTATAGTATTCAGTACAATGTTAAATTCAATCTGTCTTTACTGGTTTGAAATAAAACTTCACAGTGTATAAGCCCTTACAGCCCTTGTACTCCAGCAGACAGTGCTAGTAAAATACATCACTCTGATCCTTTGCATGTCCCTTTTTCCTTATTATTAAACAAGCCAGCAATTTTTTTCTTCATTGATGCAAAATGACAGCTACCTTGTGCTAAACAAAAACCTTTTGAGAGACAGTGTAGATGTATTTTGGATTTGACAACCATCATCAACACAAGTGGGGCCATTTGCTGCCTATTAAAAAGGCAACTGTTGGCAGCAACATTACACCAAATCTGAAGTCGCATGTTAGTTTCAAGGAAATCAAGGAACTATGTCAGTTCCCCAATGCAGTATAGATAGAGGCCACACAGGTTGTATTAGATGAAATAAAGGAACAAACTGCATATTATTTCTTCTTCATTGGAATTTGACTTTTTGTGACAGCACAACCTTAGTAGCACATTTTGTGCTAATCCATCTAGTGTGGAGATATTTTTCTGGCTAATTGAGAACTTTGACCTGCTGGTGGTGCTGAATGACAAGTTAAGGGCTTACTGAAGTCTTCATGATTCATCTTTTGAGGATCTTGAACACTGTATTAAACTTAATGACAATCCATAAAACAGTGATTTCATTCTGGGCCAAAGTGGTCGACCAACTGACAGACCCACTGCACCACCGGACTGACACTGTTGACCCTAGAGCCCTGCTTCTAGCATTGCTCAAAAACTGATACGCACCCTGATTCGTTCACCCGTTGTTTCTTTTACTTCTTTACCTTGCAAACCACTGGTATGATGCCGTTCTCTCCCTCTCTATTTTCAGATGCTCACCTCCTCCATCCCTCCCTATCCATCGCGGCAGTGGGGAAATCCCTTGAAGATGGCGCTCCATCAGTAATGATTTTCTGCTCAGCTGAGCAATGAAAGGTACACATGCACTCACTCTGGCTTGCTCTCCCCATCTCATTCTCTCTCTCTGTAAACTCCCTCATCCATCCCTCAATGCATCTCATTAAAGTTTTAAAGCCAAGGTAAGCCGGCACATCAGTGAATCTCTCTATCCGCCCACTCTAACCCTGACAAACTCCACCCCATCCCTTCCTCATTTGCTCGCTGTTTCTCACTCAGGGGCTGTATGAAATTAAGGACAAGACAGCTCGGCATGTCTTTATTTAGAAAATAATAAGCGAACAGGAGAGAGAGAGTAACAAACTATGGGAAGATCAGGAGGGGGAAAGAAGTGGTGAGAGGTAGCTGCAGCATCTCTGGAGGCTCGTGAAGAGCTCCAGGTCTCAGCGAAACTGGAGGGCAGGTTGATGTAGGCGCAGGCCGCAGCTGGTATGTTTAATCTGGTGTGGAGGTTTCTCGAGCACTGGGACTATTCTCAATCAAATTGTTATTCTTTACCAAACCTAGCAGGAGGATTCTGAGCGGCAGCTGTTTACTATGCTGGAATTAGTAATGTCCCCCCCAGAGGCCCACAGTGCTGCCTCCTCCAAGGCTGTGAGTTTAAAGCGAGTTTATGTACCTTTTTCTGAACAGTGGCCACAAATGACAAATATGATGGTAATTTCTATAATATAGTGTACTGAAACATCGACACAAGTAGGGAAGACGCATACAGTTACACGATAATGTCAGTTTTACAATATCTGTCTATTTAAAGTTTGCAAATATTAGCTACCATTAGCCACCACAAGCTACAAGAGAGCTTGTATCAGTAAACCCCATAAAGAAAGGGGGTTTGATTGCTCATGAATTCAACCACTTTAAGGAAGAATGTTACTTTCTCATTCAAAAGTTACATACTATAGTTTCTTGAATTTACTGTAAAACCCACTTTAAGTTTTAGGAGGGAATAGCAAAAATAAACGATTGGATTTGTGGAATGCATTTTTTAATAGAAATACAACATTAATGTACAGTAGACATATTGTTTATCCTTTCTGATGCATCAGTTTTTTTTTTTCCATTTTTGTTCTTTCCATGTGTAAATAAAGGCTGAATGAACTAATGAATACATGAGTAATAAGTTTAAATATTCTCTTTTAAAGCTTCTGTGTTCATGTAACATTTATGCTAAAGCTTATCAAACTCAACTGAACCATGTGAGGAAGTTTCATATATAATGCATATTTACAGTAATACGTGACTAAATTTCAGATAATTCATTACTGACCAGCAAATTAAATTAATTCATACAAACCACTAAAGGTTGACCTTACTGGGCCATTAACAGGAAAGATCAGTCCCAACTTTCCCCTGCAATCCACAACATCCATTTTTGGGAGGCAGAGTCAATATTATCCAGCAGGCTTTTAGAAACTTGTTCTCCGAATGGAATGTTGGTAAGGGATATCAATATTAATGGCATAATACTGAGACCTCATTATGCTGAAGGTCATGGTGGGATGTGGATTTAGAGTGGAGGAAGACAAACGAAACTCTTTAACATTTCTGGCAGAGAAAAAACATTCGGCTAGCTGTAGGATACCTCCTGAAGGCAACCTGTCATTCTCACTTACATGCGTTAAAAAAAAGTTATCCACCTCCTTCAAATTTTTTTTTGGTTGAAAATGTGTTAAATCCTCCCTGTGACTTTAAGTGTGTGCAAAGTGAATTCAGTCATTAAAATGCAAAACAAACTGTGCAGGAAAGTAATGATTTATGGCACCAAAGGGACTTTTTACACTGCAGATAGACTGTATCTGGGTAGGTAGTGTAATGCATGGAAGATGAGACGCTCACATGCATTTTCTGGATATCACTTAACAAGAAATCTCTTTAAACCCAGTGAGTCATGATTGTGTTTGTGATGTCTTTCTCATTTTAACTTTTGTCTTTGATTTTGCGTTCACGCTCTCCATCTGTCTCTCCATCTCTCTAAGTATTAAAACATGCTACAATGCTACAAAGACTAAAGTAAAGAATAATGTGGGAAATACATTCATGTGACAGTTTAGTTACAAAAACTGAATTCAGTCTTTCCTTTAAAATCCACTGACACAAACACACAATCACTACTAAATAAGGCCTTATTCGCCATAATAGGGAAAGCACAATACCAATGGCTTTGTTCTGTGTCCCAGTAAGCTATGACAGTGTGACAGTGAGTCAGCATGCTCAATACCAGGACCTTGAAATGAAAATAGCTTTATGGAATTGGTGGAATAGTGTTTTCACTCTTGTTCACATGTCGAGGATTTTCTGTTAAAAAAGGCCTATAGAACAGAGCAGCAGGAAACAAATAGGTCTGCTTGCCCGTGTTGTTTAACTCATTGCCACAAAATAAGGGAATACTGTCACATCTCCAGCAAAGTATTAAACTACTACACTTTCTTTAAAGTCTTATACAATCATTTGTGTTATAAAGACCACTCATAGGGCTAGCTGGCAAACTACTGTAGTTGACAAGCTAACCACCAGCCAGCTGGGAACATGCTAGCGCTAGTCAGTTGCAAAATCTCCATCTCTCTCCAAGCTAGCTGTGTTTCTGTCAGTTCACAGTCCAAGAGACATATCTGAATAAATTCATTGTTTTTAATAGCAATGTGACCGGGCCTTACTGTGTTCAAAACCATGGAGTTTCAGGTGAGTTCAGAATTTAGTCAGAGGCGAACACACACAGTTTGTGCATCGGTTGCTTACAGCTAACGTACAGTCGGCTGTTTAGGGCAAATACACACATATATGTGTATTTATATAGATGTATTTAACACAAATGGTCCAGAGGTAAAATTTGTTTGAGTGCTGCAAGGTTGCACACAAGTGTAGGTATTTTCTTCACCCATCACCTGCCAATGAGTATAATTTATATTTTTTTCAAATTATAGTTTTGGTTATACAGTTTCAAGTTTTTGTATTGATACCAGGGAACATTTTGTTTAATACCAAAGTACAATATTAACATGTTTTGCCAAATTCTTAATGTATCAGTATTTATTTTTAAGATTTATCTTATTAATCTCATTCAAAGCTAATTTTTCATACTTCTGACACTTTCTCATACTTGCTGCTACTGACAAATTCTCAAAAAAACAAAACACGATGGTGGCCTAATTTACTCTAATCTGCTCTCCGTCCTGTCAGAAATAACAGGCCCTGCATACAGGCTGCTGCAGTACATGTGTACATAAACCATGAATCACATACAGTATCTATTGAGTGTTTTGTGTTGACAGGGGATCGGAGGTGATGCAATCACCTTTGCCAGGGTATGCAAGCGCCACACGCTCACTGTGCCCCACACACAGCTGACTGGCTGATGTAACCGGTGCCCCTGTGGTTTATCTTGAGGCTCCACCAGTACAGTCCTCTGAATGATGCCTCACACTGCATTTACATCAGGCCAATGTATCAGCCAAGCCTCCCAAATGAACACATTTTGCCTGAATATCTTTAACCTATTTTATTGGAGCAACCTCTGCAGGGATCATCATCCTTGCATTGCTGTGGATGATGTCGGTTTACATTTTTCATCATAGCTGAATATTTCTCATCATAGCTGAATACTGAGCAGGGTCGGAGCTCAGAGGAATGTTTGCTTTCTGCACAAGGCACATCACTGTGTCCTTAGAGTGTCCGAGTACTGATCCAACCTGCCGCTAACAGGCTTTACAAATGAATGACAGACACACGATCTCCCGCATGGTCACAGGGAAAATGTGTGTTCCTTTGCAGAATTATTCCAAAGAAATAAAGTATAATCCACTTAACCTTAAAATGATAAAAACCTTTTATTTAGATCCTAAAATTAATTCTAATAACCTTGAAACATTCCTCTGTTTTGGTGCAGATATATTCAAAAATAATAGGTAAGCCACAGCAAGATTTAATGGCTCATGAGCAGAAAAGTTATCAAAATCCTTCCAAAGTAGAACATTTCTTTTACATTTCCCTACCTACATACAGCTCCTATGTATGAATTCAAAGTTTCTCCTCCTGCTGTTAAAAGCCTGTTTTAGGCTCATTAATGGAAAACAAAGTTTACATGTTACCAACAGTTAAAGCCCAGCTACCCTATTACCTCAGCATGAATTTAAGACATATTCTGAATGTACCATCTG
The DNA here is from genome assembly GCF_004916995.1 of Morone saxatilis. NCBI lineage: Eukaryota > Metazoa > Chordata > Actinopteri > Moronidae > Morone > Morone saxatilis. The sequence goes on from NW_023339729.1 coordinate 3,973,924, forward strand.
GACGTCTCAATGTTTCAGACTTTTAATGTGTAACAGTAAGAAACTGGCAGAGAGAGGGAAAGCAAAGCATGAGGCAAACATTACCATCGGAGGGCGATCTTGATGGGTGTGGTGAGGCAGGAGGTGAAGAGGTCAGCTGGGAGGTCGGGGTTCATGGGCAGCAGCTCGCTGGCCTCGCAGGCGGCCAGCTGGATGCAGTTCTTCATGGAGGGAGGCAGCGGCATCTGAGCGAGCGGGTGGCTGGGGTTGATAGCTGCCACCTGAACAGACAGAAGATGACAGTATATTCTTTAAATATGTTTTACAATGCATCTGTGATTTAACATCATCATTCGTATATGCTGTCATTTTCTTTTTTGGTCTATCCTGTATACACAGCATCTACTGCATGTCTGTCTCTACTGAGGTTTCTTCATCTGGAGTGAGGGTCAAAGGCTACATCCACACAACAACATTTTAGCTTTAAAATGCATACGTTTCGCTACGTGTACACCTAGCATCCACACAACTATGCCGTTTTTTTAAGCCCCTAAAATGGAGACTTTTGGAAACACAGACCAGAGGTGTAATAAAATATTGTATCACGATATTTTGTTCTGTATGCTGTACATATTGTAAAGCCCTCTTTGTGATATTGGGCTATATAAATAAAATTGACTTGATTTCAGTGTTTGTCACAAGTACAGCCCAAGCCAGACCCAGAAATAAAAGAACCCGTAAAAGAACAATAAGGTTTCAAATATCGGTAGATGGTTTCAGACCCAAAATATTGAATTATTGAGCTGCTCCACAACCTAACCCACAGTATTGTCTGGGGAAATGAATGACAGAGGGACAGAAAGAGGAGAGGAGCTGGGTCACAGACAACCCGACTTTCTGAAATTTATTCGTGGCTAGCTGTCTGTCAGAGGACAGAGCAGACACAGACGTGGAGGGACAGCCCCATTTGTTCATACACATTCATCAAGAAATAGGTCTGATCAAAGCCGCTGCCATTTCAACAATGTGAAAGTGAAGCACTTTCACACTGAACTGAGATGAGCATCCCCAAGAAGCCACAGTCCTGCTATTGTGGCAGCGCTAGAAGGATTAGAGTCACAGCAACAGCAGCAAGGTGAGAGGGCGACAGAAGCAGACAGGATGAGGAACTTGAGCTGAAGACCAGATAAGACATGAAAAGAAAGGTCAGAGACAGACTAAAGAGGAGCAGCCTGCAGATACAGAGAGATATGTAGTGACGAAAGGAGGCACAGGGAATAAAGATAACTTTAGAGAAGAAGCAGCTCTCTTTGGTATCTCGACACTCGTCACACAAAGTAAAATCAAGTTAGTGAGTGAGTTTGTGCAACTGTCCAGCAAATGAAACAGGTGAACACATTAGCACCCTGTTACCACCTACACAAGCCTGTTGTCATTATTGTTGCAAGCTGTTTGTGCTCGTCAGTCGTTTGGCACCATCACATCGCTCCAAGAAAACTTTCCCACATAGGCAAACCTACTGTCCGTTTAATCACGTCAGCTTTTTGCAATAGACTTCACTAAGGCCAGAAATTAATGTCTTCAAGACTGAGCTCATTCTCATTTAAAAGTATTGTGTTTACTGCTGGCTGAACTGTCATAGAGAGAACATGCTGTATTGTGTGTACATCATTCAATATTATAACATGGAGGTTTGCGAAAACACCCCAAAATAATCTCACTAAAAACTGAAATAAACAAATAATTCTAACTGTTTTCTTCTGTTATGGACAGCATGGGATGAGCAATAAAAATCATATTTTTGTTTTGTTTTCCCCCTATTGCATGTGAACGGAAACAATTATGATTGCAGAAGACACAAATCAGTGCTTTTTGCAGGTTTGCCACCTTGTGCTTCCAGGCAAAACATAACAATTGACGCACTGCCTGAGACATTTTGAGAACGTAATGATAATGTGATAGGTTATCGATCCCAGTGAGGAAATTTTGCCCTTGCTTTCCCCCTAAGCGGGCGGTCTTCAGTGGTAAACAATCCTCTTGTCTATTGTAAAAACAGAATTAGCATGTTATTTCCACACTCTGGGGCGGCTCAGTCAATACCGGCAAACGTGAAAAATGTAGGAGGCTTGCATATGATGTAAAACTTTAATTATATGTGGAGCCCTTGACTATTTATGTGCTCATTGTGCTGTTGTACTGTTGATTTGTTTGCTGGGAGTTCAATATGGTTTCTGTCTTTTGCTGAGTAGACTTTAATGAGCTGTGGGTCTTAATGAAGGCAGCAATCCAAGACTTCCCTTTATCATCGCTGACTGCTATGGGTTGCTGCCTTCATTTTGCAGCTCTGCCTAATTTTAGTAACAAATTAGGGATGGAGATTATTATTATTATTATTGCCTCTTTTATGCAAAACAAAAGTCTCTCGTATTCCAAGAAACTGTATCATGCCACTCTCACGTTTTTAATTTAGTTTTTTTTACTGACAGCAGCTTTTGAGTTTCATTCCATAACAGTGTCAACAGCTCTCCACCTGATAGCCCATGATCAGTGAAGCCAGTTATTGTTGGCGTCAGGGGCTGTGGAGAATGTCTGTTGATGACATGTCGGATTATATTGAAGACTCTTCCAGTGACTACACAACTTAACATCACAATTTCACAGGCCTAAGTCTGGAAATAAATAAATAAAATCAAACCTAACCCTGTTGGAATTTAGAAATTATAGCCAGCTGAAACTAGGTTAAGAATCCAATACTTTTGGAGTTAACGTTTGACATTTAATTGGCCAGTTGCATTAGCTTCCACATTTCCTCTGTTAGGCCTAGCTTTTGAGAATAAAAAATGTAATGCCCCCATCTCACCTAAATAGCTGAGAACTGAATACAAAACTGAAACTTCAGTATAAAACATTTTACTGAAAAAAAGGTAAAGCAATCAATACATTTTCAATAAATAAATAATGCCTTTTCTGAGGTTTTGTTCACATTTTTGTAAGGAATCCCTCTGTAGGCGCAGTGAATGTCAAAATTTCACTGTAGCGATGTGATCACCATCAGGGTCGATAAGGCCATATATTAATGGATATCTATTGGCTAAAATAAAGCAGATCAAATGCTGAACCTCTCTTTACTCTGTTGTGTTTTGTTCACCTCAGTCTGCTAATGTTGCAGCACTACTCTCCTTAATGACAGGCTTAATCTACACTGTGAGTATATCACTGCATATCCCAGTGAAAATCAAAAGTATGCGAATGTGAACCATTAGTTGGGTGCAGCGGTGCGACTGACTCAGAGTTCAGACACGGAGGCTGACAACTTACACGTTTTCCCTAAGTTTCAGCACTAAGGAATCTGTTATTGAATCATTTATTTCTCCTCTCTTTCGAAGAGCAGGGTACAAAAACATTCAGGTAGCAGCCGTTTTAGCCGGCGCTGTCGCTTTCACGGATTAAAATTACAAACTCATATCAGCTGTCACTAATCAATGATAATTCTACGAATAACTAGATTGTGTCTGTTGTGGATTTGTGTGTCTGTACTCGGAACAAGCTGTAACACTGCTGTACAAAAAAGATCTGTATTTTTAACAACTCCAACACAGTGATACATTTTCTCTCTAGCGGATATCTTCACATCAATTTAAGGCAGCGCATTTTCATATCATATCAATATTATTTAAGCTTTTAAACTGAATCAGGACCTTCGGTGTTTGGACTGGTGAAGAATAAGGTTTGTCAGATTTAGTAGGCTACACCTGTTATTTCAATAATGTCAAACATATTTAATCAAAACCTGCCATTGTTTTGTGCTGTTGTGTTGTACTTCATGTCCCTCTCTCTGCGTAATGATGTGTACAGAGTGTGTATATATTTTCCCTGTGATGTACAGTCCTGTGAAAAAGAATTTACCCCTGCGGACAATAAAGTCTAACTATCTATATCTAATTAAGTCAATATACTGCAACTATGTGATCAGGCTCAGCATGATCTAAATTCCTAATATTAAAGTACTCGGCTCAGGATCAGAGACAAAAAATATATTAAAAAAACCCAGAGGGAGACATCCCTACTGTCAGGACTACATACATTTTATTACAACAGTCACCTTACCTGAATAAAGTCTAAGAAATTATTACTTTTAATTAATTAACACTTTTATTGATGAAAGCACTTGCAAGTGAGCATTAACACTATTCCATTAGCTTCAGGAAGAAAGAGCAGAGGTGCTATATCACAAAGCGAAGGCCACATATTTGATGAGGCAATTATTAATGTTAGTAAAGTTACTACATTGATCCCAAGATGAGCCACATTATGACATGTCAAATTTAGCTTGTCAGGTGAGAGTTATTTATTGATTGATCACATCATACATTTGCTTCATGGCTTTATTAGTCAGTATATCAGTGTCAGGAACAGAAGAAACCGTCTGAGTGCGAAGTGTGGGGAAAAACTAGGCACTCGAGCAGAGCTGCTGGTCAAACACTGGGCTGTTGGATAATCACTAGCTGGTCACGTTTTACCGAGTAGAGTCTGCAACCAGCCTTGCTGTTTTTCTACCAGGCACGTTTGGAGCAGTCAGAGTTGGTTTATCATTTGCTTTTAATTCAGTTTCACTTTCTCCATGCGTTGCTAGCAGTGACTACCAATGCGTCTATCTTCAGCCTTCTCTGTCCCACAGTTTGGCAACAACTCAATATGTGAGCGACAATTTGGGGTATTTTGAGTCCTTGTTACAATTCTTGGCGTGTTATTTGAGCTGGAAAAGTTTTCAAAACCTTCCAACAGTTGCAATGTGCCAATTTCAGTTTGATCTGAAAGATTTGTGTGGGATGAATAAAGAGGCTGTGATCATATATTGCACACCTGGCCTTGCTCCCTGTAAATAAGCACGTTGGTATAAATTGCAAACGGTTTCTGTAAGACCTCTTGAAGAGCTGCAGACACTCTGAACAGCTGTTTACTGCGGCGGAAAATGTTGCTTCAAGTGCTAAAACTCTTTCTGTGTTTGCAAACACTGCTGGGGCTACAGGCACGAAGGCTGAGGAGGAGCAGGAAGAGAGTGTGAGAAATCTCCAACTGTCTGGCACATTAAAACTCTGTCATATAGGCATGGATTGGCATAGAGATTAAGAACATACACAGACAAGCACATGAGGCCTTTCATAACATGAGATTTACCCCACTCCCGGTTCATAAAGCATTGGTTATCATGAAAAAAGAAGTTTAATTATTTTTAAAATTGCCATTTGGACCTAACCAAAAATGTAATCAAGTAATCCATGACAATGTAACTACAATCAAATCACATATTTTTTTAATCTAATCTGGGCTGATTATAATGACTTATTTATGATTACATGTAATCAGTTATTACCCAACACTGCATACACTCCCCTCCAGAAGTATTGGAACAGTGAGGCCAATTCTTTCATTTTTGCTTTAGACAGAAAACATTTGGGTTTATTTCCAGGTATTTATATCTGGATCTGATACACAACTTAAAAGATAGCATTATTTGTTACGGAACACCAATTTTTTTAGGTGAGCAAAAGTATTGGAACAGATAGACTTAAAATAGATTAAAGTGAATAAGACTTAATATTTAGTTGCAATAACTGCATCAAGCCTGCCACCCATTGACATCACCAGACTTCTTTTGTGATGCTTTTCCAGGCTTTCACTGCAGCTTCTTTCAGTTGTTGTTGTTTTGGGGTTACTCCTTTACTCTCCTTAGCAGGTAAAATGCATGCTCTATAGGGTTTAGGTCTGGAGATCAACTTGGCCAGTCTAAAACCTTCCACTTCTTGTACCTAATGAACTCCTTTGTTGTTTTGGCAGTGTGTTTTGGGTCATCATCTTGCTGCATGATGAAGGACCT
>NW_023339729.1:3979880-3985150 GCF_004916995.1 Morone saxatilis
ACCACCACTGCCGGGGGTTTTTGTCAAGCAAGGAATCCACGGTCGACTATTGAGTTGACCTTTGCTGATCTGCCTATTTTAAATTCCTTAGACTTTATACTTAATCGCCTTTTGTGTGGATATGCTTTCCAATCTTGCTTGCTAAGTCAGGGCTGTCTGCCCGCCGCTGAGTTGCTGTTCAACACCCTGTTTATCATGTTCAACATGGTATAAATAGTCCTTGTGCTCATTTGTCTTTGTCAGTTCGTCTGTTAGTAAGTCAGTATTGTAATGTTATACTTCAGTTAGAGTCCAGGTTTATTTCATGCTGTCTATTAGAAGTTTGCTTTTGCTTTCCGTTTTTTGATATCCTCCTTGAGAGGGACTTTTCCTTTGCATTTTGATACCTCCTAGAGAGCGCCTCTTTGTTGCATAAATACATTTTGTTTTATTTTTTGTAATTTTTCCTGGCAACTTCCGTCTGTGCCAGAGTCCGTGCATATTGGTCCACCAATATCTGTGTTAGAGGTCGTGACACTTGTTCTTGCCTTGCTAATGAGTGGTTTGCATCTTCGTGGTGTGAGCCTCTGTAACTCTTTTGTTCATGAAGTCTTCTGCGAACAGTAGCTTGTGATACTTTCACTCCTGCCCTCTGGAGGTTCTTGCTGATGTTACTAACAGTTGTTTTAGGGTCTTTCTTTTCGTCGTCAACTGCTGCTGTTTTCCTTGGTCTACCCGTTCGACGTCTGTTACTTAGTACACCAGAGGTTTCTTTCTTCTTCAGGACATTCCAAATGGTTGTACTGGCTATGGCCAATGATGGCTCTGGTGGATTTTCCATCTTCTCTCAGCTTCACAATTGCTTGTTTTTCACCCATAGACAGCTCTCTGGTTTTCATGTTGGTTACACCTCTAACTATAAATGCACAGGAAAAAAACCCAAATCTGAAACTGAGCATAGACATTCAGCTCTATTTATTGTTTGAATAATCAATGTAATAGGACACACCTGGGAAACAAAACACACCTGTCGATCACACGTTCCAATACTTTTGCTCACATGAAGAATGGATGGGTTCAAACTAAATTTGTCTCATGTTCATCTTTTGATGTCAAACCCAAATGTTTTCAGTCTACAGCAAAAATAAAAGAATTGTCCTCACTGTTCCAATACTTTTGGAGGGGAGTGTACTGTAGTAGAGCAACCAAACAACACACCCACTGACACAGCAGTAACACACCAGAGCTCCTGGAAACTACTTCCTGGGCCTCTCAGCATGCCGTATGCTGTACCTCAGCATCTGATGCAAGTTGGGGTAAACCCAGACCACCTGGGGCGAGCACTGAGGGAATGTTCTACTCTTTCTGTGCCCATAGGGTGAGCCAAGTCAATTAGAGGATGAGAGAAGAAAACAAATACAACAAATGATCCAGCAGGCTGCCCAGGAAACACAACAGGAAGGAAAGTGCGATTCCTACTTTGGGCCTTGAAAAATTAACTACACAATTCACAGAAAAGTCAAGAAAGCTATTCTATTCATAAAACTGCCACGACCTGATTCAAATGTTCAATCCGGTTTCCAGTTAAGATAATCAAACAGCAACAAAAAAAGGAAAAGAAAAGGCTTGTGATGAGGCGCTGTAGATTTATGTAATGCCTCACTACTCCTGTATATACTGCACAGCCTTCCTGCTCTCTGCTAGTCCAATAATTCATTAGCTGACTGTATAATAAGTGCTGGAAGAAAGGCAGCGGCAGCTGAAGCTCAGATCTCAGTGTGAGACATTATGTATTTACAGAACTGCTCTATAAGGAGATCTGCACACACATGCATAAATCATGATATTAAAAAAAACAGAAGAAATAGTCTTAGTTAATGAGGGGAAGTACGATAACCTATGTAACAGACGCATGAGTCTTTTTTTCTATCAGCATGCATATTTCATTTCTCTTTGAAATGCTTGCAGGCGGGAGCGCCCGTGCGGATGGATCTGTGCCAATCTTCTTGTAACATAATTCCTCTTCTCTCTGTCTAATGAGGAAAATGTCAACTCGCTCGCAGAGAAAGGCATCACAAACAAAGTGGCGTGCTTTTCCAAAGCCTCTCCTTGTGTCAACCTAAGAACAACATTGTCTCCTGAAAGAAATTTGGAGAATGCGCGTGACAGCGTGCCGCAGTAATCCTAACGGTAAATACGACAACATTGCCAGCAGAAGCTGATTAATGCCAAGCATCCACTGTAATTATCACATTAGCATATTGTAATCTTGCAAATTACCATGAAAATCACCATGACAGCTTTCTTTTCTCTCGCTTCCACTGGGGATATCAGAGTACAATTTCATTTCTGAGAATTTATTTTGTTTAAAGTGACACTAATTTATGAGACTAATCCTATGGGAGGGGTGAGATTTTGGATTGTAAAAACACACAATCACAGCAGAAGGGCGTAGTCATGCACGCGCACGAGGGGCTACCAATCATTAAAATTATAGAAGGAGCCAGTGGAGGCTTAGTGTGAGCATCCTGGAAACGCCGGCACACAAATACCTAACACACAACACACACAGAGCTCTCACAGTCCAGCGCATCCTAGCTGTGTGTGCTGCAGGCTACACACACCTCTTTCCGCCCCGCAGCTAATGCAGTGAGCATGTTTGCTGAGTGCAGGCAAGAAGTGATGAGATATTTAAAAGGAAGCAGGTGGCCCTATAATAGAGCACTCAGAGCAGACACCCACACACACACTGACTGACTGAATGGACTGCAGGAGGGGGTTGATATGGTGCTGTGGAGGAGTGATAAAACACCTCCTCCTCCTTTCATATCTTCCCCTCAGCAGTTTTCCTTCATGCTCTTGTCTCTATCTGAATCACTGCATCTCCAAATAATACAGTCCCTGGTGAGATCAGGCCTGTCGTGCTATGTCAAGCAGGTGCACCGTGCATGTGTGTATTTAAAAATGGCTGACAAAGTGTGAGTGTCGTCGTTGCACGTTTCCCCCGGGGACCGCCCAAGTGCATGCACAGAGTGTCGTGCAACAGAGGGATGCGGGTGCAGGAGTGCGTGGGCGACGTGGGGGACTCCCCGCTTGGATCATCTCCTGCATGATTGAAGTCTCAGGAAGTCATTGCCTCACTCCTCATCTTCCCTTACCCCTCCCCATTATACACTTCCTATGTGAGTGGGTGAGAAGGGCAAGCACTCAGGTGGAAAAGTGAAATTGCTTATGGATGTTATGCAACTTCCGATGCATTTAACTGGGGCACTTCCTCTGTTTATTCCCTACCACAAACACTATTGTTAAACCCTGAAGCTCCCACCTTCAAATAAGTACTTTCTGTGCAACGATGCAGCTAATACCTTTGGAGTACACTGTATGCCCTCCTATGAAAAAGTAAAATATTGTCTCCAAAAATGACTGATCAAGTATTCGTGCATTCTTGCATCAGCCACATAGCATCTCTCAGCTTATGACAACCACAGCCATTTCACAAGCTTCCCTCCCAGTTCTTAAAGCTAAGGTTTGACTAGAATTACACTGACAACAGACAGCCGTAGCTAAAACTTTTATCTTGGCCGTAGCCTTGGGAGAAACCCAAGTGGCCCATTACTTAGTAACCCTTGTACAAACTGGTTACAAGAATGAGGAGTTTGTGCTCCCACCACCTCCTTTCTGGGGGTTTAAACCACTTCTGCTCCTCTGTGAAAGCCTACAAAGGAGTTGGCGGGTCAACTCACTGTCAATATGCAGTACTTATATAAAAAGTAAAAGCTTGTTTTGAACTTCCAGTTTTTTCCTTTTTGAAAATAATCCCTGTGGCAAGATTGCTAAGTATAGTTAAATGAATATTTTGAGAAAAACTTTTACTAAATCAGTCAAAGTCATCTGACCCCAGCCCTTACTTCACAGACAGGAAAGCTTCTGGGCTACTATTGTGTCTCTTGGGTAAAAAGAAAAGTCAATTAAAGCTTTATTAATACATTTTTGACCAGTAGAGGGCAGAATGACGTTAAAGCAACTGTCTTTGATGTGAAGAACCTTGAAACAGTACCGGACGATACAGGCGTGTTGCACCAGCAGATTTTAGGGCTGATCACACAAGACGCATTGCATCATGTTAACCATATTTGACTGCCTGGTTGCGGAGGATGTCCTGCTCCAATTTGCAGACATGCTTTGCCAAGGCGTTTTTGAAGCGGCTGAGTCTGTAGCGATCGCCATGTTACACCTTAACATCTGGACCTTAAACTAAAACCTTGGCCACTACTAAATTAATTTACATATCATTTACATGCTGGACAGGTGACTATATTTCTAGTTTTCTACAATATTTCAATTGTCTGATAAAGGCTGTACAATGCCAGACATTATTTATTATTATAAGATATTATAAAATATATCAAATATATCAAATATATAATATTATGTAACACTTTTTTAAAATTTTAGCTACCAGGTGGTATAGGTGTTAAATGTAAAATTTCATAAACACAAAGAAAACAGATGTTATTGAAAAGAAAAGATTAAAGCTCTATTGTTCATTGCTTGCAGGTGGCAAAAGTGTTAAACTTGCAGAAGCTATTACTTTCATTGCCTATAGGTGGCACCAATCATCACATCTACACTTGAAAATCTAAAGTGATGCCGTTTTCCTTTCCTATGGGTGGTACAAGTTGGCATGTACGAAGCAGGTGATAGACTAAATGGACAACACAAAAGTGTGAACAGGTGACTTTGTGAGTAAATTACAAGCCAGATGCATGAGGTGCTTTGCATCTGATAAAGAGAAACCACTGACTGTCTCTTGGAGAATCTTTGGTTTTAACTTTAATAATGACTAGCAAACATTTTGTCTAAGGGTACACACACCTTTACAAAATAAGAGATGCATAAAATATGGAGCCTGCTGGATCATTCAAATATGGACCAAGGTGAGAAAAAATATAAGAATAAAAAATGATCAGATAACTAACCTGAACAAACTCAACATACAAGTGCAAAGGAACAATTCATTACTTCTGCTTCTTAAAACCAAAATGAGGGTGGGGGCTTTAGCCCTGACGGTGCAGCACTACCATGACCTCTGCAGACTTAAGCAGAAAAGAGCAGCAGAGGCTGAGGGTGGAGACGGGTTCTGTCAAACACTGCGGCAACTCAGCAGTTTAGCTGCAGCCTTCACCTTTACTTTAACGGGTAACACAGCGTTCCCAGCAGCTTTTCTTTACTCTCGCTCTACCTCCCCATCTCTCTGCTCAGTACTGTTCCTCTTCTCTCTCTCTCTCTCT
>NW_023339729.1:3985250-3994769 GCF_004916995.1 Morone saxatilis
GAGAGAGAGAGAGAGATGAGAAAAGGCGATGTCAGGGCGGGCGAATGAGAGAGACGGTGCATCATGTTATTGCTGATAACTCACTTCTAGAGATATGTGTTTAATTATTAACTCTGTTTGATGAGGAGTGTGAGCGGAGGAGAGCAGGAGAGAAACAGTTGAAAAGAGAAAACTATAATGAGGGGAGAGTCGGAGAAACAGAAAAATGAGGTTGATGGGAACACAGAAAGAGGCAGTAATAAATCTAATAACCGTGGTGCTATAAATGTGTTATAGCCTTTACTTAATGGAAAATTTGGTTCTACACAACTTCCCCAGACACTGCTTCAAAACCAATTCCCCACTGATCTCCAGTTTCAGCAGCCGGTGACACAGCAGCTTCATTTTATAGGAAAAGAAATAAGTATAAGGAGTAATGTGTGGAGGGAAAGGAAGGAGAACAGAGGAGGAGAAGAGGACATAAGGCCCGAGGGTGTACTGGGGACGTGGAGGCAACAGCTAAGCCCAGACAGCAGCGGTGCATCATTGTGAGTGGGTGCTTACTTATAGGACAAGCCCATGCACAACTTGAGATTTTATGTCCGATTCGCAAGTGACTGAGTCTCTGCTTCGCAGTGGAGCTTGAGTCTGAGATCTCAGCATGCAGACAAGCTGTGTGGAACGTTTTTACGCTTGGTTGTCAAGTCATTTGGTACTTTTGACCACTTTTCAAGAAGCCTGGGCTCTTAAAGAAAATCAGTCCACTTTCAGTTTAAGCGCCAAAGTTGAACAGATCCACAAAAAGTAGTAAACTCAACAAGTCATCACTATTTTGTTAAATCATGAATGAAGTGAGATCTTCTCACCTTCTCTACGTACAAACATCATGACAATCACATGACAGTAACTTACAAAAGATGAAGACTTTGTGGGGTTGTCTTGTATGTAAAATAGCTTATCAAATCACATGTTCACTTATTAATGACCTGCTAATGATGATGATGGCTTAATTTATCATTTTAATTTAAAATACATTTCTTCTTGTTTCCTGTTTGAACAAAACTTTTTTGGATAGTGTGAGCTCAAACACCGTGTCAGTCGATCAGTCCCAGTTAAAGGACCAGTGTGTATTATATATCTGCATTAAGAAAGCCACATAACCCATCGAACAGTTGGTAAAGTCAGCGGACAGAACATAGAAATTGTCCTAAAAATATTGTTGACCTATTATTTTTGTAATTATTTTCTGTACTTTAAGAAAGGAGTACATACTACAGATCTTTATGACACTAAGCCCCAGTGACTATCTGTGTATCATGATCCAATCCTTATTATATGGCTCCATAGTTTTACAGCTGCCTAAATTAGGCTTGTTAAAGTATAGCAATTACATATGTCATGAATTCCTTTCTAAATGACTGAAATTATGTCTTTGACTATCTCTGTACACACACTGCCTCCATATGACCTTCACAGTTCATTAACTGTAACTGTCACAAATGGTGTTTATTAATGTGAACAGAATTGGACTACCTCAGTGTTTATGCTCTTTATGGCTAGGAGTTTTACTGCACCAATCTAATGAGAGTACAGTGCTTAAGTGAGCTTTGCTTTCCTCTTGATCACTCTTGATGCACAGCCTGTGTGACATCTTGCGAAAAGGTCATTCCTTAAAAAGTCATCCTTGGACCCTTGTTGTGCAGTACAGGTATATAAGTGTTTAGTGTATGTATATGTAAGAAAGTATTTCTTGTTCGTGTGTGTGGTACCTTATTAAAGACCCAGATCTCTCCGTTGACGGTGGGCCGTGGCACCCCATGGCCGTTGTAGTGGAAGAGAACTCGTTCCTCTTTGGCGTTACGTCTCAGCGATGTGCACAGCTTCTTCACCTCGTCCACTGTGGGGTCCAGACTCTGCTTGTAACGTGCCTGAAAACACAGGAAAGAAGAAAGAAATGTGACATGTGAAATGTGTGTCTCCCAAGCTTATGTGATGTAGTGTTTTTCGTACCCTGATAACATTTGGTCCATGTAGCTCTGGTAACAAAGCATTGTGAAAATATGTATTGCAGAAGGGGTTCAATAAAACAGCATATAAAATCACATTTACAAATTCATTACTCATGCCTGCAAATACTCAGAGATGCTAAGAGAAGAGTAGACGAAACTTCACATCCCTATTCATCATGTTAAATGACGTAATACCTGCTGGCATTGATTGTGTTTAAATGAATGTAACATATGGAAACAATGCTGTAGGGGAAAGACAGACACACGTAAGAGGAATACATAGAAATATACATCTATGAGTAGGTGGCCATGAGGGAGATCATCCTTCTGGTTTTCATATTTCTTTAGATGAGTCAGGTTGATCCAATCGTGGCTTATATAAATGAGACTTACTGTTGTTCATTTCAATTAAAGACATTTCTATGGTTGACAACTAAAAGACAGACAGGAGAACAAACTGTCTTTAAAGGACAATGAAAGACCCATCATGGCCATGCTTTATACTTTAACTAGGGCTCTACAGAATAAACTGGATTTTTAGTTTTGACATGTCATTATTTGTATAGTTCCCCGCTGAAAGGTACAGTATGAGGTTATTGTCGGTAAAGTGGTGCGTAAAGGAAACAGCTTGACATGTCAAGATAACCTGAATGTGGACAGGAGGCAAAGGAGATGTTTTTGTTGTTCGAGGTTTCTGAAAGTTCAAGGAAAGACCAAACTAAACAGGACAGGCCTCACACAGAAGCACCGACATTTAAACCCGAAGAAAACTGCAGAACAGACAAAGACACGAATCATTAACAGCTTTCTTTTTGCATAAAGCCCAGTTCTACTTTTCCAACTCTACAGCTTCAAGTGTCCATTAACATGTTGTAATACATATTTTGAGGTTTCTTACACTTACACCTGTAAGGGGAAAATGGTCAAGCAGGCCAGAACATTTGGTGTAAAAGATCTGTTTTAAACTATAGTGGGATTGTTTTAATTTTACTGTGGTATGTTTATTTCATGAAAAAAGTAAAAGTGTCACATTGATTTGTAGTAAAAATGCCAAAAACTGTGGCAAAATTGTCCATATCTTCCCATCCATTTTAAAATACACTTCTTCTTGTTTTCTGTTTGAATGAAACTACACTGAAGGGAGCGGTTTGCTGATGTCAACGTTGTGGATCGAGTGGCCCATGGTGGCGGTGGGGTTATGGTATGGGCAGGCGTGTGTTATGGACACAGGTGCATTTTATTGATGGCATTTTGAAGCATTGAAGCTCTTCTGGAGACTCTGGTGGAACAACACCTTACTAAAAGATCTCAATGAATGATGAGTTTCCATGAATTTGCCATGTGCCATCACTTTGTTCCACTGTGGAATACAAAATTATTTACAATGTATTTCACCAAAACCTATATTGTTATTATATATGCATAAGCTAAAGTTTGTTTGTTGAATGTGCACATTTATCCATGTGCAACAGTAGAAACTTGAATCAGTTACAAATGTTTCAATACACTAAGGCCCAAATAAAAAAATAAAAAACATTCAAACAGTTTCTTACATTTATGAGAAAATGACTGCATTTGAAAATGAGACATTTCGTGTGGGGGGAAGATATCTTTTGTGCATTCTGTTTTGAGCATCTCAAAACTAAGGATCTGATCAAGAAGTTAAGAAGTGACTAAGAAGCTGGCAGAGAGACATTTTGTTTGCAATGATCAAAAATGATACTGACTCAGTTTTAGGAAGACCTTTCATGTATTTTAACGATTATGATTTTAGATGAAAAACTCTTGGGCATCGAACCGCAAGGCTGACAGCATTAATGGGGTAGTTGGTCTTAATTTAGAGAAACACAAATGCTACAAAAGCAAGTGTAGTTTGCGGGTGAACAAGGAAGCTTTTGCACTTTAAACAAGCTGTTGATAGTAGGAAGGGTATAAAATAGGACACAATACAGTACCAGTTCTGCAATCTTCTTGTATAATGCTGTTATACACATCAGGCACATAGGTGCTTTTTGAACGCAGATTCACAGTGAAACACGAGCATCAGATATTCTACACATAAACGAACAAAATCACAGAACAGTGAGTTTAAGGTGGTGCTTCTGTTGCTTTACTACTGTCAACTGGTTTCCTCTGCCACCTGTTGCTTACTTTAGATCATACTTCTCCAGTCTCAGTGTAAAGTCAGCAGGATACCCCTGCCTGTACCTGTGTGTACGTGTAGTGTGTGCTTGAGAAACTTTAAAGGAGTAATAGTAGGAGACAGTTCAGTTCATTAAATAAAGTGTTTGTGTGTGCGTGGATGGAAGGGACACAGAGGTGTCAACTAGTTATGCAACAGAAAAGCGCCCGGTTAGGCCAGTCTGAATCATTATCACACTCACCAAGGCCCTTCTGTTACATAACTCACATGCCTTTTACCAAACAGCCTGCCTCCTGTCAAATGGCTTTGAATCACAGGAGAAGCCATATTTTAACCTCACTTCTCGCAAAACTTACTTACTATCAACTAATCGAACTTACAAAATACAGCAAGACAATGACAACGCCTCAAATTGTGACAGCGTTAGGGGTGAGAACGACAAAGCAGTATAAGGGCAGCAGTATATTTAAAAAAAAATGTACAAGACTTTAAAAAAAAAATATTTTAAATAAAATAAAATCGAAATGTCGAGAATAAAGTTGATATTTCAAGATAAAAAGTCAAACCTTAGAGAATAAATCAAACTAGAATCATTAGAGCACATGGCGGCTTCATATATACACACATATGTGACCTCCAGTATACATACTGGCATTATACTCACACAATAACGAGAAAAATGTCATGAACTGGACTAGAATTTTGCATTAAATATAAATATTGTTTCTAGAGTAGCAACAGTAAAGTCAGCAAAGTCACTACATAAACTCGATAATATCTCACTGGAAACAAATCTACAATGTCAGTAAAATAAAATATATTCCTGATATTAAACAGACATCAGTCAGTATCAGTCCTTCCTCCTGTCCCCTTTGATTTGTGGCAAACTAACATAAACACTTAGACTACAGACAGACAGCTTTATTCATTATGTGCGTGTGTGTGTGCGTGTGCTGATGCTCACACCTGTGTGCAATACAGAGAGGATATGTTGCATCACAAGACAAATAAGACAATTGATCAAGCTGATTGATCCTAAAGGTGTGGGGCTGAGGCATTATTGCAAAAAAAAGGTCCCAACATGCTACGGCATGTGGATTTGTACAATAAGCTGAAGCCATATGGCATTGCCAACAATAAATGCATTGATGATTTTATTTATTTATTTCATTCTCAACATTTCAACTTTACTCTTGAAATGCAAAATAAAAAAAAACTTCCTTCTCTCATTTTTTTTTTTATCGTGCCTGGCTTAATCCTCCGTCGTAGAGAATCAACTTTTCAAATCAACTTTTTTTTATAATCTGAAATAAAAAAAAAATTTTTGGCAACAACAACAATAACATTATCCCTTTTTATTTACCTTAAATGCAGAACGGAGTTGGCTCTAATTTTAAACAAACAGTCTCAAATAGAAGAAAAGGTCTTTTTTTAATTCACCTGTTTTACAACAAAGGTAAATCTTATATTTAAAATTGCTGATAATGCTGTTTACTTCCAATACAAACTCAAGATTTCCGTTTACGTGTTGTGTTGCCTTGATAAATTCAGTAAACAGCAATCACTTCATCAGTAAAACAGTTGTGTACTTGGCCCTCTGCTGCTTTGAGTTTCTCTTCATTCATTCATTTATTATTTCCAGTCACATCCATTTTTTCATTTCTTTGGATCGCTGTTAAGCAAACGTTTAATACTGATGTGTCATCATATTCAAAGCCATGAGCCAGAATGTTTGTTGAACTTTGTTGAATCAAGTAGTTTTCTTCCTCACACACAATAAAATTTACAATTAAACAATTTGTTGTTGCAAAACAAATCTAGTATACCTCAGTTGGCTGGGTAAGCTCATGGCCAGCTAATTTACCACACTTTGCTTCAGCACATTCCCACATAGTTAATACTTTGCTCAATTTCTACATTGTTAAAATAAAGTTGAGAAGAGTCGATGAGAAACTAAATGTTGAGTCTACTTGCTGGTTGTTCTGACACATTCAGGCTCATCATCGCTTTATTCATTATCCAATCTATTTATTTAAATAATTCTATGTAATAAACGTTTGATGATCAGTCGACTACTTGCGTTAACTAACGACTGCTGGCTGACTAAGATATAAGATAAGATATAAGATATTCCTTTATTTATCCTCGCCCCCTTTCATCTCGCTCAATTGATCCTCTGACGTCTTGGACGCTTTTTAAATTGACAGTGGTGTTACGGAAGCAGCGCTAAGGATAAACCCCCGTTTCCAAGTTGTGTGTCACTTGTTTTTTACGATTGTAGATTTTTGTGTACCGTTTCTGTGGTACTTTTTTCAGATCTCACGGGACCTTGAGTCTCAGTTTAAACCTTTTATTAGCGTGTTGACAGATAAAAGTTTTTTTGCCCTAAAAAGGTTTAGCCAATGGTTGAAATAGTCGAAAAGGTTTCGTAAGTTCCCCTGTGTCAAGATTCCATAGTTTTTAGGATTGCTAATAAGTGATTGCTGACGAGATAGTGAGTGATTGTTATATGTCATAAGTCACAAGCTAGGTTTTTTTATACTCTGTGTGATGAAGGGCTATCTTTGAAATGAAGTAACATTAGTTATTAATACTCTGTTTCTGACAGATATCTATTTTATTACTGTAGGAGTAGGAGTTTACGAATGGTGTCACACTAAGTTGGGCTAGAATGATTTATACTTATTGATAGTTAAGGAAACCAGTTAGCCCTAGCTCTGATAGAGCCAAACGTATAGATATCGTGCCTACGTCAGCAACGCTTACACACCATAGCTTATATAATTTCATTTTGTTATAAATACATTCGTCATATACTTGTCTAACCTAATGTATAATTCGTAGCAGAATATATGAGTATTGGTAATGAAGTGAGATTAAGATAGGTTTGTACAAAAGACTGTTTGGTTTTTAAAGCGGGAGAGGTGTTGTGTCTGTGATTTTGTAGGGAGTTTTTGGTTGATTTGCATTATAGTTGTGGGCATATGTAGATGGTGTAATTAGCCACATATAATCTATATAGTATCAATCGGACTTTTTGAATGCACGTGGAGAACAAACTAATGAAATTTATCGTACTTTGATATGAGTTTGGATTGTTTTTGATTTGAAATTCAGGCTGGGGTTATTTGTGTTTATGTGCATATTGAGTATTTGACCTAGTCATTTTGGCTAATATAGGATTAGAGGACATTAATGACACCACGAGTAAAGTTGTGTTGAAGAAATTGACACGCCGCTCACTCTTTTATGCCACGAGGGTTCCTCGTACGCCAGCTATCTTGTTTGAATGGTTTGATGTGGCGTGGGATGTAGTTTTGTAGTGTTGTAGAAGACTTTCCTCAGAGGTAAGCCTTAATGGATAATGAAAACATGGTGTGTCACTCTGACAGCAGTAAGTATTATTCTTATCAAACACCGGTCTTTCACCGTGAGGTGGTTGGCTTGGTGAGTAGAGGCGTATTATTCCAGAGCCGGAGCAGTTTTATCCAGGTTCAGGCCGATAATTTTTATGGACAGGTGGTGTGTTGTGTTGGACCGTGTGTGGGGTGTGGTGTAAGGCTTGGCCCCTGGCATGTGTGGAGATAAATGGGTGGTGATTGGCTTTCTCTTCTTCACACTATGCCACTCCGGGCGTTCCAGAGAACCTTCAATTTTATTGAGTCTGCGTTCATGGCCAGTTGTTTCTCATCTACTTTTGAGAATGATGATCTGAGTAAGAGAGTGAATGGGGAAAATTGTATGGAGAAAGCAGATGGAGAGATGAGATGACGATTTATTTATTTTCAGAAATTGTTTATTTTTATGTGGCAGTATAAACAAAAGATTAAGCAGAGTACAGATGGAAAAAAATGAAAAATGAAATCTGTATAAGGTCCCCGAAGATAGGAAAGGAAGTGCAGATGAGGGAACAGCAGAAAACACAGCAGAATGAAACAAATCTGATTTTAGTGAGAACACAATCAAAACTAAATGAAGCATAATTCAGAAAGTTTTTCCATTTTTTTTAAAAATGTGTGTTGCTTAAATTGTTACAGGAAAGCAGCAAAGATGGAGGTAGAAAGAAAGCAAAAAGGAAAGGGAGCGGTCCTTGGAGGAATCGCTTTTCTTCCACCAGGTGATTATTATGCAGTGGGACAGTTGGAAGGAGTTGTAGGTTGGGGAGCTTTTAGCAGGCTGTGGAGAATGAACCTAACCATGAAGGTCTTGGGTGGACCATCTTTAGAATGTTTTAACGAGGAGGAACATGAAATCATAATTAGATATACAGTTCTGAGCGCGGTTAGTTATTTTTAGTTATTGAAACCTAATCTTCTTTTAACCATTCCATCCCATCACTAACCCCACCTCAACATATTGAAATTGAACTGTGATATGATCTTATACTACATCAACCTGACTTTGATGGCAATTACGCATCCAGAAGTTTGTATCGAACTAGAGGAACGGAATACTAGCAGCGTCCATATTTTGGGAAGGTCTGGGACGAGACCAGGTTGCTAGCCTGGAGGGTTTTAAGTGCTAGGTTTTTAAGGTTGATTTTTCTTCATTCCCCATCACTTTTTAATTCATTTGTTGACAGAATGTCGTTGTTTAAGTGCAAGACCAGATGTACTAAATTAACGGTGAATTAAAATGACCATGACAGTGAAAAGCAGAAATAGGAAACAATGTGTTCAAAGGAGGAAACAGTATTGGGGCCTGTAGAATAATAACACTGCTGGACAACAGTTTTCAAATTGGCAAGAGGTCTAATTTATAGGGGATCTAGGGATATTTCGGGAGTGTACGATTCACCTTTTATTTTCTCTACTTTGAGATAAAATGGGCAATTGGATCTGCCGTTCATTCATATGGTGTACTATTGGTTCGCACTTGGGAGTCTGAGGCAGCTCGCGGATGTACTCTTTTCTTTTAAGATAACAGCTGTCCTAACAGACTGATCCAAAGGCACCCCTAGAAATTCCTCCAAAGCGGTCTTTATTAAAAACTCCTACCAACAAACGCATGAGTGCAGGTAACCTTTTGCATCTATTTTAATTAAATTTATAGTCCCAACTTTAGTAGTTGAGTAAGTGCTTTTAGTTTTAGTTTTTTAGTTTAGTTTTGAGTCAAGTTTAAATTTCTGCTTATTAAATTTAGTTTTCACACCATGTTTCCCTATTTGAACAAGTGCAAGTGTAATTATTTATTGGTGTTTCTGTTATTTAATTTATGAATGTGGTTTTTTAATATCTCCTTAATATTTGTTAAATACTTAGTTAATATTTTTATTTATGAGTGAATATTACTGTCTGGGGGCGCTGATTATGTTTTTTGCACTTATGCTTGTTTTTTTGCCTATTCTGCTGTGTCAAACCTGAAAATTTATTTCTTAAGGGGGTATAC
>NW_023339729.1:3994869-3998614 GCF_004916995.1 Morone saxatilis
GCTGGATCAGTCTGTAGCTGAAAGTGCTCCTGAGCTGCCTCAGCTCAGTGTAGAGAGGATGAGAGGGGTTGTCCATGATGGCTTTCAGCTTCCCTCTCATCCTCTTTTCAAGTAAACTACTAGTAAAATCTCCAGTTGGGGACAGCCCTAGAAATCATCAATCACCAAACATCCAGGCCTTCCAGTATCTGAAAGGGCACAATCCTACTTATTTTAATTTGAAACATCCACAGGAAGTGATGAGTTTCCTTGACAGGGACTTAACCATGCTACAAAAACTGAAAAGCAAAAATTATTGGAATTTAACATTGAATGAAAACAATCAGCAGTAGACTGCAGCATGACTGTCTTTGTAAAGATGAAGTTGGCATATGAGCCATTGTAGTGCTGGTACCTGCACCTCCCAATATTTTACCTGGCCTTTAATAAGCAACCAGTCTTTATTTGTTATTATTTGAGACATTTCCATTATTTTAATCCTGGATTTTATTTACAGTATACAACTTAGACCAAAAACAAACCTGCTTAGAAGAGTGTCTGTGGCCTATATGTAGAATTCATATAACAAAACTACTAATTTGAAGTTGTTGATTTTTTTTTTAAATCATGTAGGCTGTACTGACTATGAGCAATACAGTATTGTTTTTGGTATGTAAATACTACAGATGTGTGATTATTATTGAAATGATGTTGTAATCCTAATTATTAATCGTGATTTGCGGTCCTCATTTGTGGAAAAAAATTATCACTTGCTCATTGTTCGTCACATCAGACATCCTATGGGGGCCAAACTGAACAGACCTTGATCAAAGACGCCACATTTGAGCTTCCTGTATCTGGATGAGCTTGAATTGCAGTGTGATAGAGAGCAGAGCTACTAGGCTGATTCAATTTGGGTCTAATCAGATAAGAGCGTCTGAATGCCGAGAGACGCGGCACTCATCCCGATGATATCAAGTGGTATCTGAATGGCATAATGGTGTTAGTGGAGGGACCTGCAGTGATGGAGCTATAGCTTTTGAAATCAGAGCTTGTGTGGGAGAGGGCAGGAAGGAATAATTTTGGAAGGAAAGTGCCGAATTAAATGAGGAAAGAGAGAAAGAGAGCGGAAACAGGCAGGTGGGACAAGTGTTTACACTTACCTACTTGTATTTCAGATGAATCCCAATTGTATTTAGAGGCTTTAGCAAATCTGTTCATTTACATTCATGACAGTCGGGCATATTAAATTCAAGTGGCACACAGAGACTAAGACAGATTCATATGTATGAGGAAGACACCTAGGAGAGTCCATTTAAATATACCAATCACAATTTTCTGTGGGAGGGAGGTATGTGTGTGTGTGTGAAAATCTCCCGACATTTACCACCTTGACCTGAAGGAGGAGCTACTGCCTCCTGTGGGTACCAACCCTCTCCAGAGGTTGATACAAACTGCAGCTGTCCTGCCTGTTGCTTCTTTACCTCACACTACCCCTATAAGGCATCTCCATTATATTCATCAAAGCCACAGGAAACAACTTCTTTCTAAAAGGTGTTGTTCTGTTGTTCTCCATTGCCATTCATCATCGTGTCACTTCCTGAGAACGGGCGACCTTTTCAAAGTACCGTAAGCATTCAGGATGCTATTAAAATACCGACTGTTAAGCTGTAAGGTGCAGTAGAAGCCACTTCAGCTGTCATGCACATCAGGGCGCGTTTTAGACAACAGAAAAGCCGATGTCTGACTGTGGTGCGAGTTGGAAAGTCGAACAACATTTCAGGTTAACCATGACAGCACTTATCTTTTAAAAGGTAAAATCAAACACTGAATCTCTCATCCCTCACACTGAAGACATGGAAAGACACTCCTCATATAGAGAAACTACAAGATATGTTCATGTACCAACATTTAACGTGTGTGAAAGGGTGAATGTGCACTAAGTGTAAAAAAAAAAAAGAAGAAGCAGCTTTAGGTGGTCGAAGACTAGAAAGGCGCTAGCAGAGTACAGGTTCATTTTACCATTTACCATTTATGACAGTGAATAACCTTAAAGTATACAATGTAATAACAAGGGATTAGTGCCTTTTATTACTCCTGTGAAAGAAGCAATTTCTTTACGTTGAAGGATTTCAAAAACCCCTCAAAAGACACGTTAACTTGGATGACACTGACAGCAGCAGCCACTCGTCAGAGAATGGAAATGAGTAAAGTCAACCTCTGTCCTCTCAATCAGCATTTGACACGTGGGTAACCCTGTAGGCCTCTTTAGATGTGAAGCCAAAGGAACAAGAATGAAAGACGGAGAAAGAAACAAGAAGAAAGATGACAAGTGTTTCAAAGCATTGTGCTGTATCTTCTTGCCGCTTTTATTTGAGTAGAATATGACTGCCAAGAAAACTAAGTCATATTTAAACAACACATAGGAGCTGTAGCTAATTAACTTTTCTGTAATGGTTAAATGGTGAATGAGCTCGCTGAAAGCTGGCGCCAGCCAAAGATCATTTGTGAGGGAAAATAAACATATTACACAACATACAACACAACTATAATGTGTTTATTCTGGTATAGCTGACAGTAAATCATGCTGAGCTTCATCATGCTGCGGTTGAAGGATTTATTTATCGTCTCTGGTGGGCATGGCAGAAATGAGCATTATTCAAGTCTGCAACTGGACCTCATCTGTCGTAAATGACTAGGGAGGTCTTGGAATCAGAGCGAGGAGAAAATGCATCCTGCCCTACAACACGATGGGGGAAATGGTTTCTGTGATAAGCGGACAAATGGAAAACATTTGTTTACTTTCATGTTGGTGTTACATAATACATTTTTGTCACATTATGCTGTGGGTCTTCTCTTTTGGGTTCCCACCACACAAAACCCTTGGAAGCGGGCCGAGTCTGGGTTTGTATTTGTTTGTGGTTGTACCAGAGCTTTGGTGACAGAATTCTAACCAGCAGGATAAAATAAGGTTTTTAGGTGTTAACATTGCCTAAATTAAATTCTGCATTTTGTTGATGATATGAGGCTGTGAAAATATATACCAGTCCTTTCGGGAAGTTGCAATGTTGCAACAATTAAACAAATTCAAGCAATCCCTGTGAATTCTGCCGCAATTCTACACAAATTTGACCAATCATTGTAGTTTCTTGCAAGTTTCAGTAATCGTACCCCAAAATATTATGTATGTAAAATTAGGCATTTTGGGCTGCAACAATCCCAAAAAATGCCAACGAAATCCCAGAGGGACTAATACACTGCGAGATGTTTTGCCATACCATGTTACTTTTCCCTGTATCATAGCTGGCTGTATGTAGCAAGTCAATGAGGACTGCTGTATGGCAACACTGTATTGTATTGATGTACCTTGGCTCTCCTTTCCATGGATATTGTACAAAAAAGCTATAAACTATATAGTTGCTATAGAAACATTACTTTTCCAAGGAACCAACAGTCGCGTCAACGACAATGACAAAGCAGGGGTGTCATGGACCTATTTCAACAAGTTCACTTACCCACCATGGACCTTTCACCCTCAATGCCTCAAGAGTAATGTTAACACCCACATTAAATCTGCTACACGTAAGAAACTGCAAGAATGACCCTCACTTCAGGGAACTGTCCTCACACCCCAGGTGAATCCGTGCTCACTGATCTCCAGAATGCTGACAACATGTCTGCACAGAACATACTGCGCTTATTCTCACAACCTTTTATGAAACAACGCTACTACTGCCAGTCACAGGACACAAACACTGAAACACAA
>NW_023339729.1:3998639-4010998 GCF_004916995.1 Morone saxatilis
CACAAACGTCTTGTCAGATGATGTAGCTGAGGACGAAAGAATCTTCCTTCAGACTGAATGATTTTTTAAAGCCTGTATAATAGTCAGATTAGCATGTTATTAAGTCTTCACTCATTCGCACAGTGTAAAAGTCAAGTGACCTCAATGGATGACATGTGTGATTCACAGTCTAGTCTAGGTCAAGAAAAGAGTCTCAACATCAGACAACCGATGATAAGACAACTGTGGACAGAGATGACTCCGAATAACACTCTGCTGCTCCTTATGACTGCCATGCTCTGTCTAAGAGCTGATCAGAGTTGCCTTTTTTAAAACTCAATGATTACTATTAAGACACTGACGACTGACAGAGGTCAGTTTAATTAATTGGTTACGGTATATGTTAATTATTGATTAGTAAATGTTAGATTTTATTATACAGATACTGCTTATTGAACAGATACTATCAGTATTATATCCAAGTATATAAAAAGATCAAATTTACTTCCTAGTATTGCATTTAGCCTGCATTTTCATTACATTTATTTAAGCTGAGTCCCCTACACTTTAAACGCTTTGACCTGGTCAGCTGTTTCATGTAACTGACCAGTCAAGGACCTTACCTGTATTATTTCTGGTGCAAATTACCTATCTAAAGATGATAAATATTGGGTGACTGCTCACCTATATTACCAATAGTAACTATGTAATTTGCATACTCGGTTCTAAATTAATAAACCGATATTAAAAGGTTTTATTTTGAATAAAAAATCCCGATCCACGACTGAGCCTACATGGGCTACTGAACATGACAAGCGCCTCGCATTTGCAGTATCAGAATTGGGTATTCACAAGGACTAATGCCAATGTTTTCGTATCAGTCAGCATTAGCACAGATCATCAAATGAATTCCATTATAATGTATCAACAAAACTAATAATCATGTCCTATTGGACATTGTCTGACAGTGATCAGTTTTGAAATACACACAAGTAGTGCAACCAAGACAGGAGACAGAACCCAGGATGCTTAGTTAGATAAAAACTGCAGGCGACAGGCCTGCACACCTCCAAATCTTCTCAAGTAATATGGGTAACCAACTCCTTTCCCTGCTCCCTGACTGTTAGCAGGACCTCATGCTGTGGCAGCACACAATCAAACTCACTGTGCCCTCGACAAAAATAGTAAGAAAAGTCCATTTACTGTCTGCATTTCTTTATTAAAACTAACAATAGCTTGTTTAATTTTTTTTCTATTTGTCACCCAGAATTATTGCAAATCTATGTTACTGCTTTCAAACTGTATTTTTCTGTTAACACCAGCAACTACAGCCGTCACCTAAACCTAACACTCAATCTGAATCTGAGTATTACACCTTCAAACCAATTTGTTTCCCCGCGTTGCTAGAACACTATCTAAGAAACCAGGTCTAATTTACCACTCGCAAAGGATCCTGGAACGAGTCAACTAGTGTAAGTTTATTGTTCCTAAAACCCACCAACCACATGAATACTAACCATTTTATATATGTCACGCATATTATATATTAACACCTCCAACTCAACTTAATCCTATAACAATAATGGAATTTTATGAAAATATTTTATCTTTTCGAGATAAAAAATAAAGTTTGATGTGAACAACCAAAACAGCTTGCGTATTATGACAAGTTCCTCTTCATTACATTCGTTGATTTCAATTGCTACCACTCTTTATAAAAAAGTTTAACCTTATAATTACTAGAGTGGCTCTGGTGTACGGTATCCAATAGCAAAGCATTAAAAGAGAACTCAAAACATCCCATTATATCTATTTTTCAATATCATTGCTACATCACGCACACCATCAACAGACGATCTAGACCTGAATACGATACCCCTATTTACCCCACTTATGTAATCAATATAAAGATATACCCTCAACTTCACCAATTTAGGAGAAATCAACCCAATTTTGTAATACTATTTGCCAGAGCTACTTTCTTGTGGTCGCAGCCATGGCCTTGTCGTTCAGAGAGATGCCCCACTAAGTCATAATATCCACACCCCAAAGACTATGCCCTTCGCTTAGCCTTGTACTTGTTGGCGCCATCTCTAGTCCTGTGCGTCTCACTTCTCAGTTTACACAGCCACCATGGTCTGTTGTATATTGGATGTCTAGTGCTTAGGGGAGAATTCATGATCAATCATGTCTCCATTTTCTTTCTTCCAGCACCACACCTACCCATACATTTTCTATCGTTATTAAGTTAACCAATAAGCATTTCTCATCCTTAAAAATTTAATTAAAATAACTACACCTATTCCAGAGTGTGGAATTGATGTCCCATCTTGTTGAGAGGATAATCACCCAATTTTCAGCAAATGTTGTCCAAGAAGAAAACAAATAAACATCTCAATCAAAATTTTCAATATTCCTCCTTTAAGCATAGAATCTAGATGCTGTCTGAAGAGATCAGCAAGGAGCCAAGAACACTGTTGACTTGCGATTCCCTGACTAGCCTGCTCCTTGCCTCTGACTAAGGACATGCGTTATTTTTAAAAACTGCGTACAGATATATGAGTAGCATAGATTATAGCAGTTTAAAGTTCTGCTTGAGATAAATTATATTCATTTAGAACTCACACATAAAGAGAATATATAAAATAGATTTAAATACATAAAACCTGCTTCACATTATGACCTTTATTTATAACATGACTATTGGAACAAAATATTTTATTAAATCTATCCTAGTTTTACTCTCTATCCAAATTATCCTTCTTCAAGTTCAAGATTTTTCCCTCATATATTTTGTTACTGGAACAAGAGCCTGAAAATCAATTGAAGACCTTCATCCTTGATCTAATTCATTTTTAGTGTGAGCTCATCCCTGCAATCATCCTTTTTTATTAGAACCAGTTTAAGCTCTTTTATTTTCAACCACACACTTTGGTTCTTCTGATATTCTTATTTACACACCCTTTCCTATAAATTTATACCTTTCGTTTCTCCCACAATGGCACCAAATATACTTCATTATAGCACCATGTATTTATGCCTTATGTTCTTTCTTAATACCTAATATATGTTTATTTTATGTTTGCCCTGGCCAATATTGCCAATTAATTTGTTCTTATTTTAACATCCAATTCCCATCTACCCTCCCTTTTCTGTATCAAAATCTATCCGTCATACCACTACTTTCCATACTTAAAAAAAATTTAAAATGTTTATTGGTTATTTTCTTCTAATCTGTTTATTATTGATAAACTGCAGCGTCTTTTTTTATACTAGACGTAGTATGAATTTATTTGAGAGGGTAAAGTGATATATGAGCGCATAGTTCTTCACTGTTATTTACTTATTTCTATCTCTTCTCATCTTACTGTAAAATCTCTATAGAGTTTATTGGAGACACATATTCTGGACCAGGGCTTTATTCATGCAACAATCCAACAACATTAAATATACTATTTACTACTGGAAATTCATCACTTGTTTATTTCAAAACTCACAAAGTCAGAGAGTAAGTCAATATTGATGACATGCTCTCTAAAATTGGCATACCTCGCCCCATTCAATCCGGTCCTCGACTATCTCTACATAATTCTCAGCTATCTACCATAACTACAATCTATAGCAACTTCTCAAAGTATTAATAATCATGTGTCTATCACCACAATTGTTCACTCCAATCAAAATATATCCTTTTATGTCTCGTCTCATCCATTCTGGTTCCTACTCTTCGTTGTACCACCCTATTGCCTCCCTTACATTCTAAGAAGATTCGGTGACTTGAGACTATAACGATATGTATGGAGACGGAGCCCAATAGACCCTACCACGACGAGCGCGTTAATGCATCGGCAAACAAACCTGGTCGTAGATATCTACGTTGACCTTGAATTCATCAACTAACAAAGTTCACTCGTATAGCAAGCTTTAGAATTCATGCCACACTTACTCTTAAAGCTGAACGAGTTAAAGTAACTATTCTGTTCCATCTCCTAAATCTCCTTCAGACTGAATGGGATTTTTTAAAGGCTGTATAATATGTGTCAGATTAGCATGTTATTAAGGTCTCACTCATTCGCACAGTGTAAAAGTCAGTGACGTCAATGATGACATTGTGTGAGTCACAGTCTAGTCTAGGTCAAGGGAAAGAGTCTTCAACAGCAGACAATCGATGATAATGACAAGTGGACAGAGATGACTTCCAATAACACCTCTGCTGCTCCTTATGACTGCATGCTCTGTGTATGAGTGGATTCAGAGGTTGCTGTTTTTAAACTCAATGATACTATAAGACACTGACGACTGACAGAGGTCAGTTTTAATATTTTGGTACAGTATATGGTGTAATTATGGATAGGTAATGTTAGGATTTTATTGATACTGATACTGCTTATTGATACAGATACTTATCAGTATTATATCAGTATATAAAAAGTCAAATTACTTCCTGAGTTATTGCATTTAGCTGCATTTTCATTACATTTATTTAAGTGAGCCCACACTTTTAAACCTGTTGTCCTGTCAGCTGTTTATGGTACTGACCAGTCAGGAACCTGTACTGGTTTAGTTCTGGTTTGCAATACCTATCTAAAGATGTAATTGGGGTGCTGCTATATTTACCATAGGTACAGTATTTGTAACTGTCGGTTAAAGTACCGATATTAAAGGTTTTTATTTGAATAAAAATCCCGATTCCACTGACTGAGCCTATGGCCTACTGATGAAAGCCCTTGCATTTGCAGTATCAGGAATTGGGTAGTCACAGGAAATGCAATGTTTTTATCAGTCAGATTAGCACAGATCATCATGGTTCATTATAGATGTATCTACAAAACTAGATATCTGTCCTTTTTGGACATTTTCTGACAGTGGATCAGTTTGAAATATTGCAGGAAGTAGTGGAACAAGAAGGAGCAGACCCAGTGAGCTAGTTAGATAAAGAACTGCAGGCGACAGGCTGCACACCTCCAACTTCTCAAGGTAACCAACTCCTTTCCCTGTGCCCTGCTGTTAGCAGACTCATGCTGTGTGCAGCACACAATCAAATCACTGTTGCTCACAAAAATGATGGAAGAAAGTCCATTACTGTCTGATTTCTTTATTAAAACTACAATAGCTTGTTTTATTGTCCCCAGAATTATGCAACTTGTACTGTTCAACTGTATTTTCTGTTAACACCAGCAACTACAGGCGTCACCAAACCAAACCAGACTTGAATCTTGAGGATTACACCTCAAACCAATTTGTGTCCGGGTTGCAGAACAGTGAACCAGGTGTTTACCCTCGCAAGGATCCTGGAGGGGTCACTGGAGTTTGTCAATCCAATCCACATGTACACCATTTTAATGTCCTTATATCACCTATTCCACTAATCAATAATGTGATTATGAAAATATATCTTGAAAAAAAGTGTGTGAACAACAAGGAACAGCTGGAGATGCTCTCTCTACATTTGTTCAATGTAATTTTAAAAAGTAAATAGGCTGGTGGTTTCCAATAGCAAGGCATAAAAAGGGAAACTCAAAACCCTAACAGTTCAAACAGTGCTCATCTGCAGCCAGCCATGAGATCTGACCTGGAAAGACTATTTCCCCACAGGGATCAATAAAGTATACCTATTCAAATTTAGTTGAGAAAGTGCAACCCATTTGATACATTGCAGGGAGCACTTGGGTGAGCTGGCCTGCGTGGCGGTAGTCATTTCCCCAATGACAGCAGTCCTGCTGGGGCCAGCGTGTCCGGGCTGAGTCAGTTCACAGCAGGTCGGATGGAGCAGAGGGAGAGATGACACATCTCCTTCCTTCTGCCAGCACACACCTCCTGTTAGTTAAGTTATCCATGCAGCCATTTCTCAGTCCTAAAACTACAGCTTCAGAGGTGTGGATGATTGCACTTTTGAGGATAATCACCCCAAAGTTCAGCATGTTGTCAAGAAAGGAACAAATAACACTCATGATTTAATTTCTTTTAAGATAGGTCTGATGCTGGAAGAGAGCAGCAGGAGCCAGAACACTGTTGCTGTTGCTGCTGCTGCTGCTGCTGCTGACTAAGTGACATGGGTTTTGTAACTGGCAGAAGGTGCAAATGCAGTAAGTGCTTGTGTACTCAACATTAAAGAGATAATATAAAAATGATTTAAAATACAAACTGCTTCAAACATGACTTTAACATGACTTTTTGAAACTATTATTGAAACACAGTTTCCTCTACTATCTTCTTCAGTTTTCAGACCTCTAAGTATGTATGGAACATGAGCTGGGAAATCAATGAGACCTTCTGCTTATCATAGTGAAGCTCATTCCCTGAAACCTTTTATTACAGTTAGCTCTATTTCACACCAACTGTTCTCTGATCTGTTTACACATCCAATTATACCTTTTTCCCCACATGCACCATAACTCTATAGCACTATAGCCTGTATTTCTGCTAATCTAATAGTATTTATTTTTGTCCCTGTGCAATTATTTGCAATTATTTGTTTTTACACCATGCCACTACCTCCTGCTGTGACATCATCGATACTATACTAAAAAAAAATTTAAAATTGTGTATGTGTATTTTCTTATCTGTTGTTTTGTATCTGGAGCTGCTGTAGCGAGTGAATTTAGGGGTAGGTAGGGCGAGTCTTTCTTATCTTTTTTTATCTTTTCTTATCTTATCTTAACTCGTAGAGGTTTTGGGCACATTTGGTAGCAGGGTACATGCAACATTCGCAACAATACATAAAACTGTACACTGGAAATTCACCCTGTATTCAAGTCAAGTCAGGGAAATGTGTCGCATCATGCTCCTCTCTTTCTCGCCACACCACTACTCATTCTCTAAAGTAAGAAATATTAGATTTGCATTTCCCAAAAAAGTGTTGTTCAGCCCTGATTTAATTGCATGTGTTCATTTCAATGTTAGGAAGAAACCAAAGGTAAGGTGTTCAGGAATTTAGCAAAATGCATTTGGCTCTAATTACAGTCATTACAGGCACCAAAACTGGAAAAAAGCACAAAACAAAAGACACTCAAACATGTTCATAGTAGGAATATGCGACTCAGTATCAGATTCAGGAAGCTTTAATAGGCTGTATTCAATTAAAACCTCTGTGTATGTCGTGTGTGTGTTTGTTTGTGTGTATGTAGTGTACGTGTGTGACAGAGAAGGGGCAGAGAGACCTCTCAAGCACCAGTCCAATTAAAAGCTGAGTTCCGAGCAGCTCTCGGAAGTCATTGTGTTGTTTGTGTGTGCAATTTAGTCATTTTATATGGGGGCAGACGGTGATGAAAACTGAAACCTGAGATGTTTTAAGCAAGCTATTTAGAATAACACTCACAGAGGACTGAATATGTCTTGAATATTTTATGTTTTGTTTTGACTCTAGCACTTAAAAAAAACATCCAAATGTAGAGCAAACTTAAAGCAAATTTTGAGAAAAAATGAGAAATTTAATTGAGAAACTGAGAAAAGAAAATGTAATACAGTTATTTGGAGTTGAGCCCATCGGGATAAACAGTTGGTGGTGCAAATTCTCCAGTCAGGTGTTATTAAACCATAGATCGCGCAATGAGAAGACGTCATGTACCAAGATGGAGTCCTTGCTGCAGCGGCCATGGGTTTGAGTCTCTCAATAATATCAAAAAAACTAATATTAAAAAATTATTTGTGTATCCGCTCCAAAGAAGACCAGTGTGTAGGATTTACTGGCATCTAGCGGTGAAGTTGCAGGTTGCTACCAATTGAATACCGCTCGCCTACAGCGCCAGTTCGGGGGCTGTTTCTGGCCCACCATTCCGTTCCCTCAGCCGGCAACATGATTTAAAAAATATAACATAATCCAGCCCCCTATTTTTTTTAATTTTTTTTTTCTAGTTGCTTCATATCAATTTAATCGACCCCTTCATATACAAATAAAATAAAAACACAATTCTATTTTAAAAAATGTATTTCATTTAGCGCATAATAATAATAATAAATAATAAGGTCAAAAGTGCTTGCAATTGTATGCAAAGGGTTGATAACAGAGCAGGTTTCTGGCCTTCATTTGTTGTTGTTGTTTGATTATATAAAATGATAATATAAAAATATAGAAATTGCTGTTTGAGTTTTTTTTTGTTACGTATGATGTAAGTAATGGAAATATTTTCAGAAATACTGTACTTCTTGTAGCACTTGAAGTGGCCCTCCTGTGAGATGAAAATACCAGCCGTGGCCCCAAACCAATTTTGAGACCACTGACCTAGAGACAGTGTTTGATTTGTACCTTCTGGGTACTGTAGAAACATGGCAGTTCAACATGGCAGACCCCGCAGAAGAGGACCCGTTCCCTCTGTAGATAAAATTGTCTCATTCTAAAGGTAACGAAAACACGATTCTTATTTTCAGGTGACTATACACTAATGAAAACACACCTATGAATATTATATTCCATTTGTCCCAATAGATCCTCCTACACTGGCCTTTAATCAAAGCCGAAAATCAGCACTTTAAATTCATTTAATGGTTTCTTTTTAAATCCAATATGAGGAGAATAGAGCCAACACAACAGTGTCACTCTGAATACTAATGGACTCTGCTGTAACAAGATGGAGGTAACCAGATAAAGTAACGGGATAAACAGCAAATGATCCATTAAGTATCAAAGTAAAATGCCTTAGAGAGAGCACAGTGTCTTCCTAGTGAAGTGACTTTTAAATAGGACTATTAAACTATATTAACAGAAAGTCACAGGCTTGATTCCTTCTATAGTGACAATGCCTTATGTCAGTGTTGAGCAAAACATGTGAGGACAGAGTTAAGAACCAAGATATACACACCTGTAATACATTTGTGAATTTTTACTATTATATTTGTGAAGGTCAAACATTAGATGTTTCATTTCTCTTGAAGTGCTGCTGGATACGTTGAAGGTATCAGTGAGTCACAGTAACCTGTGGTCCGACAGATGCACTGAAGCAGCTATTCTTGTCCCAAACAGCCAGCTGCCTATTACATCTTCTCTGCTCTAATCAACTGCTACCCTCATTTTCAGCCACCTGCAGGGAGAGTTACACCAGTTGGTGATTGAGGAGGGATTGGAGCGGGCAAGAGTGCCACAAACCATTAGCCTGGAGACAGAGCTTAGGGACTGCTGCTGTCTCTGGCTCTGTGTGATATTGTTACAGTGTGTGTCTATGCACTTCTAATCAGGGAATCTACTGAAAGTCAAATTTAAGTTTTATTAAAATCTTTTCATTATTACCTGGAGGCCTGTGCCTGATAAGCATAATAAAGTTGGATCATCCTCACAGAAAAAAGAAGCTAGGGAATTAGAGTAGTCATTCATTCATTCATTAAAAAGTGTGGTGAACAGGTAAATATGTCTCAATGCAAAATGCTGCAAAAAACAATTAGTCATCTTTTTATGGTTCGGAAATCATTTGTGTTGTGACGCTGGATGCTTGCTCAGAGCCACGTCTTACCAGAAATAGCAGCACCAGATAGAGTAACGAGTTATTAATATTGTATAGGAACCCAAACAAAGCCACACACACAAATTACGGTCATTAGTGCTCTGATACATGAAGAATCATGCTTAAAACGTCTTCAATAAACACAGTAAAGAAACAACAAACTGACAACAACAGCCAGTTTACGCACAACACAACATGACTTCTTAGCGCAGTATATAAAGAAAAGTCAACATTAGGTATGTCTGGTATTCCAAAAGATGTCATGTAAAAAGAAAGCAAATGTATGCTTTGAAATTCCTAATTAAAGGGGAAAGTCTGTTCACAGGCACTACTGCGTATGTAAAAACAGTTGTATAAAGCCTTTTGTGGCTCCAGACGGAGCTGTGTGAAGTCTCATAAATGTCCTCAAGTGGTGTCACTCGAGTCAGCCTCAGTTGGGGCTGAGTATGAAAATGAAACAAATCTGGGTTTGTTTCCACATAGCTTCTTCTTCCACATAGTGCCAGCTTATTTATGAAACAAGAACAGTGTGATCTGCAACATCGTAGTCCTCACTTTACGTTTACACTGCTATCTAGCGGGGGGTTAAAACACCTAAAATAAGTTCCAGTCAATAAAAATACCTCAACTGCCAGTAAGAGAGGAGAGAGCAAAAGAGCAGGATTTGGGTTTCAGGGTTAATTTTAAAATGTGGAGCAGTAGGGCAATGAGGGGAAACACACACACACACACACACACACACACACACAACACACACACACACACACACACACACACACACACACACACACACACACACACACCACACACACACACACACACACACACACACACAAGAGAGAGAGAGGAGAGCGAGAGAGAGAGAGGAGAGAGAGAGAGAGAGGAGAGAGAGAGAGACGTAAATCAATCCACTTCACTTCAGAAATAGCTGGTAATTCTGTACACAGCACCGGGATCCACACACACAAACACATTCATGTTATTTGAGTCATACAGATGTCACATAAAGGATGTGTTTTCTCAATCCCAGGGGTCATCTGGAGTGGGGTAGGGTTTCTGTGACTGATCCACACACAGACACATACACACTCATGTGCACACCGTACACACTGCAGCTCTCTCTCATTTCCCAGTCTGCGTGGACTGCATTAGTTTCTTAAAATAACTCAGCAGTAGCGCTGAGGGGTTTCACGAGACATATTTATAACTGAGTCGATGGATCCATATCTACAGACCTGGATGTAACATATTAACTCTGTTAGTGTGCATCCAAATGTGCATATATCTGGTATATACACAATTTTTTTCATTTTTTCTTTACAATGCAGGTGCGCCGGTGCTCTGCGCCTGAATGTGTGGTTCCCCAGTCTCCTCATTAGCTCTCCCACTCAGTGTCAGCGGCTCAGCATTCATCATGACCTGAGGAATGGGACCTGGACGCCAGCCAGTAAGCTGTTTTTCTTGTGTATTTATTTGCCTAGATTCAAGTTCAATCTGATAATAAATCCTAATCTTATAATAAATCGAATGGCTCAGTTAGAGTACAAAAACACGTTTTGTGCATTTTTATCCTCTAACACAAAGATGGAAGTCAGTTATACAGTCCTAGCTGTCTGATTAATGGACTGAAATATAAAATCAATAACAATTATCAATTACTCTATGCTGAAACTATACTGTGCTATTAATGCAGCAATGTGTTACGTGCATACAGAAACGGATGTCTGCTAGACAGTTCAGTTTGGCAGAATTATCATCACCAGTTAATTTGGTACACCAGTATACAAAAGCCCTGCAAGAAATCCTGTTTTTATAAAAGTCGTAATGTTCAGTAGTTGAAACTGTTCTACGGAGATCCAAAGCATCCAAAGCATTAAAAAGATACAACCATGAAAAATGAAATTTAAAAGTCAAATGGACTTACAAACAAAATATAGAATTTAAGCATTTTGAAATAATCCAAAACATTTTCAGAATTCAGCTCAAATCATGAAAAAAGCAGGGCAGAGACAGTTATGTGATTGGCTTTCTTCTCATTTGAACCAAAGTAAGAGCCAATCACATAACTGTCTGTCGGTCAAGACAAACAAGGCAGAGCCGAGGCATTATTATGTGGTAGTCCTTGTAAAAAATGCTGTTGTGAAATAAAAAGTGCTGGAATGAAAACAGAATTGACCCACAATAAGCTCTGTCACTGTGAAAACATTTCATAATAATGATTTGAATCACAATGTTGTGATTATTTTATAATATTTTGTCTAAAATTTTAGATTATTATTCATGTGTTATATATTTAGTTACTTTTGTTTGGGTCTCCATACTATTCGAGGCTGCAATTAGGGGTTTGTATTGGGTTGAAAGATGTTTTTGATTCTCCTTATCTATGTAACTTATCATATTACTATATTACATATACTATCATATGGGACTACATCAGATTGTACAGCTGTACCTCACAAACTGGTATCTCACAGTGTCCTGGAGTACATTTATGCTTCCTCATATGTTGCTTTGTGGCTAAAGAGCACTCTGAGCTACTGAGTAAGACGGTTTGTCAATAAAGTTACCAGCCAGATTTATTGATCCAACAACTGTCTACGTCACAAACCTACCTGTCTAACTTCCAGCCTAACACCACCTACCTTTATGAAAACACACACACTCTCTCAGGTTAGTGTGGTTGTGAAGTTGAATACTTTTTAAGAAAACTTTGGTTTTTTTCTCCATTAATTTGTTTTAGAAATGATTACATGGTAAAACAAATCGTATTTCCTTTAACACCTTACCAGAAAAAAAAGTAGCGTTTTTGCACGTGCTCAGTAAGTGTGATCTTAGCTGTGTGTAATAAAGCCCTCAGCAAGGCCACAATAACCACTCATTTAGTGGGGTTTAAATAACAACTCTAATTGTGGCACCCGTGTGCCTGCTTAGTGAGGTGTGTGTGTG
>NW_023339729.1:4011079-4012598 GCF_004916995.1 Morone saxatilis
TGTGTGTGTGTGTATGTATACATGAAAGATGTGCATGTCCAGTTAGTCCTCGTTGCTGTGATTAATGAACTAGCTGTGTGTGTGTGTGTAGCTGCGACTCCAGCCCTCGGGGCATTAGATCCCATTGAGCATGCATGAAAATGACCTTCTTCCAGTGTGTGTGTGTGTGTGTTCGTGTGTATACATGTTCCTCAAGACTAAACACACCTCCACCCACCACATACTCCTCCTCCTCCCCCCCAGGCCTAAAAGCCCTGGGAAATGGACATTGGAGTGTATTTTCTGCCCTCCTGCCTCATTTCTGGAAAACTCAGGGAGGCATTTGTCACTAAAAATAGCTCCCACATCATCAAATCTAATAGCCTTTTTGAATGTAGCTATGGTGTTTTAGCAATGAGTAAGAGAGCATCTCTCTCCATTGAAAGGAGTAATGGTTGTACAAGAGGCTCCATTCATATTGCATTAAACGTAATGACATTGAGCCAGAAGCTCAAGATGGCTTTATTGGATTGGCATTGTGTTATGTCAGTAAAAGGAAAAGACAAAGTAACCTAAAAGCATTCACAGGAAATTTCTGACATCACTCAGGACGACTTGTTCGGTTTCCCATCTGCAAATATTACGTTGCACTCACAGAAATCCAGTTGGAAAACTCCTGTGGTATTTTATAGTATCCAGCTCCAGGGAAGTTGAATTACCAATGGGAGAAAGTAAACATCAATAACAACAAAGGCAATGCACCAGCATAAAAAAAGAAATCACTTGATGCACACATTATGTGTATTTGTTTGTTATTTCTCAGGAGACTGATATCACTGCATTTCTGAATGTTTGATTCACTTTATATTACATGACTCACAACAACAAACAGGAAAACCTCCTCCTCCACCCCAGCAAAAAATATAGTAACCAAGTACTGGGTAAAATGCAGCTTATAAAGCAACAAAGCCAATGTGGAAGTGAGAGTGTATGCAAATTAAGCCATTGCTCTAATTTGCCTATTCGTCAGCCCAGTCTCACCAGCATTCAAAACAGCTAAATCACTTCATATGAATGGAATAGCTGTAATCAATGGATTCAATTCATACAAAACACGTGTTTTGGTGAACTCTGACATGCAACTTTTCACCATTGAAGAAAAAAAAAAAAGAACCTTGACAGAGTTGATCTTTGAGGAGTAGAGTGCCAGAGAAAAGGAAGGAAGGTATCATAGCCTATTAGCTGTGTCGCATCATTTTTATGTTAGGTTGTTAAAAGTATTAATACTTACCACGTCTTTAAAACAATAAAATGCTATCACTTAATAGTATTTTATGAGTTCAGGCAGTTTATATCACCATCATCCACAGAGCTACCATCATATAAAACACACACCACCATATCCATAAAATCTGAGTGGAAATTGTTTTGCTTTTTGTAAGCAACCAGAACAGTGGGATCTGCTCAGTTTCCATTCACTGCTATCTAGCAGTTGGGGGGTTAAACACAAAACTCGACAGTGTTTTTGAGAATTGATACA
>NW_023339729.1:4012612-4030819 GCF_004916995.1 Morone saxatilis
GGCTAGTGTGTTATAAATGAGTTATTCAGCTATAGTAGTTTGCCAGCAGTCAGTACAAAATACATAACTTTAATAATAAAATATAATACAATATAAACTCTCTGATGAACCATTCCACAGCTGTTCACCTATGTCTCCAGTTAAGCTGTATCCTGCAGCAGAATCTCTCTCTTCTTAGGTGATTAAATATTAAGATGTGTCGAGTGAATGCTGTATCTAATCTTAATGGGCACAAGTGGTGGGAGGCTTTGCTTGGATCAACAGCACTATTCATCTGCAAAGTTGAGTTGACTTTCTTCTTTCTGCTCAACAAAGACAGACAGAAAGGAATGTTAAGACTGATACAAAATGGGTGAAAGGGAAGGAAGAGAAAGTTGAGAAAGATAAGAGCAAACTACAAGGTGAAGAGGAAAATGAAGGGGTGGAGGGAGGGACTGGAAAAGAATAATCATCGTCCTCTGTTTCCAACATCCTGAAGGAGAAAGCTGATAGTCCGCGAGGATGAGATGATGCATTTAACCGGTGGGAGAGGAGAGTAGGAGGGAGATGGAGAAGAGGCAGAACCATATTAGATAACAAAAAGCTCATTAGACAGCAATGTCCAGTTATTGCCTTACTACTCTCAAAGTTATGTTGAATGCCTCTCATTTATTTAATCAAACACATTTTAAAGTCAGCAAAATACTGAGCTATATTCACACCGTGAGTTTTTTATAGATTTTGACTAAAGGTACAAACAGGACACACATGCACACAGACTGAAACCCGGATAAATCCTGCATACAATAATATGAATAACAGGATGACTGACAGAAAGTGGCAGTTCTCTGTGCGTCCTTGTGAAACGGGTAGTGCTAGAAGATTAGCTACTTGGCATTTTCTGTATCTGGCGAGCTGACCACTAATATGCTAGCAGACATGAACATACTAATGCTCATAAAGTCACACTCTGCATGTCCTAAATCCATACTACATTCTGACTGTAAGCAGGTTTTTAATATATAGTGTGTTCACATTGGAAGAGTGTCAGAGGTATACTAAAATGTAAAAACCTGTTCAACAATGAGCACTGACGGAATCCTAACCGGAGGAAGCTGATTGCAAAGAACTCCTATGATCCCAAGCCATGTAGCTGCAGAAATTCCAAACTGTATGTTGAATTTAACTGATTTTTCCACTAAAAGTGAACTGCTTAAATGCTGCTGTGACTATGCCTCAAGACTAAAACTCGGGAGACTATTGCCCATGTAAACATACTCAATGAACTGTGAATAATATGGGGCAGTTATGGAGAATTACAACAACTGTCTGTTTTATTATTCTCTTTATACAACTGGAGGAAAAGTGTCTTTCCCTGCTTCTCCTCTGCTCTCTGCAGAGGGGCGCCACATTGCAGACGATGAGAAATTAAGTGTCTCGTCGAGCTCCATCACCCGCAGGGGGACCATGAAATTCCTGCCAACTCAGGGGATGCTATTGTGTACCTGACCTTGACCTCTGACCTCTCTGTGAAAGAGGTGGTAAGCCAAAATAGCACGTCTTCAAGTCATTACAATATCAAATGACACCAAGGACACTAAGCCATGTTCCGTGACCCTTTCTAAAATCTTAAAGCCACTGTGACAAGGCTGCCGGCTTTTATTCCGTGCTGATCTGAGCACTCACTCAAGTGTCAGGGGGCTTAAATGTTTTAGATATACAGCTGCTTCTTCTATTCAGAGCAATTCACAGTGAACACATTGGGTGAATAAACTAATCGGCAGCAAGGACCGTGATGGTGATGGTTTCCATGCTCTGACAATAATCAGATTTGACCTAAAAATTATCCTGTAAGAGACTGAAGCTCTGACAGGAATAAAATAAGATGAAAGGAGAGGTGTAGAAGAAAGGTGAAAAAGGAGTTTATGTAAAGTTTGTTTTGAAACCTGAGTTTTTCCACAGGAGATAAAAAGGACTCTTTCTGCTCCTCAGACTGAAGTGACAAGGTCATCTCACCACTGGGAGATAAGAGGTGAAAGCCAGACCTGGTGTCTCACTTTAGCCTAATTAGGGTGCTCACCCAGTCGCTAAATGCTCCAGATCAATCTCCTAACGGTGGCCGGTGTGTGTAATGGTGGGACTGCTTAATATAGAGACAAGCTTCTCATGTAGGCAGCTAGAGCCACTATCTGTCTTCATTATGCTGGCTGCGCACGTGGATTGGCTGTGATAAATGGCTTCCTCTGAACTCTTTTCCTTTCCCTTTTTTCTTTGTGTATCCTCCTTTTTTCTGTTCTTTCATTTCTGTGAACACAATCCTACTGCCTCTATAACTATCATTCCGAGGTGCCTATGTTTTGACAACTCTGGGACTATTATCAGGGGCCTTTTGATCACCTTGTTAGCAGATGGAGTCCGTGTAAATCAGCTTAATATGCTTGGCCAAGAAGCATATTCTGAGATGCTTGAAATTTCACACATATATATGTGTTTAGAAATCCATACATCCTGGGCTAAACTGGGAGAGACAAAAATGTATTTTCACAATAAAACAAAGTATTGGGACAAAGGAGTAGTACATTACAAGATGCTGTTGTTTTTTGGGGACACATTCTTGTTCAAAGATCATTTATCTTTTAGTTCAAATGCAAGCTCAGTTGTGATGAGAACCTGGAACTAAATAGAAACCTCAATCTGTTTCTTAAGTTTTTTTTACATAGGGCACACACATACTGCTGACAGACGCTGCTGGAGTGACAGGGTCGACGAGGCATCTTGCAAATGTCAAGCATGTTTGACAAACGAGACTTTCTCAAGTCACGGTTACACTGCTTGGGGAAGAGCTGGGGCTTTACTTCTCACACAAGTGTAGCTGCCAAATATGTATTTTCACAGTTTGACTTGAGCCCATCTTAAATATGACATGAGTTAGTGCGGTCTGTGAATGGAAGTCTGTCCCTTAAGCATGACAAATCACAACAGTTACTCAGTTCAGACCACTTTGGTCATTAGTGTTGTAAGAAGCAATATGACCTCTGGGAACCACTAGTGCCTCTTAACTTGTAATTCAGTCAGTATAACTTTTTAACAATTTAGCATAATTACATAATTTAAAATTTAACTGAAAAATGTTCAATATGAATCATTTTAATGAAAAAGCCTCTGATAATTATTGCAATAAAATAAAAGCATGGGAGAAATTAAAGTGTAATATCTACTGGAAAAGCCAACCCCTATACTTTCAAAAGGAAATGTGCAGTCAAACAGTTTTTGGTTTTTTTTGGGTCAAAATGCATTGTCCTGCCTGTGTGTCACCCCCTCATTCCTTTGTGCCTCTGTTTAGTTTAGTTATGCCGTGGTCATGTCAGGATCCTGAGACAACGTAAGAGATCAGAAGAGGCAGACAAACACATACACAATCCTGTCACCACACTTATGTGCTGGTTACACAGTGAAGTGGTTCACTCACTTCACTTCAGCACCTCCATGTCTGAAACTGAAGGGGGGCATAAAGCATATCTCTACTGGATGTTTGTTTACATAAAGACTAAGTAAGAGGTACCAGAAGACTGGAGGTAAGGGTAAGAGTAATGGTCTTGCATGCAGCTTCACTGGGCCTTTTTGATGTGTTGCCAGTTCAAGAGTTGTGACGGATCCAATCGAGTATCGGTATTGTATTGATGCCGATACTGACCTAATTCACATATTGTATATTGGTGGATATTGTGATTGACCATAAACCCGCAGTAACATTACATGCGACTGCAACTGAGTGAGATAGATATTTAGAACAGAGATATTTTAGTCTTGAAACACAGAAAAGACACAGAAACTTGTAATGTCTGTAAAGATAAAATTTTGAAGGGTGGAAGTGGTGCATCGTACAATACTACCTATTTAATTAAGCATCTGCGAATGGTATTGTGGCAAATTAAGGTATCAGAATCTGACCAAAACTGAAAAGATTGCCCACAAATGTCAGGTCACAATAGGAGTTCTAGGCACCAATTAGCTGCTTCATACATAGACGGCTTGGTTAAATGATCCCACCCAGATAAGGAAAAGGAGAAGAATAAGGAGGAAGATGAGAAGGAAAGTGTTGCTGGAGGATTTGTTTGAGGTCAAATTCTAGAGTTAGATGGGAGGGTGGTGTTGGGAAGGATGCTGCTAGCTAGGAGGGAGGAGTAATACTGACTGTCCCACTTGCTTTCATATTGTCTGAAAGAGTTGTCTTTCATGATTTATAGAGGTGGTCATGAGATGTTCTCTATAAATGTTCTCCAATCAATTGTAAAATGTTTAGTCCTTTCTTCTGTTCTAGTTTAAGAAGATGTAGTTCTTAGTGACAGTTTAAACAATCAAAGCGAATTTGGGAAAAGTGATAAATAAGCGGTTGCCTACTCAGATCTTGAGTCATGTAGGCCATAGAGTTGTTTAGTGGTAGGAGATATTTCAGGCGTCACTGGTTTCCATTCAGTCCTATTAATTTTTTTTTATGGACGATGTTATGTGACTCACAGCTTGGACCAACATAAAATGCTCCTGGTTCATCAGAACAAAAGTTTAACAACTGCATCAGAAAAGATCTGGTTCTTTGATAAAAGGTACAAGCCTGTGTACATAAAAACTCAAAGGTAAATGTTAACTACAACTCCCAAGGTGTATTTTGGCAAGAAACATCCAGCACTGAGTGGAAAAGTTCCTTGTTTTTATGTCGAGTTAAACTGAGGAGATTGTTTAAAGTAAAAATTGAAATGGGACTACAGACTGGAGAAGGAAAAAAACACTTCCATAACCAGCAGCTCAACCAATTTCATAATGCTATAGGATATCTACAAGTCTCAGACAACCAGAGTTATACACAGTTAATAACAAGGCTATAATAGCTTCCCCTGTTTTGGACTTTCTGACTCTATGTGTCTTTAAAGGTCAGCACTATCAGGACAGTTTGCTATTGATCAAAGGAGCAAATATGTGTGTCAAAGTTCACCAACATAACTCAGCGCAAAAGGTTAGCATAGATGTACTTTGCAGCAAGTGATCCACAGATTTTAGAGATTCCACTGAAATAACCTGCGTTTGCTCCAAAACTGCTTAACTGCTGCTGTGGCCATGCCTAAAGACTCAAAATCCGACAGCAGTGCCCATGTAAACATACTCAATGAACTGTGAATAACAGGGGGCATATATGGAGAATTACCTTTATCCAACTGGGGGAAAACAGTCTTTCCCTGCTTCCTCTCTGCAGAGAGGTCTGAGCAGAGGGTCACCACAGTGGATCTCCTTTAGCCGATGACAAATTGAGTGTCTCGCCGAGCTCCATTATGCACAATGAGACGGTGAAATTGCTGCCAACTCAGGAGACACTATTGTGACCTGACCTTGACCTTGACCTCTGACCTCTCTGTAAAAGGGGGGTTGAGCCAAACTAGCGTGAGAAGAGCAAAGTGAGCGAGTCTTTTGACAGTCCTATTTGGTGCTGTGTTTGCAGTGTGATATGAGTCATGTAAATAAGTATGTACAGAATAAACTGGAGGTCAGAGTTTCTTCTTGTTCAGAATGTGTTCTTACAGATTTGGGCGTGGCAGTCCACTGTGTTGATCTTTCTCCTACTTTGTGTTCGAGAGAGATTGAGCTTTCAGCAATTGGTTCTAATGAGGAAGGAACTAGAAATGCAAGATCAGAGGGTTGTGGTAATCTGAGCTGAAAGACAGTAAAAAAACTGGTTGGACAAAGTGTTTTGTTGACAAATAGAAGATAGAAAGTGGTACCTTGGGACGTTTTGGCGCTTTACTTAAATTGAAACACATGCATATACAATTGCACTGAACACTATGTATAATTTATTTATAACATTTATTTTGTGATAAAACCAAATACTGTCTCACACTACTACACAAATACTTTTGCCCTCTGAGATGTTTGAGCTATCGTTTAACAAATCGTTTCCTTATTAAAGCCCTGTTCTGCAGAGATGGGAGAGTAAAAGAAAAGGGAGGAAAGACGAGACAAAATGAGATGAGGAGACAAGGGGAGAAGAGGGAACAAGTGAGGATAGGAACGATGGGAAAAGCAAAAAGATAAGAGTTTTAGTGTGGACGTGGCCTAAAAGATAAGAACCGTGAGTAAAGGAGAGGTGGGAGGGGAAGGTGGAGTAGTGGAGTGCAGAGGAGATGTATAATGATCAATTGTCCACAGCCTGAAGCAGTCTACAAACCCCTCTAATCCTGAAAAGACTCTCCCTTCCTTTTAATGATGCTGAGGGACAGGGAAGAAGAAAAGAAACCCTGT
Source organism: Morone saxatilis (assembly GCF_004916995.1). Taxonomy (NCBI): domain Eukaryota; kingdom Metazoa; phylum Chordata; class Actinopteri; family Moronidae; genus Morone; species Morone saxatilis. Next base: position 4,018,883 of record NW_023339729.1, read on the forward strand.
CAAACTCTGCATGGCTGGGTTTTATGGTTTTTGGAGGATTTCCTGACTCTCTTATGTCAGGACAAGCTGTAATACGGTTCACAGACTTACTCAGCAGGCTGCAGCTTCTTTATGTGGCAACAACATTTGTCAGTAGGTGTTATAGTGTGTACTTTACAATTTGCTACATAATGAACATAATATGCAGGAAAAGCCTAACTTGCACGCTACCATGAAGAGACTGTACAGAGCCTTAGATCAGCTACAGTAAGACAACTGGATAATTGGGCCATGCATGACGGTCTTACAAGAAGAACAAAGACTACGAATAAGCTTTTCACTGCTGTATTTCATTCAGTCAAAAAAGACCAATGAGTCAGAGGCTGCATTTCAACACTTTATCCGCAGGGTTTTTTTTTCTTTTCTTTTCTTTTCGGGGGGCAGGGGGAGAGTTTAGGGGAAAATGGCAGGTCAACATTATATGACATATAGAAGTGGTATCTGAAAGTTGGGAACCTGAAGATTAATTTTACATGCTGCTCAGCCCTGTGTGTCAAATTTCTGCAGTCAAATCTTTAATAAACACTGTATTTTGTGTACAGTGTTATGCTTTTCTGTATTATTTTTCAAATGTTTAAAGTTCAGAGTGTATAAGGGCCTAGAACATTATACTAGAAGTATATGATGGTCATTCCTATGCTCAATTATGTCTCATAGGTTTTTTGCAACCATTTTTGGGTTGATATCATCTGTTACACAGATTTGGTGCTACATTTGTGAACATGGAAAAATCCATCCAAAATACAACATTAACTTTGACCTTGAATAACACCATAGAAAGACCCATGCTGTGATTTGGTATCAAAAACTTTTCACATTATGAGATTTCTGTAAGAATTCCATTTTTCAGTGATTAGATGGTGAGCACATCTGTTCTGGAAATTGCTCAGTAACTGAGCAGATTAATATTGGGGATGTTGATGCCAAGGCAGCTCCACTAGTCATGGCCAGCATGTCAATTTGGCATCACCACCTCAGTCAAGAACACAGGTTATACATCAGCTCAGGTCCAAACATAGAAATCAGGTTATTATTCTATTATTCCCACATTCTCTAATGTCCCTGGAGCACCTTCCCCATTGCCAAGTAAGATAATACATTCAAAATGGAGGAAAACACCGGCGAGCAAAGCCGCGTTGATCAGATATTAACAACAACAAAGCATCTGAGAAGCTGTGTGTGGAAGTATTTTGGGTTCTACCGCAAAGATGCTAAAACGTATGTGGATTACACTTAAAGTAATTTGAATTATGTGTTAGTCCGAATTCGTTTGAACTTCACTCTGAAAAAATGACAGAAGGAGTGTGTATCACATCCTTACACAATGCAAACAACAGAGGCCCACTTAAAAATTGTTTTACTCCATAGCGCTACTAGTGGCTTAAAGCTGTACAAGGTACCTTTAAAGTGTCTCAACTCTCACAGGTTCTACTTTTGTGTTTACACAGAGGTGGGGAGTACACTAGCGGTTTCATTATATTTTGGGTAGCATAATTATCATGTAACGTAAGAGCTTTTTTTCTATCCAAGTAGTGAAACAGTGCAACCGCTGCTTTTATTTTGCGTTGATGTAAAAATCTGCTTAGAAATCATTGCGCTGCATCCGTCTACTTCTACTTCACCAGCTTCGGAGGACAGGTCAGCAGAGTTGGAGCCACTCTGCTCCCCGTCTCGTTCACTCTTTGATCTAGTCTGTCAACCTTCTGCTGCAGGTGGGTCCCTTCATTTAATTAGCATTATCTATTCCATTGTTGCAGTGCACTCATGTCAGTTGTAAAGTACATCAAGTTTCTTGTTCCACAGTAACCCCACCATGCCGTCATCTCCTCTTCTGCGTTCACTAAAAACTTGCTTTCTCAGACTTTCTAAAATGTTGGTTTTTATTCATCAAGGTTGCAGTGTATTCCCAAGAGTTTGAAACTTCCCTCCCTCAAATAAAATACTAAAGAACAGAAAAGTCTTTCTAAAATCCTTTAGAGAGAGATTATATAAGGTCAGAAAATGTTTTGCGCTACCACAAGAGTAGAAGTGAGCCAAATCATTGAGCCAGATCATTTAGGTGTTTAACTCTAGACAATTTGGAACAAGTTCATATAGCAATTACACAAATATTAACATTACTCACTCCTTCCTCTCAGTATACAGATGAGCCGAATCCACATAAAAGCCAGGATATTTAACAGATTCGCCTTAATCAATCACATTAGGATAAAAAAAAGGACCAGCACCAAAAATGTTAATTTATTCCTGTGTGGTGCTGGTGAAATAAACCTGAAAAACCGCACAGAGACTTAAGTATCAGCACTACACAAGCAGACTTGTCATTTAATTCAACATTTCCCAGATGGGTGTTTGATTACCCTCATGGAAAAAGGTAATGAAATCTGCCTCACATCATCTTTGGATCCTCCTAACAAGCAGTGGCCATCTGCCATTGAAAAAAGCCTTTTTTATATGAGGGTTAAGTGTGATTACATTTAAAGACGGACAGTGAGGCAGAAGCCGTGTTGTAAAATGAGCCCATTAAAAGGCCACCACGGGTCAGGCCGTTGATCCCACACTGCCTTGAGACAGAGAGAAATCATGAGAGGCGAGCAAGCCATTAGAGATGAGGGGGGGGGGGCAAGGGAGCCATTAGTTGAAGACTGAGGGGGTAGAGGGGGACACTAATGATCTATACAGACAGCTGTCCTACTAATTAGTGCAGAGTGAGAGGTGCAGGTCCCCGCATTCACTACCAATCAGGGCCAAAGTGAAGGACAGTGGAGAACACTGACAGTGGGAGAGAATTTGGAGTGAAGGATGCTGGGTAGCGGCTGACAGAGCGGCTATGTCTCAGTGTCACATAAAGACTTTCCATTCTGCACTAATGAGAGCGGGGACATGAAGACTGATATCACAATCTGCTGACTGCATAATTGGAAGAACTCACTGTTTAATTGAAGCCACTTTAGGGGGGGAAAAAAGACAATAATTATTAGACTGTGCAGCCTGATCATTTTAACTGCCATTAAAAGAACAAGGAGCCCACTGCACATTTGCTGTATGGACAGTTATAATTGTTTACAGCAATAAAAACACGCTTACTGACAAACAAACAGCTCATTACAATTCATAAGTCATACTTTTCAGGGCTAAAGCTACTTCTCAATTCTTTCTCATATTATATTGAAGAACAGAAAATAAAGCAAAAACAGGAAAAACTGTGATCCCACTCTCCAGTCTTGTACACAAGTACACTCAATAAATTATGAGAACTTGCCACTATGTCACAGTCTCTTGTACGTCAGTGCAACTGCAACAAGGACACTAATCTCTATTAGCAGATGTTTTGTTGACGATGGGAACAAAGTGTAAATGGGAGCATTTTGTCTTTCAGGGGGTGCACCGGTGTTGAAAGGAGTAGACGAACATTATTCAGTGGATTAGACAAATGCTGAGGTGCCATTGATCTACAGTGTTGCACAGCTCAGGAAGAACTTCACCAAAAACCTCACAAACAACTGTAACTATTGAGCTGACAACTAACATGCTAGCCACTACTACTACTACTACACATTAATGAAAGGATCTCAAGCAACATCACATGTGTAACAGTTAAATCAGTCGTTAATATGCAGAGAAAAGGAAGCGGTCACACACACTAATCAGTTTCTCGACAGGGCAATGGTTAACAGTGACCACAAGTACGGACATATTGTCATACATACTTGCACATTTTTTTTACTTGAAAAAACAGATCTGACCATCAGTTATTCTTATGGTTATTAGTCTTCACGATAAGAGAAATAACATTTCTTTATTGCATTTTTGGCAATACAGCATATTGACAAGTTTTACCTTGATACTGGAAGTACAACATTCCACTATAGGTCTTATATGCCTTTTAGAATCCTTCTCAAGAGAAAAGCTGTGGCAAATCTGTGTGAATGGAAAGAAAAATCGATTTTTGTCATCGCGAACGCTCTTGCTCCTCCACAGTTTAGACTGAGAAAGTCAGCTTCTGATTGGATCCGCCCCCAATTTGCACCATTGTCCTTCAACACACCAGTGCACCGGTGCCCACTCTCTGCTCAAATGGAAACTTGTTGGGATTGGCATGCGTAGGCAGTCACAGCCACAAAATGTTTACACATCACTAGAATAAAAAATAGCTAAATTAATGGTGGGTGGTGTATGTTTAATCTTTGTATGCTGAGTCACATCCTGGCCTCCTGTGTTGTCCCTTCCTGCTCTGCATCCTCTCCAGAGGGTTTATGCCAACACATATAATATGGTCTTCAACACACACATACACACACACAGTGCCAGGATGTATTAATAATAGTGTCGCACTCGCCATTAGTCTCTGAACACACTAAAGCTCGATGAGCGCAGGCACACGGAGGTGAGTCACGGCAGTAAACAATTCATTACACTGCTGCATGGGACACAAACATACAAATACAAGCTCACTTTACTGACTGCACTTAGTAATAAAATTTTTATTTGAGCAATAAAATTTGCTTTAATATAACAATTTATTCTATGCTCAGTGGTTGAAACAGAAACATCAAAAGGTAAAACACATTGTGTAATGACTTGACAAAATATAATACATTTTCACTATGTAATAACACCCACATTTTGTAACAATCTACCGCATTTTGTAATAAACAAACTGAACCCAATATGTAATATATTTTCTCTGCAGACATTTTGGCTCCTCATAGCACAGGTAAACATACTTTTGTTAACAATAGCTCAGTTCCATCAAGTGTCCCAGGAAAAGAGTGGTTATTAGGGTTATCAATTACACCTGTGTTTCTTGGACTACAGTTTTGTTTCACTCTCACTGCTCTCATCAGCCTTGTTTCAGGCTGTAGTTCAGTGACAAAGCTGTACAAACTGGCTTTAACAACTGGTCAGTGAGTCCTTTCCCTACAGCCAGCACACACAAAGTACAGGCAAGATCAGCCAAAAAAGGTCAAAAACGTAATAATAATCAGCCACATATTCCAAGTGATTTGGCATGGTGCTGATGTATTAGTGTTTAATAGGGTAATAAGCCCTCCCTTTCTATATCTTTCTGTCCAATGGCGCACTTTTCATATATTCCTGAACATATATTTTCATTTATACTTTCTTTCTTGTTTTTGTGTGACACACGCCCTCAAATATAAAATCGTGTCCGGCATGCTGTGTCATCTTTCATGACTCGTCACACAGCATTCGGTCATGCAGACGGTAGTGACAGGTGGTCCTGGTGACACAATTTAGGACATAAAATTCTCATCAGAATGATGATTACACTATATTGTATGTTGTCAACACCAAGCCAAAACTACAGTGCCACGTACAACACCCAGATGTGTAACCTGTGTCTTTTACCATGACAATGTGCATTTAGTATGCAGCCATTAATGAGGAAAAATACTCAGAATTATCCATGCTGCTGTAAGTGATCTCAAAATTCTCTCCTTCCATTTATCTGAAGAGGACGGAGAAGCTCTTCTTTTATTGAACACAGCTCATGACAGAAAACGGCACTTAAAAAAGAATGAGAGATTGAGTCTCTCGTCCTGGGAGCAATGATCAATGAAACACATTACTACTCCATTCGCATGAGGGCCCACTTGCCCACTTGCCAAGCCCATTTTGGCTCCCAACCCCTGGCTTAGCAGAGCATGTAAGGGTACTGCAGTCGTTAAGAACAATAACTGTACTGCATTACCTTGACAGCACCGTGATCTGGAGTTAATCTCCATCCAACCATCAACACAAGATGGTTTGAGGTCTCCAAACTGTCGTTTAGTGGGATATTTACAAGGTGATCAGCAGCAGTGAGAGAACTGATCAATAAGCTTGCTGTCTCAGTGTCCCACAAGGATACGGCAGCAGGGACCTTTAGCCTTCCTCATAGGCCCATTGTTTATAGCTGTATTGGTGGGATGTCCATAAGTCTTCCAGTGGGCTAATGGTTTTCTCTGTGGCTCTTATTGGACTGAGTGCATGAGGAGAGGCGAGGGGAGATCATTAAAGACGGTTTCCGCATCGTGTTATTCACTCTGCAGCTTCCCGCACACACTGGACATCAACTGAACCCAAATGGGATTCAACTGATTTGGCAGCTGTGAGAGGTCCTCCAAGGGAATAATGTAGTTGATGTAGTGGTGTTGGTTAATGAGTTGGTGTGGAGAGTGTGGAGAGGAAGTACTATTGCTCTGTATCCAACAAAGCCAGGAAAGGATCAACTTATTCATTCAAGGTCATTTTTTTCTTTTCCAAAATTCAAAGAGAGATGATCGCATCTATTTTTTCACTGCGTTTGAATTTAGTTTAATTTGACGACAGTGTGCGTCACTCACTTCCACTCTGAATGCTTTGTCAGCACACATTCACATACTACATGCGACCAAATCACATTTCCTTACTGCTGGCCACACATCAGCTGCACAAGACCACACGTTATTATCCTCACATGATTTGGGTTGTTGTTATTATGCTCACATGATTTTTTCCCACCTGATACAGACACTTCAACCAATGAACATTATCTCTCTCTCTCATCAAGTCCAGGCAGAGCAAATTCTTCTTTTATCGTAAACTTGTTAGATCTCACAAAAAGACAACAGTCCTTTACACCAAAGACCAAACACACAAGTTAATATCTTCCATTAAAATTATAATAATAATACTAATCTAATCATTGCTACAATTACAACAGTTTTTACAATAATTATAAGTGGCCATTACACCATAGGCCTCTATTAGGCACTAAAGCCACATTCAGACTGCAGGTCAAAGTGATTAAAGTGATTGTTTTGCTCATATGTGACTTTTTAATGACAGAGTGAACAGTCCAAATCACATTGAATCTGATCTTTTCAATTCTGATTCAAGCCACTTTCATATGTGGTCCAAATCCAAATTAGATTCAGGTCTGATTCTTAGCAATGTAAGCTCAGTGTGAACAGCCATAGAATTCATGTGACTTTTAGGTTACTTTAGATTGACATTCGTCATGTGGGTTACTTCAGGGCCATGCCCTGATATAGGCAACATTCATTCAACAAAAATTATATCTGATCTGAGTAAGAAATCAATACACAATATGCAACCACACTGCGCACATTCCTCAGTACACACCACTGCACATTGCCTGTTGTTGAGTGGTGAGGGCAGTTTCACAAGCTCTACTAGGCAAGGGTTGCCTCTAGTCACATGGTTGCGTCACTACTGGAAATTCCTTGTTAGTTCAACATGCTTGCATATTGGTTTCTGTTGTGTGCGGAATGTTGAAAATGCAATTTCCCTGCTAAGAAATAAAAATCACTGCTAATTAATCTAATTATCTCAATAAGGGTTGTTGTAGTTTCACACAGTCACTGTGCCTTATAGTCTCTCCCTTAATGAAACAAGTGACGCTTCTGGCAGTCAAGGCTGGCTGATAACACTGCTTAGCAGGGTTTATTTTAATACTACAAAATAAAAACTCAAGCATCCTGTGTAGACCTTTTGTACTGTAGACATTGTATCTTGTCATAGCAGGAAAGCGCAGTGTAACTTAACATGAAAATGAAGGCTCAGGTTCAAGTCTCCCAGTAACTGCAAAGTTACTAATGCTATTGGATTCACCTGTGCTTTAGAGATGTAGTCAGCCTGTAAATAAGCACGAAATATTCAGAATTTGGAAGTGCACCTCTCTGTCTATCAGCCCTGTCTGGAAAACTGGTCCAACTTTATCCAGGCTCATTGACTGTCTCATAGGTAGAGTAAATACAGTGTATAAAGTATCACACCAACAAGTTTCAAACAAAATACGCACCTAGGTTTACGTAGGAGATCTGAGTGAAGGGCTAAAATACCAAAATATCCAGGACAATATAGATTATTTCCAGGATATTTGGTCATTTTAATCAATTTCCAGGTGTGTCCATGACGGAATAAGTAAGATTTCCAGGTTGTGTAGGAACCCTGGTTAAAGAGCTATTTGACCACATCTAGCTGTCAGTTTATGATGACGCATTCATTAGTTTGCGAAAATAAATTTGGGAGGCTTATGACAGTCAGATGCTGAGTTATCTTGATTTTTAGTTGTGTGAGGCCTGTATTTTCTATAATGAAACATCTTTTTTTAGACCCTTCCTGGTGAATGTGCGTGTCTTTTAAAGTCCATCCCAGTTTCAAACCCAGTCAAATCTGACAAAACCCTAATTACATCATCATCCCTTTTCTCAGTTTCAACATTTGGTTGAAGACAAAAAGACCAAATAAGCTCACAGTAAAATCTGTCATCTTGCTGCTATTACAGAAATAATATGTGGACAATGTTATTTATGTGAGCTGGATCTGTAACTGCTGAAACATTTGGCACATCAGCTGCCTCACTGAGTCATTATGTCATCATTATTGAGGCATAGTGAAAAGTGTTGTCATGGCATCTCAGTATCCCATTGCATGACAAAAATGTTAAATTACCCAAGCTTAAAAGGTGTGTTGCATCATTACAGACTACACAGAAATCCTTGACTTGTACTGCCCCCCCCGCTGTGCAGTTTGGTGTTTTTAGGGTGATAAGAGAAAACCCCAGCTAATAAGTAGCAAAGTGTTTGAGCTGCAGCTCACTGATACATAATGCAGAGACATGTGTTGGAGTGGACAGCAGGGGTTCACAGGCTGGAGCCAGGCAGGGGAGCTAGGCACAGAGAGAGATTGAGGACATCACAAAAGATACAGAAAAAGACAGACCAAAGGAGATATGACAGTTATTCTGGCCAGAGATGTGGTGTAAACCTGTTTGGCAGCTGCAACATGTTCAGCAAGAACTGCGTGACTTTTGACAAGACAAGCACGCTGCTTTTCATCTCAATAACTAAACATCTGGCAAGTCAAGAGGGGAGAATTTCAAACTAGATACCCAAACATATAATAGAGGACAGAGAGAGAAAAACAACATAAAGGGTGACATGCAGAAAGAAAATGAAAGAGAACAAGTGAGGTTTGAAAGAGAATAAGAGAGCAGAGGAGGCATGTCGAGACATAAAACTGAAAGAGAAACTGAAATCTAAGTAAGGTATCTCAATAACGTCTAGTTTCTCGATGTGTCTGTCTGAAACAAAAGCAGTCCTCAGTTGAATCCAGTCTGAGCTCTAATAAAACACAATACAGCCACAGTCAATAAAAGCACAGACAGCAGAGAGAAGACTGTCTTTGGATGAAGCTCAACAACAAAGAGCAATATACAGTACACTGAAGGTATTGTACAACAGAAGGAACTGACAAAGTATGAGAGAGACTGAAAAAGTGTGTGTAGGTGAGATAAGGACACTAAAATAAATTAAATTTAAAAAGTAGTCCAAAGTCCTGTCAGTTGTGCAAATGAGTAGCGCTGCCCGTTAACAGTCGACTGAACTGCTGAAAAAACAACAACAGGAGAGGCACGAGACGGGGAGAGGAGGGTGTCTGTAGGGAGTTGATTTGTAAGTAACTGTAACATTACACATCATCAATCGTGCATGTATTTGTTTTTGTGAAGCTGGAAGTTATTTATTCTGTGTTATATCAGCGCCAATTTTTTTGATGTAACACTGTGTAGAAATAAATTAACTAAATGTTCAGCCTCAGTCTGGTTGTTTTGACACATTCAGAATCATTATTGCCCTTGCCGTAAGCATTTATGAAGCAGTTAAAATATAGATATACATGTATGTAAATAATCAAATTAATATTATAAACGTGCATTAGTGACTACTTGTCAATATGACAATCTTTAGTCTGGGACAGCCCTACAGATGAGTGGATGTATGTTCTTTGTGTTGGCACTGAACTACCAACTTGCCATTATAGCCATCACGTTTCTGGTTCTCACCTGCGTCATTTGAAGCCACATCTTGCAAATGCTACCACATACACAACCATCAGTAGTCCTAATGGGAGTCCTATAGAATATGATTCAAATTACCAGTTTATCAATGAGACACTGGATCCATTCGGCTGCCATTATGAGGCAAAACGACACCGTGCAGGAAAACAAATCCACACGCTGCAGCTAAAACTGTCCATTACGTAAAAAGAACCACAAGGAGATAATAAACAGTAAAATTGAAAACAAACAATATCTGGGTATATTTGGAAAAGGGAAAATCTAAAAAGAAATTTTAAAAAAGGCCTGTTGCCAGACATCGGGTGTCAAGCTCTTTATCACTCACTGCTTTTCAGTTTTAAACAGTTCAGGAAGAACAAGTATTAAGAAGTTTTATCCTGGGCTCTGGCAACCCTTGGTGGACACTTCAGTTTTCCACCCGATTGTTTGAATTTCATGATTAATCAATTAGAAAAAAAAATAGATAAATCAAAAATGACTGTGATAACTATTTACAGCTCTGATGTGAACTTCAAAGCTCCAAAACCGCAGATGGCAACTGCACGGATAACTCACACAAGACAGGTTTACAGTAAGTTAGGCCATCAGCTCTTTTATATGAACATTTTCAAAGCCACATGAAGTTGCTTTAAAGATTTATGTCTTGGTTGCCAAGGCAACAGTTGTGGTTACACACCTTTAGCAGTTACTCTGTCAGTAATACAAGAGAATCCACATTAGAGAGAAGCTGGTTATAAATGGTGTTCAAATTGAGGTTAATTTGAAATAGATCACTCAAAAAATTTAAATACAATCTGGTTTCTGTTCATTGATTTAACAGTCCCTTCCGATTGTTAATGTCATACATAAGTAGATATCTTTTTTTAATTTATTTTGAGCACTAATAATGTGTATATTTTTCTTGTATTGTATTAGTTATTGTTTCATTTTAACTTCATTTATTTTGATGGATACTGTTTGTTATATTCTAGTTCTTTTTACTTTTGCTTTGTTTCTTTCTTTCTTTGCAGTATTCATCCACACCATCATATCTGTGGTAGAAAGTGCAATATGACTGTTCTGTCACATCTATCAAGAATGGACTTACTCTCACCATGCATGCAATTGTTAAACTGTATTTTTCTTTTCTTTGTCATTGTTGTTTGTACTGTTAATAAAGTTTACAAAACTAAATATAAATTCAAGTAGAGCGACTCATGTATCTGTTGGCAACCAAACAAACTGTGGCCTGTAAGGACAAATATAAGTACATAAGAAAACAGCTAATAACACATTACCTACATACCGAACTTTAAATCAAATGTTATGTCTTCTGCATCACGTCTTCTACCATCTCCTTTCAATCCATTGTATGTGAGTAAGCAATTTGAATGCCATGCAGGAATGGCGGACTCCACCAATAACAAAAATGACAGTGCTGAGAGGAAATTACAGAAAGCAAACATTTTGCTTTGCTTTTGCTGAAAAATCTAAAATTATAAATAGAATCAACAATAGGGTTTGTTATAATGAAAATCTTCAGTAATGCAAACATCATGTATTGATACATTGATATACTGACTGCAATCAACACTATGAATGGATATTGTTTGTTTGTATTGTATAATGTCTGATTATATTACCATGTCATGCTGTGATTTGCACCAATAACAAAATTCCGAAAAGGTCAAAACACATACACAAGAGTACAAGCGTACACTTATAGAGCTTTTGGTGCTGTGTAGATGAGCTGCATCTGGCTGACAGAGCTAATTGAAGTTGGATCTCATCAGACATTGGCCGCTGGATCGCCAGCAGGTTGGATAACCTGCATCTGCTATGAGAGAGCTCAGCTACTAGCCAACAAGAGGCAGAAAGGCTTCATCAAAATCTTTCCTTCACTCTAGTCCATACATAATACATACACACACACACACACACACACAACACACACACACACACACACACACACAACACACACAAGCAAAAAGCATAATCCAGCAGGCTGAGAAGGATTGGTACCGAACATTGAAGAAGGTAAAGTAAGAATAAAC
>NW_023339729.1:4030844-4037601 GCF_004916995.1 Morone saxatilis
CACACACACACACACAAGCAAAAAGCATATCCACAGGCTGAGAAGATTGGTACCAACATGAAGAGGTAAAGTAAGAATAAACACAGGAGAGCCTTGATTGACAGAAATATCCCTTTGTGGAGTAAAAAATGATGATGAAAAAGGGTCAGTGAGAAGAGAAGAGTAAGACATAGTGTTGATAGAGAAAGTGAGTGGGCAGCAGCCAAGACGGTGTTTGCCTTTCTCTCTGTGTTTCCTGGACTTAAGGGTTAATGTAAAGTACAGAAGCAAACAGAGAAATGGATTCGTGACAGCAGGCTGGCACAGCTAAACTCTCTGGGCAGCTCAACTGCTGCAGACACCGCTCTTACATACCAACACCCAACAACACACTGGAAATGTGACAAAATGGATTTTAGGTTTCCCCATAGGTGTGATGTTTACCAACTCTAACCGTTCGAAATGAACTCATTACAAGATTTCTCGTCACGGTGACAAAGCAGGTAAATAGCTGCTGTGTAATTGATTGCTTTGTCAACAGTTTATGTAAGGTGTGTTGGCGAACGCTGCTCTGCGGTGTGGTGCTGCAGAGCTGTGAATCCTCAGGCTGAAAAAAAAAAAAGGAACAGCTTTCTCACCCTCCCACTCCTCCTGCCGCACTCCTACCACCATTTGCTGCTGACCTCCCGGGTCAACTGAGCCCGAGCCTACATTCCTTTAGCTGCTATCTCCTGGGACGTCTCTTCCTCCAACTCATCTTACCTCATGTTTTCGCTTCCGTGCTATCTTACCAAAAAAGCCACATATTGTTAGTTTTTTACATATAACTCTGCATCATAAGATGTTTTTTGGTGGCCATGTGGGTGGCTAACTACTATTGTCTGTTTTTCAGCTTTTGTTTTTCAGCTTTGCCTTTCAACCTGGTCTAAAAGAAACCTCCATCCTCCTCTGTCCCTGAGAGGCCATGTTCAGACGGACAGCTGAAATAGATTTTTCCCATTTTTAATACCAACCAGACTCTCAACAGGAAAAAAAACAGGCATGATCCAATCCTATCCTTTTCGGACCAGATTTAAAACATATTTGCAGGTGGTTTGAAATGGACTTTAAATCCAATATGTGCAAGTGCAACTCAGCCCAACCACTCAGATCAGATTTCAAGTGTTTGCTTATTTTGGTCCATCACTCCCCACAGGACTCATATGGGAGAGTGAAGAAAAAGATATGGAGGGGCAAAATATCCAAGACTGGCTAACATGGTATATCAACTTAAGATATAAATATATTTTGTATCTAACTTTAAAATGCCTACATACAATGGAATGAGTTACTGGGTGGCAGTGGGTGAACTAACTAATTACATTTACTCTGTGACAAAGCCATATTTTTGTACTTTAGTATATTTTATCCCACATATTGCACTTACTTACTACATTTAAAATTACATCCTTTAGAGTAAGAACAAAAGTCCCCCACGATGTTGCATGACCAACAGGTGCATGCTGAATGCTAAAATGCTCACAATGCATTCAGTGACATATGTGAGGCCTTTCTACTGTTATGACTAATAATAATAATATTACTAATAATCTTGGTCATACAGTCTGCAGAGTGCCTTTTCAGCGCAGAAACGTTTGAATTTGAGGAGTGCAGTGGGCTGAGTGGACTGGTTATATAATACATTGAGAATGAACAAGCAGAGAAGTTGAACCGATGCTGAGAAGGATTCTGTGGAGAACAAGACTCACAGTTGTAACTCTCCAAATGAAAACGTCAACAACCGCTGTGTTGCCTAGAAATGTATCTGTGCAGCTCTCTGTTTTTGTTTTCATGTGTGTTCGCGGCCTGTAGCTGCTGTCGAGTTCATATTGTCTATGCATCTCTGTGCTGTCTGCCTTATATATTGTTAAAATCCTTTATTCGGTTGTCTCGCTTCATCAGGGTCCTGTCTTAACGCAGTGTTTCAAGGAGTGTTTTCTTAGGAGGGAGGGGGGCTGCCCTTGCCATCTGCTCCAGCACAGAGGCTCCAACAATGGGAGGCCGAAGGACTGCTCGAGGAGGACAACAGACCGAGAAGCCTCTGGAAAATACTGAGCTGTCTTACAGCTAGAAGCGGAAGATAACTGCTGCTGCTGGCAATGATATGAATGTGCACACACACACATACACACAAACAGCTGAATTTAAAAGACCACATGATGCATCCGTTTAAAAAAAATATGAATCACTGTCAAGAGCATGTGGGTGTTTTGTTGGCACAGTGCACACAGGAACTGTATTAGAGCTGACACAATGAAGTATCTAAAATTAACCCTATCACTCTCTTACACATTCAAATGAAACACAGAAAATGTAAACACAGTCAGTTACCACGTCTGGTAACCAAGTCTGTGATTTTTGTCCAAAATTGTCGCACATTTAAAAATAAATACAACCTCACGTTGTGTCAATTATGTTTACACACCGACTCTGAAACTTTTTTTTGGAACAGGTTTGATTTTCTGCATTTTTTTGCACCAGTCAAAAAGAACAGAGAATGAGGACGGCAACCAGACAGGAGAGAGAGCATTAGTGTGGAGACAGAGAGGGAGGAAAGCTAAGCCTCTTGTAGCTGCGGTGCCAAATGCAAGCCGCAGGTAGAGAGTGGCGACAGCCTGCAGAGGAACCTCCAGTGGAGAGAACCAAGGAAGGAAATGAAAAAGAATGAGTGACAGCAGGAGCAGACAGCTCCTTTATCAGCAGGTGAAACTCTACTTGTTTTTTTACAACTTGGACCTAATACTTCCATTTTCTTTTTCCACTTACAAGTGAGAAGACCACAAAATCAACCTCATTGCATGATAACTCCGTCTCGTACTGGGAATTTCGCAATAAATAGAGTAATAAAACGCATCAGACTCAGTGTGCAAGGTTTCTATGTGTAATGATTTTAATCGGATGGCGGATAAAAAAAAAACGCATACAAAAACTACACAAAGGCCTCCACTGTCTTTTTATGCTCACATGAATTCACACATTGAACAAACTAATAGTGCTAAAAGTTCTCACAGCTTTACGTAGGTTTCATCTGCACAAGAATTGTGTTTTCTTGAACATGTCAGAGAGTAGCAACTAATGTCCTTACAGTGACACCCAAAAAGAGGGAATAGAATCAAAAGATGATAATGTGTTAAAAGTAACTTTCTGATATGGTACTGGGAGGGGTGACCAATATCAGTTAGGTTAACAGAATTGGCCAAAACTGAAGGACAGTCTGGATGGTCTGCCAAAATCCATAAAACAACTTATAAAAAAGATCTTTGAAAAATCACGAGTATGACTTAATGTATGCCAAAATCAATCAGTAATAATATAATATGACCAAGGTTAAGTCTCTGAGTGCCTACGATTAATTTTATTTCATTTCTAAGTGTTTTATTGGTTTCATTCATTGGTGTGAATTTATGTAAGTGGTCACTGTATCATAAGAACATGCAACAAAAACGAGGGAGGTTGGCTCATGTGAGCCTACTCACCCTGGGTTGCCAGTTTTCATATTGCTTCTGCAGGTTGGCCCCGATGGTCTCCAGGGCTTTCTGTGGACTCATCGACAGAGGATCTAGCAAGACAACACAGAGCGTAAACACATTGTGATCACACACACGTAGAACACAACAGTCATAGCACAGCAACACTGCACACACTCAATCTGGAGCTGACCTTAATTATATTATTCACTGCATACATTTACATTGCAGTAAAATAATGTAATCCAAACAAGAAGGCGAACATTGCTTAACATTCGGGCAGAAGAAACTTTAATGCCGTGATTAGAAAGGTAGCTTATAGTTTATGATTTAGGCATCAAAGAAAAAGCAGGGTTTGGAAAAATAGCAGCAGCCCCTTGGGTTGAAATATTGATGAGAGTAAATCAATATGGCATGAAGAATAGCAGAATATAGATTAAGGAGAGATCAAATTGTGCTCAGCAGACAGAGAAGAATGTATTGGCAAGTTTGTGGGAGATACTGATATGCTTTATGCTGAAAATTAAACCACCGCCTTTATGATGAATGAGGCCTACTTCAAAGGAAAGACGCATTTGATGAGTCAAATTATAACTTCTGGTTTACTTTATTTCATTTCAACTTACTAGGTATTTTAAGCCAGTGGTTCCCAACCTTTTTCCTTAAGGGACCCGTTTTCTATAACTGAGTAAACTGAAAACAGGCTTCTTTTGTGACAAATTCAATGTTTTCTTGTCCCTGACAGTTGGCCATTGTTCTAGTAGACAATTTACATTTACCTTTCCTCACAAAAGTGAGCCTACTGTGTATACTTTTAAGTTTTCTTACACCCCTAAAATCAAGAAGGCCCCGCAAACTGCAAGTCCTGCGCCCACATATTGTGTGATCACCTTACAACCACTCTACAATTAACTGTTATGATGAACATTTAAAAAGGTGCCAGAATATAAAAGTATATAAAAGTTTCACACACACCACAGCCAATGAGAAGCAGATGTATGCATTTTTATTAGCATATAGTTGTAGCATGTGTCATAAATCAAACACCATGGTGCATTTCAGGACATCTGCCTTTACTCCTCAATATTCCCAAACACTGTCTCAAAAATGAATTGGCAGGTCTGCACAATGTCAGTGTCCTCAGAAACCACTGAGAAAGTTACAAACACTTTAAGAACTGTGTTCCCTCTTTAATGTGCTTTCCTCTTTCCTAAGAGTCAAGCAGTCTCAGGGGAGTTAAACAATGGTTTTGAGGTTCCTGTTCAATAGGGATGGTTCTTTTGTTTTCTGTGTCATCTTGTGTGGTTCTGATGGGGGCAGACTACTTCATCTTTAGCTGACAGAGGCCTTATGATTTGAGCTCCCATGGGAATGACAGAGAGGGGTTCCTAAGTGCTCCAAAGTAAAAACTTAACTTTTACTGTCAAGTTCAAGTTGGCAGTAGTCTTGAATCCTTTGAACCGTATGCTTTTTGGCTAATTTTTTACACTTGTCATTTACAGGCTATTGGCATAATCATGTCCTGACTAGACATGCCTTATATAATAGTTATTTTCAGGACCACTCAGAAATGTCACCAATGTTAATGGAGAGGTACTATAATTGTGAGGGTTTTTTTGCCTGGTTTTAAGTACACCACAAATGGTGTCATATAAAAGGATAGAGGAGTGTGTCCATGTTCCATGGTGATAAAACCTTTGTGATGTCAATACGAGACTATGAGGATACAGCCACGCTAGCAGCTCTATGAGGCTAGCAGTGCTTTAAGCTGGACACTTACACTTTTTAAAATTTATCCTAATAAATCATCATGGAAAGAAATGTTGCTGTTTCACTTTTGGTACTGAAGAAACGTGATGATTATGGAGTGCTGATAAGTCCTAAAACCTGGAAATTAGTTAGCATTTTAGCACTTCCAGTTACCTCGCCTCGAAGTTAACAGGTTTTTTGAATGGGTTTTTGGTTAAATGCTTGAAATAAGGTCTTTGGTTAACACAAACTTAAGAGATATTCACATTTGTTCTATAGCATAAAAAACATCAGTAAATACTGTAAGTTTTTAAATCTTTAATGTGTCTTGAAAAAGACGATTGTTAACAAGTGGCTAAATTAGACTACAGAGGTTGTGGGGGGCATTACGTCAGCACGCCGCACACAGAGACTTATCAACCCACTAATCCACCTTTACAGCCTCTTGCAAACTATTCTAACTCAAACTTTACAACTTGAATTTTAATTGGACAATTTAATTACAAAATGGAAATTTAGTGGTGGGGACATTACTCTCTGCAATAACCAAAAATCCCATTGGCTTTTTGTTTACAGTGCTAGCTTCTAGGTAATGTTACAAAAATACATAATTCCTGCAGCACTCTATTAGACAAGAAGTAAGAATGAGTCTGATAAGGAGTGGTCTTTTTGACCCCAATTGTGTACAGTGGGTATGTGTCCATCACAATTTTCCAACACAGTTGAGTACACATCATATGTAAGGTGAACCCACTTTATCATATCTAACACTTTGTTTTGCATTTGTGTGCTTGTCCTGTTCAGCACTTATATTGGTGTGCGTGTCTGTGTGAACTCACTCACCTATCCAGCACTCCAATCTGGCGCAGGGCGAGGTCTTGACCACATCAGGAGGGTCCACTCCCACGTTCAGACACAACACCAGTGCCACGCTCACGGTCTTCATCTGGGGGAGAAGTCACAGAACGCATCATTACCCTCACATCAATGCTCAAATTAGGGCTGGGCGATTAATTCGAATTTATCGATTAATTCGAATTTGTAATTAAACACGATTTATTTTTGCAACCGACTGCATCAGTAATTAGCTTTCCTCCGGCGTCCCTTTTTTTTCATACGGGACACAATGTGACAAATGAATCCCACCTAATGTAACGACTGTTTTTTAGGCGGGCAGTTTGTGGCTGCGGTCCTTGTATTATCTGCGCAGAGAGCAACATTTCTCTCCACTTGCGCATGCCTCTGCTTGAGTGCTTGAATAAAGTTTTGGTCAACTGCTACAGCTTCAAATAAACTTTGCAGTGTGGTCGGAGTTGTCGCTGTTGACCCACAAAACCAAACCGAAGTCCAAACAACCCGACGACACTGTGCCTTTTTGGACGAGCTCATCCTTGCGTCTCCGCCATGTTTGTTTATCTTGTTGAGAGGCGGAAACGGGGTTTGACGGGGGCAGCGCACTCTGACCTAAACGGGAGCCCAAAGGCGAGCGCCGGTTGGGAAGTCATGAGAAAACCGATTTTAAA
>NW_023339729.1:4037626-4056991 GCF_004916995.1 Morone saxatilis
GTTTGGTGTAAAAAAATATGAGATTTTATTTTTAAGCCATATCGCCCAGCCCTAGCTCAAATCAAAACAGACAAGTGGATTCATTCTTAATGCTTTTCAACACCACATTAAATCTTTAAAACTGAGCACACATGCTTGTACTCAGGTCCGTCCTGGGAGCTTTCCAGTAAACCACATTCTGTTGCTGCTGGCCGCTGAAGCTCCAGTGGAGCGGTGAAGGTTAAGTATCTTGCCCAGGAGGAGCTCAACAGTAGTTACTGAGAAAGGAGTTATTCTCTTCCCTTTCACATTTTCATCTGATGCAGAGATTCCATTATAACGAACACTAATGTCACTCCATTGAGGGATCTAACCTGCTGCCTCAAAGGTTTGTCACTGTCAGATCAAGCAAAGGTCTGTGTTTCAACAAATAAATGTCAAAATGGCAGAGTAGAATCACAACAACCGGCTGAAACCACACAAGGTAATGAACCACGACACAGAAGACCACTGGGGAAGGAAGTGAGCGGAAACACACACAGGCCATCTGAAATAGAACAACCATTGATCCATGGGTTATGTGGCAAGTCCTGACACACACACACAGGCTTGATCAGGCAACACAAGTGTCCTAGACTGCAAATTACACATTGCAGTAGCAGTGAGCCATCACTCCATCTTCACTGTGAGCGCCTCAGAAAATCTTTTCTTCGTGCATCATAGTAAATATATAACGTAACATTCCTGACAGATCCCCATTCTGCCAAAAAACAACAATCCAATGCTTGTCCTCCTACTTAAAACAAATGGTTTTTCCATTAAAAAAAATCTATTCGGACATGGTCTTTCTTCTCCACAGATTAAGCAGTGGACAGCTCACACCAAGTGCACCAGGCAATTACTGAAACATTGTAGTTTCTAATCAGTGATGACTGAAATGAGGACTTTATCTAGTACTATTCTCCTTGTATCCATCAGGCTCAGTGTTTCTTGAGTTTGCTCAAATAAAATTCAAAACCAACATATGATGTTTGTAATTGCGCCCCTGTCACAACAATGGCTTTGCTATCATCCAAGGCTTCATGAAACATTTCACAGCTAGTCATGAATATATTCTCTGAACGGATCTGTCATTTTTACACAGCTGTGTGTTTTATAACAGCACAAAATGTACACTAGTGACAGCATAACTCGTGCCAGAGTTCTATGTCAACATTAATGTTGTGTTAAAAAGTAAGAAATGTGCTTTACTGTATTCTTTGTTTTTTGTTTTTTTTTTTGGTTTAGTTAATAGGCTAATCATGTTAAAGGAGGGTCACTGGAATACTGGTCCATAACTTTCTCTTTCTCTGCCACTGATCTGACCATCAACTCAGCAGTTTGCTGATGGCACTGCCTGACCCGAGCTGACCAATCACTGTTTCATCATCATGTCACTTTGTGAATCAAAGCTTGATAGTGTTTACCCTGTAACAGATGGCGCTTTAACTTCAAGAGGCCCTGAATGTCCTCCTGGCTCCAATTAGCCGTAGGTCGGCTACATGCAGGGTTCCCCACAGGGCTCATTTCTGTCTTGCAGCTCCTTGGTTACAGTTTTGCTGAAATCAGGTCAAATAAAGCGATCTGGACCTTTTTTTTTTGTCAGGAAAAAAAAAGACAGCAAACTTGCCATCCCTAGAGCTACTATGCTAACATGGCTCAAAATTCTGAAAACTGATACATTCACTGTCTATAAATCTCAATACTGGGGTACAGAAATGACAACAACTTTATACACACACACACACACATAATGAGAGATATAACCATCTGATAGCACAACACATGTAGGTCAATGCAATAGTGCACAGTGACCTTCCGCAGTACTGTTTCTTTGTGTAATGCAGACTTACAGAGCACATGTGGTGTGTATACAGTGGGTTTCGTGACATCCTGTGGCTGAGCAGGGTTAGAAGGGCTGTTGTTGTGAAGGTAATTAAGGCGCCCTCTGCTTTCCCACCGACAGAGTAAAAGGTCAGTGTGCTAGCAGGACGAGACTCGACATGTACATGCACCTGCACCTGCACACACACAGGGACACTGCATCACATCGCGTCATTCATTTTCACCTGACCTCCTCAACCCTCCCCCTTTTCCCCCCTGCATGGTGTACGGGAACCCATCCTGGCGAACAGAAACGGAAACTCAACAAATTTACACTGCTTACAGTAGCGTGATACTCCCAGACAAGACTAAGAGTGTACAGCTACAGTGGCAGCTCTGTGAGGCTGCACTTGAGGCAAATGCTAATGACGGCGTGCCAACAATGACAATGTTCACATGCTAATGTTTAGCTGTTGTAATGCTTACCATGTTCAACAACTTACTTAGTGTGCCAGCATGCACACATTTGCTAATTACAACTAAACAAAGTGCTCTACAGTAAGGGTCATACATTAAATTTTACAGGATGATGGTGCTAGATGAAAAGTCAGGGGATTAACAAAGTTGGAAAAAATGAATGTCTGTACCAAATATCATTGCAATCAGTCCAATACATGCTGCAATATTTCAGTCTGGACTAAAGTGGCGGAACAACCAACCAACTAGCAAACCAAGACTTTCATCAGACTGTTCCCTTTGGTCAAAGACTGAACAATCTGCCCAATTCGTCACCAAGCTGTTGCTCTGGCATGGCAAAAAAATATAACTTGGAGCAAAGTGACCAACAGTTGCTCTTTACCAAATCCAAAACCAAGGGGAAAAAAGCTGCAACAGGGGCCTCCATTCTTGTGAGTCACCTTTTGACTGAACACAAAAAAAACATTTACCATGGGGTTTAGTCAAGGTGATGGTGCTAGAAAAAAATTTACTTTGTTTCATCTTCAGTTAGGAACATCTAGGAATGACAAGTTGATTATCACTAATTACAATGGCTGTTAAACACTAAATATTCTAGCATCAAAATTTACCACAGACACAAATTAACACATTAACTGGCTATTGTGAACTTGTGAATTGTGAAGATGACATTTATTGCAGTGATGGAAAAAATAAACCAATCAGGGCCAACACAAGACATACACCTGCAAGGGAAACAAGTAACCTGGATTAATAAGCAATATAATAGATGCCATTTGGCCATATAAGTCATTTAATCCTAACTTTAAGACAGACATATGCCAGGGGAAAGCCAGAGGACACCTCAAAAACACATTTGTCTGTTGCCAATTTGTCAATCTGTATCTGGTATCCTAAAATCCAATGACTGCGCAGGAGTTGTTTCATGAACGCTAGAAAGAAGCTAAAAGCCAACCACAACCTCCCCCATTCACAAGATCTAAAACTCAGAGAGGTTTCATGGGAACTACTGTAAAGATTTTCACTTCCTTCATTCTTCAAAGAACTGGAGGCTTCCCTTCAAGAATGATCCAATGTCCTCTGACACACTGCTCAGGACCTCAGTGACAGAAAATTCAATGAAGACTCAAGCTGTTTTGGAGGCAAAGGGTGGCACTTGATAGTATATTTATTTACACTCTATGAGGCATTTCCCATGATCTTGTTCAAACTTAATTTCTTCATCTCACTCTTCGGAAGGTGTGATGAAGTTAGATCCACTGTTGACAGAAAGAACAGCTTATTGTAAGCTATTTTTTTTTCACAGCTCAAAACAGAAGTGCAATCTCCTTACACAACACCCAAGTGTATCACTTGAATAAATGAACAATGTGAACAACATGTTAAAAAACGGAAAGACTGAACCCAAATGTCGGCACTATAGAGGATTTAACTGCTAATATGCATGTCAGTTTGCCTGTTCTATGTAAGCCCTGCATGGGCTGCAAAATATCTACACCGATATCCTGGGAAAAGACATTTATAGCTAAAAGACAGACAAGAAAGACACAGACTCAACCGGTAAGAACGACGGCAGGTTTGCCCTTTAAAATACAACAGCTGAGATGACAGCACACTTTGAAAACATATTAATACAAGTCTTAAGAGAGAGAGATGATGTTACTGTCATGGTAGGTAAATGCCAAAGAAAAGTGTTGACTCTCTTGAGGATAAGCTATCATTTCATTTTCAGGACAACAAGGACCAACATTTTTTTACTCCAAATACACAAAAGCCACAGAAATAAGTACTTAACCGAGTAGCCGTCAAACTCGTCACCTGTGGTACAGACAAGAGACTAATGCCATCAAAGTGGTATCACCTTGTTGTCGGGCATAATTACAATTAAGTGGCTCAAGATGGTGAAATAATTAACACCCAAATATAAACAACCCTGCTGAAATCATTTGCTTCCGTCCAGCATCCAACGGAGGCAATTTATAATACATTGGATATTCATT
Source organism: Morone saxatilis (assembly GCF_004916995.1). Classification (NCBI taxonomy): domain Eukaryota; kingdom Metazoa; phylum Chordata; class Actinopteri; family Moronidae; genus Morone; species Morone saxatilis. Next base: position 4,041,946 of record NW_023339729.1, read on the forward strand.
TGCATGAGAATAATAAAGATGAATGAGGGATGGTGTTTTTCTGTTCCAGCTCATCATCGGGGCGAGACGTGGCATTCGCCTGCGACGGCACAGATGTGGTCCGCATTATTCTCATTGATTTATCTGCTTGTTCATTCAACGTATTACCTCACACAAACGCTCTGAAAACAACAATGCTGAAAACAAAAACAAGTAGTCCATTTATCAACCAGGTCTGGAAATAACCGGTTGGCTATGAGGTAAAATGGCGGTCAATCTGTAGGGACAGAGCACAATCAAGTCCCGCCCACAATTCATCTCTCTTCATTGTCTTTGTATTGCGTGAAGGTGCTTCCTTGTCACTTTCTATATGTAAGCAAACAACAGAAAAATGCCTAAAAGCAGCTGTGTGGTGGGACGCACTACCAACAGGGTGAAGAACCCAGAACCAAGTTTTTATAAGCTGTCGAACTGAAACAGAAGTGGATACAGGCAATGGGAAGGGAGGCATCAGCAAGAGGAATGGGAAAACTGTGGGATCCTAAGCTAACTAAGCTATGCAAGCCCTGGTTTTGATCTTCATCAGGTTAAATGATGATCTTATGATTTGATCAAATAGCCATTCAATGGGATCATTTCTCCAAGTAAAGCGAGGTCAGGAGAAGGGACACTGAGATAGACCCACAGTATTGAGTTTGTCAATGTACGCTTTCCCCTCTGGTAGACATAGGCTTCTAGAATATTCATTTGACATGCTGAAATCCAATGTTTTTGGTAGCGTTTCTGCCCTAGGTTGCATATTGTGGCGCAGATTGTTTCCTGGTGGGTGTGGTTTTCAGAATCTCTACTGGGCGAGAAAGTACATTCTTCCATGGGATACATTGTCAGACCTTAGACCTTGTTCATTTGTGTGTAGTTCCTATAAAGTTAAAATAAACCTGAATGATGCAGACAAAGCTAGACTCAAGCTCAGCTTACTGGCTTTTTCTGAGGCTTTCAACAGTATCTCATGGTCTTCATCAGCATATGGAGTTCAGTCAGCATCATGTAATTCAACTAGACCTCCACGACAAACAAGCTGTTCAAAACTCCATCCGCTGACACAGACCATGAGATGAGATGAACTTTAGCAAAGTTTTTCAGTTCGAAGTAAAGTTCCTCGCTAAAATTTAGACTGGAATTCAGGTTGTGCTTGGGGTCAGTTGTTTCTTTTTTCAAAACACAAAGTGTGAACATTTTAACACATAGTTAACGTGTTCTATATTCTTCTGCCAACATTTTGGAGCCTTTGAACTTTTTCACTTCCTGTAAGTCATCTCTTGCTACTTCCAACTAACTAATTAGCATACCATTTCACAAATACCAAGGCATTGCTTTTGGAATCTGAACCGTGGAAACAACATTATACAGTACAAAATCTGTTGGTTTATTCTTAAGAGTTGTGAAATGTTGGTTGGACAGAAAAATTAGAAGACATCAACACTTTATGGAATTTATGGTGGGCATTTTGACAACTTCTGATCAATAAATCAAAATGGTTTAGATTAATCAACATAATAGTCAACTGCAGCCTTAGAAAAACGCACACACAGACAGTGACAGTAAGATGAAGGGGTGAAAGCTGAGTAAAGCAGAAGGAGAGCAGGGATAGCAAAGCCAAGATCCTCACTGTTGACCTATAACAAGTGGCTTTTTATCAAATGGGCTTTGACTGTTAGCATTACATCTGAGAGGAGAGCCTAAACAAAATTAGATTTGAAAACAGCTATGCCAGACCTCATGGATTTCCAATAATCAAGTAATCTGTGTGAGGAGAAAGAATAATGTAGGAAAAGGAGGAGGAGAGAAAAGACAGATTGTGTGCATCACAAGAATGCACAAACTCCTTGTATGTGCATTCACAACACCTCACTTTTTCAAACCCAAAAGTACTACCCTTTGCTCCGATAAAAAGGGATGTGATAGAGGAGCACTACGTGCATGTGAGGGTGTGTGCCTTTCCTTCCGTTTAGGCCTGTGCATATAATTGGTTGCCGTCTTCCTCTCATTAATAACTGCACGGGACTCCAGGGGACTTTCCAGCCCTTTCCCTCTGCGTCCTTTTAAGCCCCCAGCACCGCTCGCTACGTCGATCAATGGTCCCTGATTATTCCATTTGTTAGGCCCGCACTAAATGAAGGTTATTAAAATGGTGAAGAGCATCGATCTCCTCCGGGCGTGCTATGGTTAGCTGGCAGCAACAGGTCATATATTGGACGCTTCAGCTGAAGAGAGCACCTAACAGAGTTGGACTACAAATACAAAGAGTGTGTTTTTTTTTTTTTTATCTAAAAAATGGAATGTTGTAAATATTTTTGTTTAGTTCTAAGGGTTCAGGGGTACTTGAAACAAAATGCCTACAATCAATGTCAGGGCTAACAGCCTGACATCATAGCATCCTCCTGGCTGCATCACACTGCCTCCCCCAGTCCTCCTCCAACAATTCTGTCTCTCTTAAGTGTCTTTTTAACACACACAACGTATGACCACTTACAAGTCCCTCCTGTCAAATGCATTCGTAGTGTTTTACGAAAATAGTGATAGACAGATTTAATCAGTCAAAATGACAGATAACTGTCCAACTGGTTAATCAGCACTGGCTGATCCCGCCATCGAGAGGCTGATAAGAGGCATTCGACAGGTTTCCCCTTGTTTCCTTTAAATACACATCGTCACAATCTGAAAACTACAGCATAACCTAATGTATTTTTCTATTTTATTAATTAATAAGAATTCCAGCTAGAACAATATGTTACTGGCTAAGATACCCATGTATATTAGATTGTAATGTTCAGTGGAATATAATGTGGAATTATAGACGTCTTTTCCTTGTTTTGATTTCGCATCATCAGCCATCGCCCTGCTTTCTAAATAGCATATTAGCGATGCAAATATGTGAGGATTCAAATTGGTGAGATGAAAAATGAATCAATTGTGGTATTAATGCACAAAGACATGAGTTTACTTCACAAAAGGAAATATGCATGTTCTGCACAGATTATACCTTCCTCAGGAGAATTTTTTTTTTTATGAATAAAATACAAGGGAAAATATATTTTTTGTTGATTTTTGTCAGAGAAACCTTTTCATACAAAGACCATTAACAAAAAGTGACAGAAGTAGTTGTGTGAAGAATGAAAAACGAAGTGTGAGAGAGATTATCAATCCTGACCTACTTTCACACTTCCGCACAATTGACCGAGCGCTGCGTAATTGTCAATTTACAAAAATTCTCAAATAAAACCGTCCCAGTATTACACTGTTGGAAAGGGAATTTAAAAAGCTGTGAGATGACTTTGTTCCAAGCATAGCGAGGCCTTTGACTGTATGGGTATTTGCAGATGTAAGGGAAAAGAGAAAAAGAAGATTCTGCATACTTCGGTCAAGTTCCCACGAGCAACATCAATAGATGTGTGTGACTGAAAATATAAGTATAGGCACTAAGGGTATACTGCAGACATACTGTACACCTACACTTTTTGCTGTCTGACTGCACAATAATTTGAATATTCATATATCCAAGGAGGGACAACTGCTTTTCCAGCAACAGTGTACAGCTTACTCAGTTACACACATTTAAATAAAAAATAAAAAAGCCTGGTGGAAAGAAATGCATGATGGATTACAAACAAAATCCATCACTGATCCAGTTCCTAGAAATGAAAAGAATATCACTTTATTCTAAAAAGATAAAAGGACACCTCAAACAGTCTGTACTGCAAACCTAATAAAAGCATTGAGATGGGTACACAGGTTTGACTGTGATGACAAAGTCAGACCATTTCAAGCTTTCTATGAGCCAGAAAAACATGACACGGTTCACATCCATCTCCACTAGAAGACAGCGAGCACTACTGTACATTAATCTTCATTCCCAATAAAAACCCATCAGCATTATCCCTCCCCTAATTACGATGATACAAAGAGGAAATGAAAGATGATAAAAACGGAGGCAGTCATTTCCAAGCAACTAATGGGCTCGATAAAACCACACTTTTTTTTTTTTTTGAGGATACATGAAATCTTTGGAAATCCAAAAGTCCCACAGGTGTAGAAAAACATCAGGCGGATATGAACAAATTGAGCCTGCTCTTAACCCAGAGGGAGGTCAGAGGTCAGGTGAAGGCCAGTGTCAGAAAATCATCTTTCACAGACTCCTTGTCCCTTAAAGACAACGGCTGAATAATTCACCTGTATGTGTTATTTATTGCTGTCCTGTCATATTCCTTTCTTTGTATGTTTTTACTGTTTACTGTTGTTGAAGGGTGTAAAAATCTATTTAAAAAATGGAACAAAAAAAAGGACTGCATCTTGGGAGCACGGTGGGAGCTTGTTTACAAGTGGTCTTTTTTGTTTTGGCACGGTCCCGCATACTCACTATGCTAACCCCGCTGCATTAATTCAACACCAATACAAAATCACTGGCATGCAATCATTTCCAGTAATTTGCAAACATGTTTGTTTTCGTGTCTCTGTGGCTGAAAGTCTATATGCTGCCTAATGAACTGTGTGCATTGATTGAATTCAACTAATGATGCAGAAGATTAAGCCGCATAGACCACCTGTCTCATTGCCACATTATTACAATGAGCTTGGATATTGATGACTTATTGATTTTATTATTCCAAGATGAAAAACCCAGCAGGCAATGCACGTGTGAAAACCAGCAGGGAGGGATATGAGAGAAATTTTAATTAATCTTGTGTGTGACGAAAAGCTGTCCAGAGTTGTACAGGTTGTCTGGCGACCACCCTGAGCCACAGTGACACACTCTGACTGCAAAAATGAAACCTAATATCTACCTAATAATAAATCTGAACTTATATTCAATATTTAAATACAGTTAAAACCCCAGCCTTCCTTAAAATTAAGACCAAAACCTGGAGTACCCTTGAGCCATGTGTAAGTCCAAAAGGGAGGTCACATAAATGACAAATGACCTGATATGTTCAATTTTAAAATCTCAGGAAAGAACATTGTTTTACAACCGCCCGCAGGCTGTTTTCACACAGCTACAAACTGCTTTGACGATTCAACATTCTGCTGTAACAAAGTGTTTCAACAACAATGTGCTGTCACTGTGTTAATAACAACAGTGCTGTGGGCATCAGGGGAGATAATGGCCCCTGATAAATACTCAAATTTTGTGACAGAATATCATAGAGGACATGGTGAATCCTAGTGAACGTGTTGTGCTAGTGAGAAGAACGGAAAACACTCCACTGCCAATAAAAATGGACACAGACACAACAGTGTTATCTGGGCTGTGGTCGTATTTGAGATGTGACATTTACATGGAACATAGAGGAACATTTTCATCCTGTTGTATAAATGATTTGTTGGCTCCTTGCATTTGCATAATCTCTCACAGAGTGAGTGGACAGAGGCTGACATTCATGTAACCAGTGTTCGGATTATGCAGCACATTGTATAGATTTGCTTTTGTCATCTAATCAGCAGTAATGGAAGGCAGTCGTAATGTAAAGTCAAAGCACCTGCCCACATGACACACAGCAATCAGAAATGTGGGTTGGCTGTTTACATGCCACGATTTCTATCAGAGCACTCAGACCAGTATATCAGGCTTCTCAAAACCAGGTTAAGGGCTTTACATGCACACACATACATACTCCAAAAACCTAAACATAGCAAAGATACTAATCCTGCGTTTGGCTTCGTCCGTGTTAACTGCGCTGAACGGTTTGTAGAGTTTCTCTGAATCTCTGTAGTTTGAAGTTTATGTGCCTGCCCGGATACTGATTTATATCTGCTTTACATTACTGCTGATACAAACCAAACATCTCCTGCTGCTTCACATTAAAAGCTTTCCACTGGTGAAGGAACGGGAGGCTTTTACTGTGAAGCATCTAAAAGAAAATCTGTTGTTCATCACAGAGTGAGCAAAGTTTTGTTTGCGTTGCCATTCTTCAATAAAAACAGGTGTACATAACAATATGGACATATTTGCCACTGTTTGGTCAGAGAATCAGGGAAATTATTGCAGAGAGGAATAGTACAAACAGAATAAGTTACTGAAAATTGAGCTGTTAGCTCAACTTCCTGCGTTTAGTCTGCAAACCACACACCTCCAACATTATACACTGTTGTATCACATCCAGGTAACCAACGTCTTTAAGTTTGCCGTGTTGTGGTCACGTTGAGTCAAAATAGCTTGAGTGGTCGCAGCATGATGACATGTAAATGCACTCAGTCGGAGGTTTGCCTTCAAACTTGCTACATTTTTGTTTCAGTCTGTAATTTTTTTGCTTTTTTGCTGGAACGGCTGAGCCAAAATGTTTTAAATTGACTGGATTCAGGAGAATGTGACTCTGGAAAAAGGCTACAGATCAATCACTCAATGTTACTTACATATAAATACAAATTATAGAAAAAAGGTATATGTGCCTTGAGAAAGATTAAAACAGAAAAGTTTATTTTTCTACATATTTTTTAGCACATTTAGACTATAACCGAGGTGTGCACTTTTTCTGTTAGCTAAGCTTTGACTCATCATAATAAGTGTTTTTTTCCTGCATGTTCTTTGAGCTGACATTTGCCTCCTATAATGACTGCAGAGTGTCATAAGAGTGTTAATTAAACATGAATATTTTTCTTATAGAGACTATTAATTAGCCCACTCTCAGGTCTTAACAGGACTCTTAATTAAAGGCAGCAGGAGCACTGGCGAGGTCAGTAAGCCCACAGTATGTATGTAAGTGTGTTGTCTGCTACAGGTGCCTCATTAGAGTGATCGGGATAAAGTTCTAAGTAGTTCAAAGCTATTTTCAATATAATAAAGTCAATAAATCACAGCAAAAGTTCACCTTTCTCTCATTTAGTATTCTATGAAAAAGGCTAAAAACAGTTAGACAAACTCAGATCATACTGTATATCCTGCTTCATGTGTTTAAACCTTCCACTTTCCTCTTGCATGTCCCCAGTCTCCACAAAATTGCTGCAACGACAAATTCCTTCCCATTTGTTACCGGCAAGTAAAATCAATTCTGATCCACCTTCACGCTGAACAAGCTGAACAGCTCCCATACTCCTAAAAATAAGCCTCGACGACGCCATTTCTGTGTCTGATAGGATATCGGGCCGGGACAAATGGGCATCAGAGGGAGACAGAATGCTGGCAGGGTTTCTAAAGAGGCCACAGTGTTAGACTACGAAGAGCTGGACATAAAGTTTGCGTCAGGCCCCTCTGACGTCACACAGCTTACAGCTCCACAGGGGATTGTGAAGCATAATAGGTAGGGAGAGAAATAGTTCTGTGTGCAAGGTAGGTCAACATCCAGCTTTGAGAGAGTTTATTTTTTTCAAAGTAATGTTTAAACCCCAGGGGCCAAAGGGAAAAGAACTCTAGATTCACGACTAAAACTGTGTGTACTCACAAAGATAGAAATACGCATCATTTTTGTCAGATTAGAAATCTCAATCATTGTGGAACAATCCCCAACAGTTCACAGTAGGAAAAGCACAGGTGTAAATAATAAAATGAATGATAGTGTAATTCCATTTAGCTGCTTCGTGTTTCAGGATCCTGGTGTTGTTCACACTGTCATGGCTTACAAGGACACTTGAATAGAACAGAGCCATTGTTAATGCCGTTAGTAACACCTGTCCTTGTCCACTGTGACAAGTGAAGATATCTGCTGTGAAAAAGGCCTACTTTTGTCCACTCTAGCAATTTTCTAATTAAAGCCTGCAGGTGTTAATCAGTGTATTGTTAAATACTGAAGTAAACAGAAACAAACAGACACAGTCTTGTTTTACAGCATCTGACTGAAAAAGCCTAATCAACGTGTTCCATCATTCTTATTTGGATTTTGGCTACTGTGTTTTCCCACATACATAATGCATCTTTAGAGTTAATGTAAGCTCTCATTACAACAGTCATAAGACAGCATAAGTACGAAGAAGAGCTCAATTATTATACTGTTCAGAATCACATCATCCTTTTCACTGGGTCGTCATGTTTTGCTGCCTCTTTCAAACACCACGTTGTAATGGTAAATCCTGTGCAAGGGTCTACACTACAGTACCATTAATGCTTCCAAAATCTCTCAGACTCCCTGGAGTCCCAACTTTTCTGACAATAAACAAAATCCAGGTTGTTCCTACAGTGTATGGTTATAATGCATTATACATTATACATACGGGATTCATGTGAATTCTTACTGTTTTTACTAATCCAGCTTTTGACTTTATTACAACCTACAATGCCAGTTGGCGTTTGTGAGCTGTCAGGCTAAAAACAAGCGTACCACCCGTGGATCAATACTGGTCAAAGCTCTTACTGCAATCACTCATCTTATCAGGTCGAGGTTCATGTTCGTTTGCTATCAACACACAGGTGTCATGTTCTGTGTTCAGTGTGAGAATGGCCAAAAGCAACAAAAGAAAGCACCAGTCGAATTAGCGTCATTTTAATTTTTTTGATGTGAACTAATCAAACCAATGTAAAATCATTCACTTCCTGTCAAGCTGACCGCTTTAATTTTACACTACAGGTCCAACAGCTCCATAAGGTAACCTTGATACTTGGAGACAAACATCTGACCTTAATTACTATTCTGTCAAAATAATGCTCCATGCCCTCTTGAAAGCTTTCTAATGAACAATTACGTAGATTTTTATTCCTTCAAGGGGCCACTGGTCAGCTGACCTTGGACTTATATACTGTATATCTGGAGACTGTTATCACGATTCTACTGTACAGATGTAGTAAACGTACACACAATCATGCTGCACACAAAGTGGGACACACAAGCAGCTGTGCCCCAATTGCAAATACACACACAAAACTGAATAGCTGTCATTGGCCCAACAGGGGAATAAACACACACCATTTTGACCAATGGGCCTTGTAATTGTACAGCCAGACTCTCTGAGTGAGAGTGTGTGTGTGTGTGTTGTGTGTGTGACTCTCTGAGTGAGAGAGTGTGTGTGTGTGTGTGTGTGTGTGTGTGTGTGTGTGTACACATGTCTCCAAGAGAAAGACCTCTAAATTTCCCACAGTGCAAAACATCATTTACAGCCCACTCTATGCCTTACACTGCACACCTCTCTCACCAGGCTTAACCGTTCGCATACCAACTCGCTCGATAACTTAACAGTGCAAGATACTGTCCACCAGCTTAAATCATCCAAAGCGATTACAGGCCAAGTTCTGTATGTGATCACCCATGAACAACTGAAAAAGAAAATCTACAAAGCTGCAGAATAACATTCTAGGCCCCATTTTTGGGGCACTGCAATGACCAGTGCAAGCTGGTTCCCTAAATGTGCTTGTGCCCAGTGCAGAGGGAACGGTAATTTTTAAAAAGCAAATAAAATACTAGGTATGCAGTAATAACTACATAATAACCAAATAATGCTTGTAATGTGTAATGTAAAAAAATAAATATTCAGCACTGTCCAATCAGTAGATCTATTTAAATCAAAAAATAACATGTAATGTGATTAAAGCAGGAACATCTGTAAATCAGTCTGCACTGATAAATGAATGATGACTATAAATGAATGACTGATTCTTACAGTCTGTATGAAAAGCTTCTCCTTCAGTTCATTAAATGCCTGCAGCCATCTGAAGGCAACAGGATACATGTGTTGATAAATCTGCAGCACCAGAGCACAGTGCCATTGCACACAACTGTCCACCATTTTCACCTTCATTAAATCACATGCAAACGACACCAGGCTGCTGCAAAATAACCACACACACACCTCTACTCACGTCAGACATGCATTACTAAGCAAATGTCACTGTATCACACTTTCAGACATGATTTAACCATTTACAAAGTGACCTGCAGTAGGATTAAGAGTGAAATAGTGTTGGACTGATGCAATCATTTAAACTGCTTCACTAAACTATTTATATCTATAAACTTCTTTCTATCATCATTTTACCAGTAAACTACACTACGTTGCACACCCAGCACACCCTCTGATCCATATTCCACTGCAGCCAGCCGCTTGCTGCACATACATGAACCAAAATAGCAGGTGAGCTTGAAGGCGCTCCATGCACCCTAGATCAAGGACACTCCACTGTATCAGGACTCGGGCTGCACAATATGGTTAAAACGTCATATTGCAAAACGCTAAATGCTAAACTAATGGCAAGAAGCACCCTGAATATTCTTACAAGTAAATATAGTGTGCTAACAAATTTAGAAAATTAAGTACACAAAAAAGCTGCAAGTGCATCCATTGCCATACATATCCCAATCACATTACCAAAAAAAAGGATTCTTTTTCAAATCCATCATTTTGCAATTAGTGCCATCTTAAAAGATGGATTTAACCCCGCGCCAGGGTTACATTCAAAGCCAAATTCTCCCTGCATAAAACACAAAACGCTCTCTTTAGTCGCAGGTCTCTGAGCCCAGAAATGTGAAAGGACGCATTCTTCTTACAAGTGTACAAATGAGGGTCTATGGCCTGAAAACGCTCTGAGCAGTGAAAAATGTTACACGCTGATTTAGCATGACTTTCTGATAGTAATGCCCATTTCAGCCAGCTCCTATTACCTCTTTTAAATCAATACCAGAGTCACATGTAATGATGCCTTCTAATTCAACATTTCCCTGAAGCCTGACACTTTGGCAGGCACTGCGTGGTAATTCCACTGATGTCCTAACGGCAGCAAGGTGGTACATTTTCATTTAGACGAATTTCTACAATAGGTGCATTTTTTGTGAGCATTATGCATGACTACGTAGCATTTGCCATCATTACAACGCTAGCGCTCTGCAGCCACGAGGCAATGAAAGAAGAAGGTTGGTTGCACCGCAGTGGATCAAACGACAGCTTTATGAGAGCTGAAATACACTGTGGCCATTCATGAGGGAAAGCAGTGAGGTTCCTCTGTCAAAGCGTAGCACGGGTAGCCTCCAGCAGAATGTAATGAATTAGCACTGTAATAAAGACGAGGGTAGCCAGTGATTTGCTGCTGTGTCCTGGCTGTTTAAAGACAGATGTCCCCTCAAAGCACAGTGTGAAGCATCAGTGATCTAATTCGTCTCTTTAACGGATTGAAATTTTGGTAATGTGGAGGGCCAATTGACCAATCATTAGCACTACCCCTACCCTTAATGAACCAATCACAGCTTAACACAAACTTGGACGACCTCAGACATCTTTCTGCTGTGGGGCCTCGGCTGCCAAGCGCCCAAACTAACAATGCAAACCACAAAGACACTTTTTGGTTTGCAATACTTCAGGAAATATGATTGATTCCTATCACTCTCATATGTAAGTGTTTCACAAGAAAGCAAATAAGTCCAAGTGTCAAACTCTTCCTTTATAGAAACGTTACCATATTTTTTCCTTGCGGGTACCTGAACTGAGTACTGGTACCGTGTTCTTGGTGACACCTTCCCCGATTGCAGTAGGTGCATAAATGAATATGTATGGATATCGCTGAATTCCAAAAGTAGTGAGTAAACTTGAAGTCAAGGTTAAACATTAGGAAGAACTGTGCAGATAACAGAATAGTGTCTTAGGATGAGGCTTCCAGTATTCTATATTTTTCTGATTGTCAAGAAATTCCTGAAAAGACCAAAACTGACAACGTGTTAGTCTGTTTCTAAACCTTCCCTGCATGTCTGTGACACTCACCTCAAAGTAAAACATTAATCATCAATTATAATCAACTGTCCCACATTTCCTGTTTTATTAGTTCCATCTATGAAAACTAACATGGTTCCCTTAGCAACTCAGCAAGCACTGGATGGACAGCGCTACAGGAGAGAGACTCAAACCACGGCTCAGCACAGGGAACATCCTTAACCTGCTGAATTACCCCAGACATAAGATGAGCAGAGAAATTACCCTGTCCTTCATCCTCCAGCTCTGTGCTAAGGCCTTGGAGCCCTCGATCTTCTCCGAGTGCCGTTTCTTCATGAAGGCCAGTGGAAGTTTCCAGTCATTCATGTCAGCCTCCTCTTCTTCTGCGAGGCCCACAGCCGGCGAATGAAGCAAGTCTGAGTCCATTTTCATCAGGGCCCTGCGGGGGAGAGCTCTTGTTAGTGACACAGATTTCATTTGAGTTTCTGTGGCCTGTTGTGGTGGGAAACTAACACTAAAAACATACTCTTTACTCTCACAGCAACGATAAAAATGCCTGATACATTAGCCACGTTCCACTTACCTAATGTATAAGATTTCAGTTGCACTGATTCTTGACTTATATTTAAGAAAATCATCCCTTGGAGGAATTAGAGGGAGTCGTCTTCTCCACCATGATGCCACCTGTAAGTATGTGTATGCTAAAGCCAAACCGTCTGGCAAGAGGACGATATTATGCAATATTGGAAGACCCAGAGAGTCCGTGCAGCCTCGGGGCGGGTACTCAATCAATATGAAAAATAAATACAGTTCCTCAAATGGAGTGGTGGATCAAAATAATAAACTGCAGAGTAAAAACACACCGCAATACTTCGACCACCAAAATCAAAATACACCAAGTACTGTCAGTACATGATCAGATCACTGTAGTAATCTTGTTTACTTATTCATTGATTAGGTAGTTCCTAATTTAAATTCCTCAGTGCAGCTATATTGACAGAGAAAGCTGCAAAATCTGATAGCTGGTATCAAGGAAGAACTTCAGGTTAGTTCAGTTTGTAGCTAAAAGGTAACAATAAGTGAAAAAGAAAGGAATTAATTTGCTAGTGAACGACCGATATTGGTTTTTAAATGGCTGATTCCGATTTACAGAGCAGGGCTGCCGACGGCCGACATATAATGCCAATATCAAAACGGAGAAAGCCATGTGTAATTGATTCTACTCTATAGGAAATTCAGGTATACGTATGTTTACAGCCAGATGCATGACAGTTACAAAACAGGGCTTCAACCCAACATTTTCACCATCTACCCAAAACTCACATGGGAGAGCACTTCCATTGTTCCACAGCAGCTACACTGACCAGGGTGCCTGCAGATGTCTGGTCAGACATTTTTAGTTTATCGGCCTTGTGAGTGCAGATATTCGCCGCTGCCAAATAACTCCAAATGCCAGATAATCGGCCAGATGAATCGGTCTATCACTAGTCAATATAGCCTGCACTGAATAAGTGAACGCTTCAGTTGACTACATTTACCATCAACACTGTCTGGACATCCATTGGACATAAAACATGGTACATTTTCCCTTTAACGTTTTGGAATGTTTGGCTCTTTTTGTTAAATGAAGAAAAGATTTGTAGAGTAACATTTTTGATATCAAAACAGAGTAGGCATCATAATGAGTATGAAAGAAATTCAAACAACACAAACAATTACACAACTCATGGCCGAGCTTCTAAAGGGCTTTTAGTGCAGTTGTGATGTTCCGAGCAAAAAACTCTTCCTCTAGGAAAAGCTCTGCTGCTGCCATAGAGTTGAGCTTGCATTTTGCTGTTTCACTTCTAGTGTAATGCTAGTGAGGCATTTACCCTATGGCTGTGAAAAGAGAAAGACACCAGTGGGCGTATGCTGGTTGTGAATACCTTTTATGACACCAATATCTGAGAATGTGAAAAACCTCAGTGGCTGCTGAGTTTTCCAGTTTATGACGGGTATATGAGTCATGTGTTCAATCTCCTGCTCGAGTGAAAATCACAACAACTGCAACCAAACACACGCACATCTGGATTCCTTCAGGTCAACAGTGAACTTTTGCTTTGAGCAGTGTAGCTGCCTGCCCCCTCACTGTAGCATCAGGTTGGTATCACACTGTCACCCAGGGCAACAGCACCTGGGGGATGTCATGGTGAACACTGCTCGAGCCACAGACGAGGGGCTACTTGGGTTGTGTGTTCTATGTTAATACGGCCCGGCTGTGTTAAGGTTGAGTCCACAGCTGGAGCTCTTTGCTAGCGAGCAGCTGGAAGGACAGATAGCGAATAAAGCGGTCAGCTAGCTAAGTGCTAGCTCAACTAGCGCGGCTAATGTGACAGCTCTCCCTGAGGCTGGCTCTGGTTCTGACTCTGGTTATCGCTCTGGTTCTGGTTCTGGTTCTGACTCTGGCTCTGGTTCTGGCTCTGACTCTGACTCTGGCTATCGCTCTGGTTCTAGTTCTAGCTCTGGTTCTGGCTCTCGCTGGCAGCTGTCAAACAACATGACAGGCTAATGCTATTTAAAGCTCTTTTTCTCCAGGCTGCTTGCGAAACAACACGAGCAGAGAGCAAAGTGAGACGGAGCAGATGTGCAGAAATGGCGCTAGTGGTGGCAGCGAGGCGTGCAGATGCGTGCAGACCTTGGTGCGGTGGGATTATCAACCCGGGCTGAGGAACCTCTCCGTCTGCGGACGATGACAGACACGGTCGCACAAACAATCCTGGTCAGAAAATGGTAGGGCAGCGTCCACAGCCTGTATAGTATGTCAAAGCCGTCAAATCCGAGCTGGACGGGTGCGTGTTTGCAGGGGAATCTGCGGCTCCTCTCCCCACGGCTCTTCGCTATGGGAAGGGGCTGGAGACGAGGCCCATCTTCACACGGACAGTCTGCCACAGCCACACGAAGCACCGGCCACACTTATCGACGACTGGGGTCTTATGGCCTTGTTCTACAAACCAGCGACCCTGGTAGCTGATTTGGTGCTTTGGTTTTCGCGGAAATCACACACAATCCCGAGAATTTCTCCGGAGAGGCACTTCTTCAGCACTTCTGCAAGGGCGCAGCCATCTTGGGTTGGACCCAGAATGCACCGTTGGGGCGGCGAGGCTGTCATGAAACGTCACCGCTGTTGTTCCTGTCACACCAAAATATAAACACACATACTGACTGAACATAAAGCTAAAGAAATATGTGTTTAAAATGCGCTATAGCACATACCTACTACTATTTTTGTGGCACTCTTCGTTAATATGGATGTCAGTTGTATTTTATTTTCTGAAATGTGTCCTATAAGTTACACTCATCTCTTTAACTTTTCTATTTTCAAGTCTGTGACCAAGGTGAATCTTTAATTTTTTTTTTCTCTCTTTTATTATAATACCTTGTGTGGTCTTTTTTCTCTTCTTTTTTATATAAA
>NW_023339729.1:4057044-4057392 GCF_004916995.1 Morone saxatilis
TAAAAGTTGTATTTAAATGTCGATTTGAAAGACCATGTATAACGTTTTCCTACAAGTTTGTACAAAAATTAGTTTGTCACAGTATCTTATTCATTATAAATAATGTTAATAATTTAACATTAATAATGTTAAAATCCCTTTGTTTTGTTTCCTTTTGTGTGGTTCAGTTTGTTAGTTTCAACACAGGCTTTTCACAGTCCACCATAACCATCTGAATTTATAGCCTACTGTGTGTGTGTGTGTGTGTGTATAGGTGTGTGTGTGTGTGGCAGAAACATATGTATCACTTTTCTGACAGTTCCAATGTTGAATACCCAGAGCTAAAAAGGTACACACCAATTTCCAGCA
>NW_023339729.1:4057492-4061790 GCF_004916995.1 Morone saxatilis
AAAGGTACACACCAATTTCCAGCACAAAGTTGACTAATTTCAATTTCAATTATTTATTCTGGCTAAGGTCACATATATTTTTTCTTACCCAGTAAACAATGAAATAGCAAATCCAAAACTATTTTACAGTTCCAACTAAAGTTACAGATTATATACATTTTATGTTTCCATATTTTTTAAAAAAAAAAGCTCCCATCCTTCCTGGCAGGGAAAGAGATCCCAAAAGGAGAGCAGTAAGAATGTGTGAGCCTCCAGAGAATGGTAATTCTTTATTTTGGCAGCATGCTAAATTACTTTTTGATGACAATTGGCCCAAATATGAATTAGTTTCGATGCCAAATAAGAAACTAGAAACAACCATATTAATAACTGAGGCTTTCACACTGAGATTATAGGCACATGGGATACATGAATATTTACTGTCAGTGTGATAAATAGCAAAATGATGCTGGTGACAGTTACTACTGATGGATAGCTAGCTTGAGTAGGAGGCTGCTGGAGTACAGTCAAAGGCTACAGTAAAGCAGCAGCAGTGAATATGACTGTGGTCTACAGATAAACCCTAGCCCAGATCAAACACACTATTAACAGGTCGGTTATTTACAGACAAACCTGTTGATTCAATGAAATGTGTATAGAGGGGGGAAGACTAAAAGAGCATGACGGCTGACTGATCAACCTTAATTTTTCAAGGTATAAGATAAGATGTACCTTTATTGATCCCCCGTAGGAGAAATTCGAATTAGACACAGTAGTATAGTGCAAAGAGTACAGAAGTGGAGGTACAATAAGATATCACAAAATAAGAGTATTACAAAATATAATGTTATATATTGTTATATATACAATTGTGGACTCAACAACTGTCTATGAAACAGTTTTCCAGTCCAGTGTGTAACATTTACATTTATTGGCAGAAATGGAATACAATATTCATAGATATGTTTTTATTAGTTTATAATCACCTGAATATATGAATCGTTGTGTACCATCGCCTTCCATGGAGTCTGCTTTGTTGAACTTCCATGTTTCTACAGTGACCCAAAGCAGACAAACCAAACACTGGCTGTAGATTGCAGCGTTTCACATACATCGCAGTTTCTCGTACATACTTCCGCAGGTTGGAAAACACAGACGTGAGCACTGCTCAGTTGCAAATATGCCAATAAGTCCTTTACACTTGTCCTTTAATATGAAATGAATGTCAAAATTGTAATCCAAGCATGCATCAAATTGCACCTTTACACCTACAAAATATTTGGTTTTCTAGTCCCCAAAAAACGGGCATGGCTATGACGTTTTGCGATTGTCACATTGTTTACACTGATTGTATTATTATGAGAATATTGATTATAGCCTTTTAAGTGCTTATCTAAAACAAAACAAATACATAAATGGAAGATAGCTGCTTTGAATAATGTGATTTATTTGTTCTTGTTCAACAACATGATGACATTTACGGTGTACAGCCTTGCTTTTCTCAGTACCTGCATGGAGTCAAGTGTATTTACACGTGCTTCGTCCTCAACATCCTTTGCTGTCAGGCTTCACACTCATTTCTCAAACAGCAGGAGATAAAGGTTTGTTTTTGAAAGAGGAGTCACGGAGAGAGAGAGCTGTCCCATCTGTCCCCGAGTTAAAATCTACCACCAGTCTGCATGTAGTCACTCAGTTGGTTGTGACATTACTGAGAGACGTTTAATTGGGAGAGCACAATCAACATGTTTACCAGTTTGTTCTTGGTCAACAAAGAGATTTGCTCTTAGGCCTTAATGACTTAAATCAAGCACAACACAGTCTGTCTTGCGCACAAAGGACAATGCTTCGCCGAGATGACTAACAGCTTTCTTTGGGCTGTCAGCTCATCAGAAAACATGAAAATGCTGCACCAGATGGATGGAGCATGAAAACATCCCTCTCGGTGCATTCGCCAGCGCAACAATCATCGCCACAGCCTCTTGGCTTGCTGCATTAACAGCGCAGGAGCAATCTGGTGTGTAAGAAACTCATTGGTACATCCGACCAAATTTGTTCCTCTCGTCTCCCAGTCCCAGTGTCCACTGCAGGGGGGGAACCAATCCAATCTCCAAGGTGTGATAGAGGTTGGGACCCTGGGATAGCTGATAGCTAAGAGCGGGAGGACAAGAAAGAGAAGATTAGTCAACTTTTTCCTCCTCATCCGCCCTTCCATCATGTATGAAACAGGGTGACATGATCAACTGGGCTGGATCCTCTGAGCTGGGGCTGCCCCCCGACCTAAATCAGGCAGGAAAAAGGCTAAAAATGGATTGATTGCAATGAGGCAAAGGAGAAAGCGAGAGACAAAAGAGACTGATGGATGGATGGATTTGAGGAACTGAGTGCTCCATGAGAGGAAGCTTTGCTATCATGTGATCCTCCAGTGGGACGCAGAGAGACCAGTGACTCCTCTCAAGAAGGAAACTGGAGACACAGGAGCTGTAAGGGAGCATTAATCCTCTTCTCTGGTGCGCTCATGTCTTATAAAGACACATATTTCACAAGACCTTTCTCTCTCAGGGACTTATTTTCACTCATAAATCAAGCTCAACAAGAATTAGAATAAAGCATTTTAACATTTTAATTATTGAGTTCGCTGCTATAACCTAAAACCCCTAGAAACACAATCTCATTCAACCTCTGAGCAAGTTTCACGGAAGATAAAAGGTTATTCTGAGCTTCAGACTCTCTGTCCGCCCTAATCATGCATCCCCCATTGCTGTTTTCAAGCCAAGTTTACTGTACATCGATAAAAACACAGCTGCAGTGATTAATGCTTTGTTCTACTTGGAATAATGATGATCAGTATTTACTCTGAGCAGTGAAAGCCTCAGCCTTCATAACTCACACACAAGGTTGACTGAGAATATGAATTGTAAATCTATCAAGTCCCCAACTGAAATTTGTAAGACGATGATTGCTGCTGTGCGAGTTTTAAATGGTGTTCACCCGGTGTTGATTTTAAGATAGACATCAGATTACTTTTTTTGGCTGTCAGAAGCTGTAGGGAGATGATGTGGCGGCACCTGACTGACAAAAAAGAGGCTGCAGGCTGTGGGTGGATGCCAGAAGCTGCAGTTGACTTGTGCCAACTGTACAGTGAAGCTGAGGCTAAGTGCCGGAGGCTGACAGTAATGGCCGTCAAACAGATCGTAGACAAGGGTTGAGGCAATCCGAAGAAGTTGTCGTCAGGAGCTGGTGTTAAAAGGGTGCAGGTGTACACAAGGCGTGCAAGCAGAAATCATTGCAGATGATAACGGGCCCTGTAGCTGTCATAGTGAAGGCTGCAGCGGCAGGAGGAAGCTGCAGTTGAGATTAGCTACCCACCAACCCATTTTTAAAAAAAAAGTGTAATATTATTTTTTTTATTTGTTTGTTTGTAAAGGAAAAGTATGCATCATAAACAAATGCCACACACCACAATATTTATAGACTGAGCTAATTTGCAGTTGCAAATCCCTAGATGGGCCTTTAAAGTACAAAAGTATAAAACACAAACTCAGTTGTTTATGTGCATTAAAAAAAGAACTCAGCAAGTAATACAGACAGAACTGTACAGGACACAATAAAGGACACACCAGATTGTTCATCACTATGTGACTGATCTCTCTTTTCATTTTGAGTTTGACATGATCCCAGTCAGGATCCAGGTCCCAAATCTCCCAAAAAGAAAAAGCTGTTCTACTCTTTGTGGAACCACAAAGTCACTGAGCCCCTGGGGATTCTGGTCATGTATGCATTTATAAATGCTTTTAAGATTCTGTAAAATTAATTAATTTTTTTTCAAAGCCAGTCCCTGGTATTCTGGAAGATCCACAGACCTCAGTGGAAACAGTTGTCAGAAGTTTATTTATAAGTGAATTTAGAGGTTAACTAATGATTTTACACCCTGTTATTAGCACCTAGTTAGAGTTAAACCACCAAAAAAACAATGTAAGAAATTACAAATTACTAATGTAAGTCTATGTCAGATCAGTTGCTGTACATGGCCTGATATGCATGTGTTTTTGCAGTTGAGAAATTGTCCACGATGCATAATCACATAACAAGTAATTATCCTTACAGATTATTGAGTGAACAATGGTACATTTTTATTTTTATGTGAGTTGACTGCTGGCTGTTGGAGGACACTGGTCGATGAGCTTCCTGTTTAGATCCTGAGGCTGTATGTGGAGGTTGGACTGAGACTGGTTGCCCTAAAGAGAGAAACAAAGGATTATCTTTTTATATTACCTTGTGTTTCTTTTTAGGCCTAAAGGGCATTTAGACAACTAAATGCC
>NW_023339729.1:4061808-4063051 GCF_004916995.1 Morone saxatilis
CCGGTGATGCAGGTAGATGTTATATACGGGAGGTGGAGGCTGGGTTTGCAGTTGAATAACTGGATCTGCATGCAGTGTTTTGCTGCTGCTGGATGATACAAGAAAAAGGTGTTGTGGCTGCACTGACTGGAGGTAGAAGGAGCAGGAGGCCCTTGGTAAAGAGGGTGACTGATGTGTGGCTGCAGACGCTAAAGCCTACAGGCTTCAACTGGACCTGCACTGGGACAGGCATGGCTGTAGACAGAAAACATAATTTCCTAAGCAAAAACAAAGTAATATCATCATAGTGAAGATTCAAGCAGGATCTGCTTTGTCATAAATATGAGGCTGCAGGCAGAGACTGGGGCAGGAGGTCGACAACAAAGGCTGCAGCTGGATGCTGGTACTGTGGTTCTGGAAAGGTTGTACACAACACAGATAACCACATTAGTAAAACAACATACACAATGTCTCATGTTTAACTGTGTGTTAAAGATACACTTGTTATTAAACTGTTATTAAACCTCATCTTACAGGTGGATGTTGATGCTGGCTATTTGACGTTGTAGTGGAGCAGAGGCTGTGATGGATTCTGACTAGGCGGAGGCTTGAACTGGGATAGACTGGCTGTCACAGACTGTAGTTAGAAGCTTGAATTAAAACTGAAATGGGGCAGTTGGAGGCTTGTGCCACATATGGCTACATGCAGACACTGTGGCAGGTGTTTGCTGGCAAATGCTATAATTGTATGAGATGGATGCCCATGCCCATGTAAGGAGAAGCTGTGACAATCTTTCCTGTTGCAGGCAGTGTATGCAGGCTGTAAAGGCTGCTGGTGGAGGAAGGTGCTGAGGCTGAATGTAGCTAGATGTTGGGTGCTGACAGCAGTAGTTAGGGGCTGGAGCTGGAGCTGGTTTTCTGAACTTGGAGGTTGCAGGGAGCACAAACTGCTGGTAGAAGTGGGTTTTTTTTTCACGACACTGTGTGTAGTGGTGTAGGCTACAGACTTTGATGAGGGAGCTAGGAGAGAAGGCTGGTCTTGGAGGTTGCTTTTTGGACATGGAAGTTCAGGATACACATGGTTGACTTCTAGCTGACTTCTGGAAACTACAGGTTGAGGATGGTCCTGGGGGTGTTTTGTTTATGTGATAATTGTGTGTTTACATGTGTCATTTTCGGTTTATTCAATCAAACTGTGAAGTGTCTAGCTTTATATATGCTTGATTATAGCACATGATGTATGAGACATGCATACAGCATTATT
>NW_023339729.1:4063151-4067758 GCF_004916995.1 Morone saxatilis
TGACAGTGCCACGGTCTAATATCAATCAAACATCCTTGCGCGTCCAAAAGTGATGCTAGAATGGTACCTACAGCGTCACTTCTTGAAGCGTAGGGGCCACTGACCAAGCTGCAGTTTTTGACACGTGCAGGAAGATACATACAAACACTGAGTGGTGCTTGTTGGCTACGATTTCATGCTGCTGGTTGTCAGAGGCTGTAGGTTGATGCTCAAGTTGCTAGAGGCTGCAGGTTGAGACTAGTGGCTGGAGATATAGTCGGCTGTCAGATGGTAATGACAAAAAACTGAGGCTTCGACTGGCATCTGGAAGATGTTGGAAGGCTGGGGCCAGTGGTGGACAATTTAAAGTTAAGGATGCATATGGGAAGATGAGGAGGATGGATGTTGTAATGTTGTCATGCAGGTAGTGTATGCAGGCAGCAAAGGCTGCAGGTAGAGGAAGGTGCTGGAGATGGCTTTCTGAAGGCTGAGGCTGAATGTGGTTGGATGTTAGTGGCCGGAGTTAGAGGTTGAGGTGCTACTTTGGTGTTCGCTGTAAGATGAGGGTGGAGGCTGTGGCTGAGTATTTAATATGAAACTGAACTGGCTTTGGATCGCTGAGAGCAATCTGAATAAACTATGGTCTATTTTAAAAGTTGTTTTTGTTTTTTTGTAATGTAAGATATTTTTAAGTCATTTCAAGAATTTCCTATTTAATGTAATAAAAAAAACTACATTTAGTTAAGTTTTGCTTGTTTTCTACAAGGCTCCCGAGGATCCGGTTCACCTGAGATGTCCACATCTATAAGAGGTGGATAGATCCCTTCTCCCTTTGACTCTGTGACTTTGAGGAGTCCATCATTACTTTCTTGTATGGTGACTCGTGGACGGTTCAGTTTCTCCCACAGGCGCTGTTTTATCTTTCGTCCAAGTTGGAGACTGTATGGCCGAGGCCGCCCACTTTTGTAGCTATGAAAAGTGAAAAAAGAACAGACATTTTTAAATATAAATGTGATTAAAGATATTTTATTGAACATTGTTGTTATCAGTGTTTTTATAAATGTTGATTATTTCATTAAAGTTGCAGTTATCTGGATAGAATATAAAGTAGAATTCATCAACTCAATGTCTATCAATCACTGACACATAAATTCAAATTTAACACACTAATCTAGCATTGTAGGATGTGCAAACATACCTCAGCATTTCGTCCACCACAGAGTGATAGATATTCTGATACTCTTCAACAGAGTAACCATGGATCATCAGAGGTGTCTCCCTCTGTGGTACTAGATAGTCCTGGTCACCAGCAGGGCCCTGCAGAGGGCTGGAGGCCTGGGGAGTGACAATCAATCCCAGGACCTGAGGGAGGTCAAGAGAAGTGGTCGATGGTTCGGGCTTGGGGATGAATTCTTTGACCTGCACAAGTTTGGGAGGAGGTCTTGAAGGCTGGGGTCCGGGGGTGAAATCCTGGACCTGCAGAAGGTGAAGAGCACATGGTTGCTGTTAGAGAGATGTCAGGCTCTGCAAACTTTTAACAGTAAACTTATATCTGATACACTGCAGAGAAGGACGTTGTATAAAGTTGAAGTAGAGGTACTGATTCAACCTTGTACTCAACTAAAAGTGAAAAAGTACAGCCTCTGAAACTTAAATTGTAAAAGTAAAAAGTACTCTGTTGGTTTCTCTGAAGGACATTTCTATGCAAAGATAATAATAATAATAATCATATTATGTTTCCCATGTGTGATATGTACCACTCGTAATGTTGGGAAGGTGTACAATGATGCAAAATAAACATAAAAAATAATAATTCTCCTTAAACAATAAAAGTAAAGTAACAAGCCTGTTCTGACAATGTAAAGAAGTAGAAAGTACAGATATCTGTGTAAAAATATAGAGTGTAAAAGTAAAAAAGTTTTCAGAAACTGTCTTGTGTTTCTGAAAACTTTTTTACTTTTACACTCTTTATTTTTATATATTAATACCCACCTCTGGTTAATTAAATGTAATCTCACAAAATCACTACATGCCATCAGTGTGTAAACTTTATCAGGGCAAACTCTACACATCCATGATGCATTGCAAAAATACCTTATTTTTAACATTTTAAAGACCCTCAGAATTTCACAAATCCTGTTTTCAGAGGAGATCATGTCTTATGAAGAGGAGCCAAGCTTTCACCTAAGTTAGCATACCATCACACATAAAGCTGGAAGAACCAATATTTTAATGATTTGAAAATACAAAAGAAGGGATAATAATAATAATAGTACTAACCAAAACCAGCATAACATCACATAAAGGAAAGTTCACCTGCTATTTTCTCAGAGAAAAATTGACCTACATTATTAATTAAATAGTAAAAATAATAATTAAATATGTAGTTTAAATATTTCGTTTTTTTTCATTAGAAATGATGATAATATTTATGACTAATATTTAGTTTGGTCGTTCATTGAAGGCTGTACAGCTTTACATGATATCATCAGAAGGGTAAATACATGGGAATCATATTGTTGATCCCTATGTCCCAGCTCCAGGTTACAGAAATATTCAGCTGGGGGTGTCTGAGGGGTTCACAGAGTTTAGTTGGGTCAAACGCTGTGCACTAACTACTTTCATGTTACACCAGCAGTATATTGTCAGGCCTCTGCATTTTCAAAGGTAAAAAGCCTTTTTAAAAGCCATAAAATCTTACATATTCCATGCTGAAAGCTGTTTAGTCGCAGTCAGAAGGTCTTTGATAGAAGTCACGTCGAAAACAATGGTCATTGGATGTCTTTCTTTAAAATAAATTGTCGAGTTAGACTCTGAAAATGGCTTTGTTCACCGGTGGATACTTTGGGCTTCTGTTTGTGTTTGAATGTGGAAAATGTTGGAATGATGCACCTGGAGACAAAACATAGCAACGTGGAATCTTTCAGGTCCACTCTGAGAGCATCCTGCTGCAGCTGGACCAACACCTCATCACTTCCATCATAGTCTCATTCAGTCAATCAGGCAATCGGGCAACCAATCAACCAATCAGTCAATTAATCAGTCAATTAATCGCGCACTTTTGCTGAAGTTCACTGAAAATGATTTGTTAGAAATAAATCTCCCCGACTTAGCACAGAGAAGTGAAATCCTTCAGCACAGGGTCTCCACACACTGAGGAGGAAATGCTCATGTAGAGGAGAAGATTGTGGCTGAAATAAATAAAATAAAATAAAATACAATCTCAACATAAGGTCCAACTTACTTACTATTTCCAACACATCTCGTGGTATTCCTCTGTGATACAGCTGCTAACAGCACTGTTTGTCTTCATGATTTGTGCGCAACAAGTGGCACACAGCAATGTGGCGACCGTGGTGTTTGCGGGTTTTAGGTTGTTAAGGAGTTGGTCCACTCAAATGACAATTAAACATATTCTTTACTTACAACTGTGAGTTTTAACGTAGGCTACAGTACTTATTAACAAAATATTTAACAAAATCGGTATGGATCCGTTAGAATTATTTTTGTCTGTAATTTCTGATCTGGGGTTATTATTATTATCATTATCATAATAATTTTTTATTATTATTAACAATAATAATAATAAGAAGAAGAACTTTGGTTAAGAAGAAGACTTTTCTCTTCACACTGCAGAGGAAAGCAAAATGAGGGAGAAACAATCGTATTAGCTGATGTTAGACAGTAGGGGATCCAGGCTGTAAAAGAAAAGATCAGATTTATTTCAACATTATTTTGAAGGAGTGCATAATATGATTAGGTAGAATTTCAGACCACTACATTACTGATAGAGCAGACATGATTTTTTATTGAATAAATGAAGAGTACTAATAATGAGCAGGGCTGGGTTAATCAATTTGGGGGCTTCAGGGCAGAAATAATTTACATGGTAAACTTTTTTTTTTTTTTTTTTCAATTTTCTTCATTATTGTTATCCTCACAGAATACATTACACAGCTGGTATTGATTTCTTGGTTCACAGCTATTGTCAAGAAAAAAAAAAAAGAGGAGGAAAACATCAGCCCATCAAAACATAGCTATTACAGTATTATAATTGTGTAATGTTAAAAAAAAAAAATAGCTGAGAACAAAACCTGCATATATGGAGAAATTTTCTCACAGGCATCTCAACAAATACCTTATTTGGTGTTCTGATTTTTCTGCTGGCAAGAAACACATCACACGACAACTGGCTGGGCCATCCTAACTTCCCCCCCCCACAATAGGAGGGAATGGGGACTGATATTGGTTAATGAAATTAATGGGAAAAGATTACAACTGATAAATTTACAAAGTTCATGTCAAAATGGGGTCTCCATTATGTAACAAATGTCACAGTCACATTCCTTAGAAACTAACTCACTTGTCTTCTTACCCACTTTACTTTCTTTACCCATCTCTTCTGTTGGGTTTGAAGCGATTGCCGCTTCGTCGTATACGCTTTTCTCATACTCACTTATCATAACTCAGACAATATAGATTGATTGGTCTCCCTACAAATGAAGCAGGCCGTTGCTTACAAGGCCCCACTACAATCCCGTTTTGCATTCACCAATTGTTGTTTGTACCTACCTGTCTGGTCTGTCTTTTAGTTAGTTCCTGGTTTTTTTCTGTTTATAAATATACAA
>NW_023339729.1:4067783-4069752 GCF_004916995.1 Morone saxatilis
TTTCTAATATTTTGTGCATCTCTGACCAGAAATTTACAATTACTGGACATTCCCAAAATAACATGGTAACTTTTTTAAACACCATTATATTTTGAAATATCTAATTTGCACGGATAGAAATTGAACAAACAAAGGCTTTAAAACTTCTACAAGATGAGACCTCGAGATCAGGAAATAATGCAGGTGTCACCTTCAAGTGGCTCTAATCAAATATTCATACTTGGATCACATGATCACTTGTATGTGAAAGGTGTTGCTGAAAAAAAGTTCCATATACTACCTGCCTATCAACAAATTTGACTAACTGGTGAACATAGCGGAACATTTAGCAGCTAAAGAGCCAGATAATTCCCTCAGGAAGTGGTGGAGCTTTAACCGGAGCTAAAAGGAGAGTAAATATCCCCTTAAAGGTGATAAAATGTCAGTGCTGTGATTACAGCTTGTATCAGCTGCCCTAAGCTGCTGTTGAAGGTTTAAGGTTCGTAGCACTCCGGTTTATATTGGGATTGAGCTGTGCACACTCTAGTACCAAATAAATTGGCAATTAATCAAATTATCACACAGTGAACTTGAAGATTTTAGATCCCATGAGGGTCAAGGGACAAAGGCAATCCAGCCCTGGTAGGAGATGCATCAGAAATTTGCAGCATATTCAGCTAAAGTTTTTAAACGTAAAACCATAATGAGAAGATGGATTGTTGACATGATGACTTTGCTGTTGCATTGTGAAATATTTTAGTATAACATGCAGAAGTAACATTAATGCTTTCAGCACAGGTTTTAAATCATAACTGTATCAGACAACTGCATGCTTATTAAAACCTAACAAACAGCTTTGTCAATAATTAGCTTTGAGACATATGTAAATTATCCCTGTGTTCATGCAATTCCTCTGTAATCACTAGCAGCTTTCCCTGACAAGATAATCGATAGCCACTTAAACAGGTACCTATTCATTCATGACCGTACAGGCATCATGGAGCACACCTCCTGCAGACATGTCTCCATTTACCCTTGATCAATGAGTTCATATTAGACTAGACGACACCCAGTCAATTGAATGAATGTGGGTGTCTACCTTGTGTGTCTTCCTCCCGGCAAAATGAATGTGCATGACGCTCACTGAGAGATTACCTGCCACAATGTCAGCGGGTTAAAGATTTTACTTTGTCAAAATATGTTTTTTAATTTGTAAGCTAGTAGGGTTTCATTTTTACAGAATGGAAGACTTGATGACACACATACCAAGTGACAGAGCGGGACTAACAGAGAGTGGGATTGGGCGAGGAAAGGAGGGCTGATTGACCTTGACTTGAAGTGGTGTGTTCAATAATGGTGATGTCACTTTGTATTTGACAAGGCGGACGCTGGAAGAATTTGTGACACTTCAGGCTCAGCTCTTGTCACAGATATAGAAAAAGCAATTCTGACATACACACACACACACACACACACACACACACGAGGTTTGTGATGAGGCCAGCATTCAGGCTTTGTTCCTTAAAGAAGGCTGGAGTCACGTGTTCACACTCATTAAGCGAAGAAGCCCACACTAAAAGCGTGAGGAACGTTTCCCATAACACTGAATAGCAGCTGCTGCTTACGTTCCCAAACACAGTGAGAGGTGTGGGCGGTGTGGAGTGCCTGAGTCGGAGAGCAAACCAGCACAGACCACTTCAGATGACTGAGTTTTTTTGTAATGTGAAAGGGCAGGCAGTATTGAATCACCATCTGAACAGAATAAATGTAATAAAGCCCTGCAAGTGCGTAGATAGATAGATAGAAAGATTATACTACATATATAACAGAAAAATATCAATAGAAAAATAAACATACCAAATGACAAATGAACTAAAATAGCTCAATACACAGTATAAGTAAAAATATAAGCTATCTATTAGATATTGATATATTGGATATGATAAGAAGCTGAACACAGGTAATATCATCCAAGGGTTTTTATAGATTC
>NW_023339729.1:4069767-4081810 GCF_004916995.1 Morone saxatilis
TCTGATTATATGATATGTATTCCTTTTTTATGTTCCTCAAATTTAAAACACATGTTTTCTTGCGTTGGACAAACAATTTATGGACAGTGAAAACAAGATGTTTTTTCTTGTCTTGGTGAGGGTGCTCTCGACCAGAGCAAAAATAAGAAAACACTGGTGAATCCCAGAATGTAATGGGTACAAGAAAAATAAGAACAAATTGGGGATACGAACGAAAATAAGAGAAAATGTGTTCATATATCGCTTCTTCATGAGGCCCAATATCACATAAGGGTTTTATGATTCAAACATGCTGTCTGAGCAGATGAAATCACAACTACCTGTCATAGAAATTAAAATAGAAGACAGAATGTTTTATATTCACTAACTGATTTAAATTTAACTGATCGTTCACTGTGTTTTAATCTAGCTAGATATATACAGTAGATAGCTATACATCTAGGTAGCCAGATAAATAGAGAGATAGAAGATAGATAAAAGAATTGAAATTAAATTGTGGGGGAGTGATCTCTGTTCGACAGCAGTAGATTAATAAGAAATTAGAGTAACAAGGCATCCAGAGTCAGCTGTAGCCTACTCTGTACTGGGCTTCACAGTGAGTGCCTTGTAAAGGCAAGCGTCAAGTGGCCTTGCACACAACATCAAAGGTACATGATAAAGGCAATATTGCAGGCTGATTTAAAGGAGTTGCTTCTGAAATTCAGATTGTTATAATATACAGTCCCTAAAGGTGTTATTCTGATGAAAGACAGCAGCATCTGGAGATATCACTTTATTAGTATTTAAAATTAAACGACATTCTGGTTATTAGGCGGTGGATTTGTGAGCCCAAATGTGCCTACAAATGACACTGGCACTCATCAAGAAAACCCCTTTGCATCTGTATTATTGATGTGCAGTTCATTGCTGCTCCTCAGTTGTTGTATATAAATAAACAGTGTGGTACAACACTGAGAACTCGAAGCTTTGCTCCATTATAAATAATGTAGACCTTTGAAAAATGCACCCAAAGCAGTTGTGAGTGATGACATTGTGCTTTAATTAGCTGTGAGGATAATCTGACATCTCTTATGACACTGACATACAGTTAATAAAATATCCCACTTCCTCATTATAACACAGCTGAAAAAGAGACAAATTTACACCAAAACATTAACAACATAATAGAAAACTCCAACAGGTGCTTTGCTCAGGCCTGCCCACAGAAATGGCTGTCTTCCCAAATATGTTTTACTCATATCAACTCATGCCTGTGCTCGCTCTTTTCTAAGTAACATGATTATTGCTGGCCTCCATGGGCCCCCCTAGTGGCTGAAAACTTTCCCCTTTTTCCCCCCTTCTCTCTAAACTCTAAAGTTTTGCTGCTGGACACAAGATGTCTCCTACCTTCACTGTAAGTCCATTCTCAAGTGGATGTGCACAATGGTGGCTTCAAGTTTCTACATCACACTGTACAGGTTGCACACTGGACTAGAATTGATTTCCAAACTATTTATAATGTCACAAATGCCCCTTAAAATCAGATTTTCAATGAACACAGAGAAACACAGAAGCTCCATCCAACTGTAGGAACATGAAGAGCAACCAATTTGTGAGTAGAGGGGGACTTTAAGTTTCTTCTAATTTAAAAATAATTTGAAAATAATGAAACAAGAACAGTTCTGTCCACTTGCAAATCAAAAAACCTGAAGTGTTGATGGAATGTCCTCTCTGTAAACTAGGTACTTCAACCTCAGTCAAAATTTAATCTCCTTGTGGGAGAAATAACCCAGCACAAAGAAGAGCCGTGGCAGAAAAAGTTGTATTTTACAAGGACGCTTTGGTCACTTGATGTAATTGAGATGGGATGTGCGGAGAGCTCACTCTCCCTATCACTCTCTTCCACTCCAGACCCTTCTGCTTTACAGGGTTTCATCTTCACAACGTTATTGAGTCCTAAAACACACCTGCTCCCACAGTGCCACGGCCTCGCTCTGCCACTAAACGCTAAGTGCTTCGGCTTGTCTTTAAGACCGCGGGCTCTGTGGGAACTGTTGCTCCATTATAGCACTGTATAAAATTTTAGAAGGCTTAATGATTATTTCTGCCTGGATGGTGCTGTAGTACACCTCAAAAT
This sequence comes from Morone saxatilis, assembly GCF_004916995.1. NCBI lineage: Eukaryota > Metazoa > Chordata > Actinopteri > Moronidae > Morone > Morone saxatilis. Next base: position 4,071,884 of record NW_023339729.1, read on the forward strand.
GGGACTGATTTAAGAGTGTGTGTTTTTGAGCGACCAATAGTCAGCACAAACGGTGACATTTTCACAAGCGGAGAAAAAGTGACCTTTCTAAGGAAAATTGCAATCTGTTGTTAGTGTTACAAGCCTGCCTCACACATACACTAAGGCTGTGAGACCTTATGCTACTGCTTTAAATTCTGTGTAAATCTTTTTTTATGAAAAAAGTCCATCTTTGCAATGAAATAAAATATTAAACAAGAAACCATAGGGAATTTATCTGTACTAATAAAAGAAAATGGTCTGTCAGCATTCAGACTTAAGGCCTCAGTATGCTCCATATGAAGGGCTTGTTGGATTCAGGTGTATATCCCACAACTTCTTTGTGCCGTAACTGGGCCTACTATTAAGCTAGCTGTTAATAGTCAGAACATACCTCCAGACTGGAGACTGACTGTGTGTTAAACTAGTGTCTTCTTTTCTATTTCTACACTTGTTATGTGTGGGTGTGGAGGATAAAGAGCATTGACTCCAAATCTTGAGATAATTTGATGAAGTTGGACTGAGTAATCAAAGTACAGCAACCTGATTACTTTTTCTGTTACGTAATTAGTAATGTCATTACTGTTTCAATAAGTAATATCAGTAATTGATAAAATTTTTAAAGCAACTTGTCCAACATTTCTGAAGACTGATGGTCAGACAATATTATACCTCATAGGACCTAGTTTGTTTGAAGCATAATAAGGCCTTTAACATCATCAAACCTGTCTTTGGAGTAGATGCCGTTTAAATGTACATGACAAATCTATGAGCATGACTTGCTGTCACTCCTCTTCCCTCATAAAGCAAAGGAAACACATTTCCCCCACATTATCTTTCACACAGGCATTCTGAAAAACATTCAGTCTGTCTGATGCTAAATACTTAACCCACTTCCTCTTTTGGACACAGTTTGACCGCAAACTTGCAGAGGCGAAGGCCTAATGGGGAAAATGTTGTTTCTGGAGGGAGTCCAACAAGGCCAACACAAGCGGCTTGATGAACAGTGCTGTCGTAGTAAAAGCGTTAATGTGCAGGCTTTGGAGAATTATGATGAGGTTAGCTTAGCGCCTAGTGGAACGCATAATGCCACCGGTATTTGTTTATGTCACTTTGGGTTTTAATGAGAGGGGAATAAGTTAGTGAATGACTCTCTGGTGTATCTGGACATCAATAAAACAATGTTCCAGTCTGGGAAGTCAGGAGCAATTGATTATAGAATTGAAGGTTAAAGAGTCATCTTTAAGTCCTGTGACTCACCTACATGCATGGACATGTGGCGGGAAATAATTACCCTAGAATAATAGATTGACAATGTTTGTATGTTTGTACGTGAACTAAAACTACTGCTTATGAGACTGGAAGACTGTCTGTGTGTGCATGTATGAATGGGTACACTCCTCTTCTCCATCCCTCCGCTTCTGTCCCCAGTGGGAATACATGCATAGCAGCACACGGCTCCACAGCGCAGGCGTCCCATTGGGCAACTCCCTCCTGACTCCCCCTTCATCTCCCTCTCTGTGGGATGGTTGAAATGGAGACGTCAGTGCAGCAGAGCAGAGACAGAGCTCAGGCTCCAGTTACCTGGCAGCACATCTTCATTCTCAGCAGTCAGAAGCGAAGCAGTGAAGTGTGTGCAGAAGGAAAGTAAAGCTTACTTTCTGAAACTTGGACAGAGCAAACAGAGCAAGTTAATGGGTTTGACAATTAAAACTACAGTTGCTTTGAACTGTAAGAAGAGGATGAACAGGAATCAAAGAAAAGCAAGATAGTTTTTTTTTAATGTAGCACAGTAATGAATATAGAAAAAACTACAATTTATGGTAAACCATATGTAACATATGGTTCTGCCCTAACTATAACCCCTCTTGTTTTGTTTGTGCCCATCCCCTTTCCCCACATCATCTCGCTCTCTGCTGTTGTAGATGCTGGATAAATAAGCAAGCAGTTTGCTGCCAGTGTGTGAAATTGTTCTTATCTATCTCTGCCATTACAGAGTGGGTTCTATTATAAAGCTTTGCATTATTCAGCGAGCCAGGGAGACTGATCATTATGGATTTCAGCCCTTTTCCACACCAGCCCCAGGAGTCCAGCTCGGCCTGCCAGCTGATGCATGCCCAGATCTGACCTTGTGCTCCAAACACAGTGAACATTGGAGTGGAAGGGGGAACGGGTCAGTTCGAGACCGTGTATGTATTCACCACCAAACATGAAAGCAGAACATACCAAGTCCCACCAGCAGTTTGCTTTCAGAAAGACAGAGTGGGTTTGTAAAAACAAAGTCGACCTTAAAAATATGCCTGCAAGAGTGTCAGTTTCCAAAGTTCCTGGCCACAAATTAGATTAGTTACACTCTGGAAAGCTCAGTAAAAGCTGATTGACATCTAATGCATTTTTTTCTCAGCGTTACAGCAGGCTAAGTGGCAAGCACATGGTGAGAATGAGAGAAAACATGGCTGAACATATGGTGCTGCAGCACTTTTTTTATGTGTGGGATAGGAGATGAATATTGAATAGATATATGTGGCAAGCTGTTCATCCCTTACTGTAACCTGACTGTATCAGAGGTGGGCTGTCTCCTGGTGGGAGGCACTGCGCAGCTTGATCATCAACATTAAGTTGTGCACATCAAAAGCACTGAAAGCTACTCCATTTCCTCCCATTTGGTAAACGAGCGCTGTATTGCTGCTGGTCTGCTGAAGATAATGAGTGAAGCATTACTTGTTGATCTGCTGTTCAGACTATGAGCGCTAATGACAAGTATTGCTTGGTCTGCATGTGCTGAGATAAGGAAGATTTGTTACATGCTTGTCTTGGGCCCCCGCAATTAGACTCTGCCATTAACCATTTGTTATATCCGCTGTTTCTCGCCTTTAGCTTGGCACCTTGCTGATTACAATGTGCTGGATCGATAATTAAACAAATTAAGGTGGACTGCTGGGTCAATTTCCATCCCATCTTAGCCAGCGGCTGCCGTGGCGTCATGCACAAGTCTAAAACCCCTCTTGAAATGCAACAGAAGAAAATTAAAGACCTGCTACAAATGTTTGGGCTGCACATTCGTTCTCCTTGATGGCACAGTTTTACAGCAGAGCTCTGCCACACTGATGCGACAGGGAGGGAGAAGTCATTTTTCTCAGAGCAGGCGGTAACTCTTCTGTTGGCAGCAAACCTGTGACTTTCACATTAAGGCTCCATTCTGGGACAAGCAGTGCAGTGGTTGATGGCTGTGAATATAGCCCACTGGCAGAGGTGGGAAGGGACAATGTACTGGACATTCAATTGTGTGAGAAAGACGGAACCGTGTAGTTCACAGCACTTTAGAAGGGAAATCTGACATTTTTCTTATGCTGCTTTTTACTTCTATCAGGGTTGAAGTAACAAGAAGACACCTAACAAATTAACTAAAGGTTAGCTTACATTCTATTTGAGTAGTTTAATACTAGCATACATGCATATGATCTATTTACCTAGTGCAAAAAAACCACTAGGACTTTTGAAAGGAAAGTTTATATGTAGTGTTATATAATTGTGTAAAAGATATGGATACTTTTTCCATCCTTAAAGGAGCAGTGTAGGATTTTGGCATCAAGTTGCAGATTGTAGTTCCCTCGGTTCATCCTCCCCTTCCAAACTCAAAGGATCCGAAGCACGGGGAAAACACAAAAGGCCCTATCAAGAGCCAGAGACATGGTGGTCTCTGTAGAAGAGGACTCGCTCCTTCTTAGAAGAGGACTCGCTTCCTTCTGTAGAGAGGACTCCTCCTTCCTGTAGAAGAGGACTCGCTCCTTTCTGTAAGAAGGGGACTACTCCTTCTGTAGATAGAAATGACTCATTCTAAGATAACAAAAACATTTTTAATTTTAATTAGGCTTACACATGATAAAAACATACCATACATTTTATATTCCAATTTTGGCCAATAGATCCTCCTAAATGTTAGACACCGGACCTTTAATAAGTAGTTGGTAAAGACCACTTTAATGATTTACTAATTTTTTTTTTACTAATTTAATCTGAAAAACTGGAATTGGTTGAAAGGAAAAGAGGCTACACATTTCCTTGCAAAAACGCACATATAATGTAGTTTAAAGTAGTGGTTTACAACCTTTTTGGCTTGTGATCCTTCAGTGTTATCAATTTCCTCTGTGACCTCTTGTCACAGGTGAGTGATGAGATGAAAGTTCTGTTTTTTTTAGCATGTGGCTTAAGTTTAACAGTTTTTGAGGCAATAGAAGCAAGAGGCAAAGCTTGAACTAAAAAATCCCTCTGAAGTTCATATTTAGTTCAGTTTAGGTCAAGCTGTTTCCTTCCTACGTCACTGCCATCACTGGTGATTTGTTATACCAACATGAAATATGTCGGAGTGTTGCAGCTCTCCCCTCTCTTACTTATTAATGCCAGAGCCGCAGGGGTAGTTACGTAACCGTCTGTTTAATTATTTGGAAAAGATTTCACTTTCCTTTGAGCGTCTCCGTCTTGTTGTGGTGGGGTTTAACACGACTGCTATCAACAGATACGATGAGCCCAGAGCATCCCTCTATCGGGCAGTGTGCACTGACTGTACAGCGTCCCCTTACCTCTCTCCCCCTGCTGCTCCCAGGTATGGAACACAGCAGGTGTACAGTACAGACAACCGTAGCACTAAATACCAACGAACATAGAGGTCATACAACAAGTACACTCTTACTGTATAAGCAAACACTGTAAACCCTGTGAGCCACTTTATTCCGGCGCGAGGACGCACGATTTCACGGTGTGAGAGCGCGCCGCCACCCAGAGGAGAGAGAGGAAGAGAGGAGAGAGAGAGAGAGAGAGAGAGAGGGAGAGGTGGCGGTGGGGACTCCGACAGTGGGACAGGCTCCTCTGGAAGGTGGGGAGCGGCTTTCATTTAAGGTGGACCGATAATTACACATAACGCTTCTGCCACGCGTTATGGGATTCACATAAACCCAGTGGTAGGCTACCGGTCACACCGGACTGTGGGCTGTAACAGCGAACTGAACGCTGTGTTGAAGTGAGCATTGCATTGCCTATGAATTAAACGTTTCACTGGGAGAGGGAAATGTGTAATTGCCCATGTATAAATGAACATAGTCCTGCTTGAAGTACAATCTTAGAGGTAGGCCCTACTTTATATTATAGGCTAATATAATATCTATTCTATTTTGCTGCATTGCGCTACTTTGCGCCTTCTTCTACTTCTGCACTATATTGATCAAACAGTCATTTTGGAATCATTTTTTCATAAAACTGTGATTATATATTATTAAATGCATTGTTCGTTTTTTTTAAAAATCTCAGTATATAAAGCGAAATCATTTGTGTAGTTCAGCCTGATTTCAACACAAATCAACAATTGTTTCAAGGATAGTATCGAAATAGTGCCGCAACCTGCTTTACATTTCTTGTTTTAAGATACAAGTTTGTTTAAAATAAAAAAAAGCAGTAAAAGAAGACTTTTATGACTTAACTATAGACAGTACTGTGTATAAGACTATAGTTTAACAGTTTACAGTTAAAAGCTCCACCATGATCAGCTTCAACCGGAAAGCATCAGTGGTAACAATCCTACAAAAGATACAGCACTATGTAAAGGGCATAATAAGTCTTTCACTTTGAAAGTACCTCAGTACATCTCCCACCGATAAAGGCATATGAAGGATATAAAGAAGTCCTATTACGGTGGGAGTGTCTTTTTCCCGCTCCCAATGCAGGCCTAATCTAATATTCCACAGTTTCCCTTTTCTACATCGTGTATTCTCTCTGCTGCTGTAGGAGCGGACTGTGTGGGTGCTTTGCAAACAGTGGGGACGACCTTAAATAAGGGGCTGGACTCTGTAGGTACAGCAGAACCCGCTGCCTCCCCTCAGTGATGCAGTGAATGTGCGCTGCGTTATGTCCGCTATATAAAGTGCACACAGCCGGCAGAGCTCACAGCTTCAGTGGACAGCTCCGTGGTGCTGAAACCTCACTGACACACACTCACTCACACACACACTAGAGCCGCGATACATGACTGGAACCATGGACGGATCCTCCTGGAAACTTTTTCTACTTTCTTGCCTGGTTGTTGCGGAGAGCTCCGCACAAGACTTTGGACAGACGCAGTTTATTTGCACGTCGGTGCCCAAGGATATGGACTTGTGCACGGCCACGATGCAGAACAGCGGGCCGGCGGAGGACCTGAAGACTACGGTCATGCAGCTGCGGGAGACCGTGCTGCAGCAAAAGGAGACCATAATGAACCAAAAGGAGACAATTAGGGAACTAACGTCCAAGTTGAGCCGCTGCGAGAGTCAGAGCCTCCCGGCGGCGGGACCCGGCGGGAGACGGCCGGGGTCGAAGAACACGATGGGGGATGTATCCCGGGGCACCACGGACACCCTGGCGCAGCTGGGACAGACTTTACAGACGCTGAAACAGAGACTGGAGAATCTAGAGGTAGGCAAGCAGAGGAGAGCAGCGCTGACCGGGTCAAAAGTTAATTAAATTAGCCTCCCTGGTTGTTAATTAGAGTGAGGGTTAAACCTCTACTGCTGCAGTATTGCTCTGGATTTGTGCAGTCTCTGCCTGGAGCCCATGTGTTTTAGTTCATCTTTTTCTTGACAGAAAAGCATCATGTAAAGTAACGCAAGTGCAGGGTAGCTGCCTTTTTGAATAATGTGTCGCAGAGCACACACACATACAGTGAGAAACACGGTTAGGACTATAAGCTTCACACAGAGTAGAGGGGGCGTGTTTCAGCGAGTTTAACACCAGAGAAAGTATTCCCTGTAGTCCTTTAACCCAGTGTCTGTCTCCCTCTGTCCGATGCAGCAATACAGCCGAGGGAACAACACCGTGCAGGCGAACAGCCTGAAAGATCTGCTGCAAAACAAGATAGACGATATGGAGAAGCAGGTTCTGTCCCGGGTCAACACGTTAGAGGAGACCAAACCGGTCTCCAGGAATGACACCGAGCAGCGGAACAGAGTGGAGTCCACGCTCACCTCTCTGCACCATCGGATCACAGACCTGGAGAAAGGTGCGTTTTGGATTTCAGAGGGCGCACACAATAGGACTTTGACGGTATTGAATGTGGCTTTACGGGAGTTCTAAACAAGATTAGGTGTAATTTAATTGGTTTTAAAGCTCAAGGGCGCCTCAGTCTTTAGAAAAAAACACCTTCAGTAATACAGCACTCATGTGGAACCGTTAACAATGCCGCAACCATCACGTTGCGCACAGACAGTGAAAGGGAGGAGAGGAGAGCTGCATTGCTTTGCATATCTCAAGACCTGTTAGCACTTTTGCTTCGCTGAGTTTATGTTTTCCACAGCCAACACCTGACGGTCTAACTTGCTTATGGGCCTGTATGCAAAGGGGGATGATTTGGCAGAGGTCAGACGAAGCGCAGAAACTTTGCAGGGTGCGCCTCGCACTGGCGCGTTTTGGAGGCTTGTTCAGCTTTTCTACACGTGCAAATGCGCGTGCGTACCTGGTATGTGAGAGAGGGAGGAGACAGAGCCCTCCTACACAGGCAACAGACACACTGTAAAAACAGAGCTTCATATTTAATAAGAGATAGCGGCAATTTTAATGTTGCGAGAAAAACTATTAAAACTTCAGACAAGCTTTGTTTTCCTCCATTAAAAGAGACTCTAAACACATAAATCTCATAATATTAAAGAGTTGATGCATGTATAAATACATGTGGGTTTACCCTCCACTTACAGAAACAAATGCTGAAAAATACTCATGTAACTGACATCTGATCTACAGGTAAAGACACCAGGCCGACAGATAAATTTCAGCTCACCTTCCCCCTGAGAACCAACTACATGTACGCCAAAGCCAAGAGGAGCCTCCCTGAGATGTACTCCTTCAGCGTGTGTCTGTGGATCAAGTCCAACGCCTCCCCTGGGGTGGGGACACCTTTCTCCTATGCTGTCCCAGGTCAGGCCAACGAGCTGGTGCTGATCGAGTGGGGGAACAACCCCATGGAGATTCTCATCAATGACAAGGTAACGGGAAACTGGTTATCATGGAAAAAGGCTTATTTCACACATGTCTCACCTTTGCTGGGTATCATTGTGGCTTTTTACATGTAAATGTGTGGAACAACTTAAAGTGGGTGCAACAGTAGGAGAAAGTTATAGTACTTTGTGATTAGATGAGTCAGAGTAACCTGACAACTTTCCTGTGCCAGAGCTGGAAATGGAATAAAAATAGGTGGTAAGGTGAGCACCAGAAGGCCTTTTTATAGAGAAAAAGATATCTGACAAGGAAAGTGATTCAGCAGGAGGAAGAGAAGGTGTGGAAGCCACGAGATTTCAGGCGGGGAGTGACTCTGCTACTAAAGTGTGAAAGGGAGATTGTTAACTGGAGAGAAAGACGTGACTAACACAATGCCTCTGCTGCAGGTCGCAAAGCTGCCGTTCCTCATCAATGACGGGAAATGGCATCACCTCTGCATCACGTGGACCACCCGTGACGGGATGTGGGAAGCCTTTCAGGACGGAGTGATGCGGGGCAATGGAGAGAATCTGGCTCCGTACCACCCCATCAAGCCAGAGGGAGTGCTGGTCCTGGGACAAGAGCAGGTGGATATTCATTTTATAATCAGTGATAGCAACGTATAATAATAAAATAATAATAACCCTGAGACAATTCTTCATTTAGATTTTGGACAAAGATTAAACATGGGGATATTTCTTAAATGAGGTTGTAGAGACATTGAAGAGGTGCCCAATTAAGGCTTTCTAGTCAAATTAGTGTGCAATTTATCATCCTATCATGGGAAAAAATAACTTTTAAAATTTGGCCTGAATTTTGACAGGGAAATATTATTTGAGATTTTTTTTCTTACAGAGAAAATCAGTTTGTGGCACTGAGCAAGACATATTCACTATGAACAGACCAACAGAGAATATGGCCAAATTACACTGTCACACTTTTGTATTTTTGAACTAAAGCAGCTAACTAGTTTCAGGATTAAGCCATAACTAAGAACAAAGTCCTCTGAAAGGATGCCACATATAACAAAATCTTATCATACATTGTCAAATGCACATTGATTTAAGCATTCTTCACAAGAAAAAGCGTGGAGTCCCTGTTATTTCAACTTTTAAATCCTTCTCCGGACCAGATAACAAAAAATAGGCCTGCCAACACTTCCATTCAAGCTTTGACATGCACTTGCAGAGCTGGTGACTAACTCTTGTCTGCGTTGGTCCACAGGACACGTTGGGAGGAGGCTTTGACGCAACACAAGCTTACGTTGGTGAGCTGGCAAACTTGAATATCTGGAATAGGAAACTTTCTATCGCCGAGATCTACAACTTGGCAACCTGCAACAGCAAAGCGCCTGCGGGCAATGTCTTCTCCTGGACGGAGAGCAACATCGAAATATTTGGTGGAGCGACCAAATGGACCTTCGAGCCTTGCCGTTCGCTCAACTGAACTGAGTTTCACTGTTCAAGAAAGGCCTCTCTGTATTTCTGAGCTTTTGTCGTTCTTGTCTTCATTTGACGTTTGTTAGAGACTATTTGAGTTATTGGTAAGCTTAAATCTGGGATTTCTATCATTCTTAGGTATTTATGTGCAAAACAACACTTTTCATCTTGAGGAAAAAAAAATCGTCTCGGAAACCTCAGTGAGAAAGTATTGGTATCCTGTTTTTTTTCTTCTCTCGGACGTTCAGTTGAAAGCACACCTAAGCTTTTCATTTGGCTTATTTCCGTCTTGGACTGGCAGCTGGCAATCTGCGCCTTATGTTTGGACAATTCACAATCCAAGTGAGGAATTACATAACCACTCCCACCCCCCTTTCCCTCCGGAGAGTGGGAGATTACGCTGTCCATCCAATTCTTGTCAGTGTTTGGCGCTGTGAAGTGATGTCTGACGCGGTACAGCTCCCCGCAACCC
>NW_023339729.1:4081910-4086969 GCF_004916995.1 Morone saxatilis
CCCCCCTCCTCCTTCACTCTGGCCCGCCCCTCCGGAACTTGCACTGTGACTGACTAAGAGATCGCCAGGAGAGGAGGGTACGTTGAAGGACACTGCAAAGTCAGACTGTGGTACAAGTCAATTTGTTATCGTCGTTCGCTTCAAGTGTTTCTGTAAGAATGTCGTTAACTTGCCAACATTGCTACAAAGCCTGGGTGCCTTGGGCTGGTACAAATATTCAGCACATTCAGTATGTTATAAGTTGCAATTTCAATGTTTATTGGTTTTCTGTTTTCTTTTCTGAGCTGGGTTGAGTTTCTTGTTCTTCTGGTAAATGTAATTTAATTACAGTTTGTTATCTGACATGATGTGTTTTGGCAGGTGTTTGTACTACTCTGTATTAGGAATGTTACAGTATTTGTATAGTAACAGCATGAATGACAGAGTGCTGTGGAAGCATTGTTGAAATCTGCTTTACTATCTTCTCTGGGTCTGGGTTTTTTACTGTATTGTTATATGCTCCAAGCATGGCAAAACTGAGAGATGAAGAATTTAATTTTTGTAATAAAATTGTGATACTTAATGTCACAGTGCATTCCTGGCTTTGGTTATGTGCATCAGAACGAGGGGAAAGAGTGTGAGGGAAGGGGAGGGAAGGTGACGCAACCACTCATGAAATATAACATTTTTATCATGGTCAAACAGTAAAGAGAGGGAAATAATAACCAGATAAATGAAACGTCCAAAGGCAGTGAAGGTCACAAGGAGGCCGCTTGGGAAAAGAAATGAAACATTGTGGGTGCCTACGTGTTTGTGTGCGGTGACTCTTTTTAAGCTGACTGCAGAAGATAACCCACTCGCTGCTTTGTTGTTGCTGCTGCCGTGAGATGCAGCGCCGGCACTAAAGACAGCAAGGCTGTCGGAGGAGAAAAGTGCTTCGTCACATCAGCCTTTCAACGGCCCAGTTCAAGTGCACGCTAAACTAAAACTACAGCACTTTAGGCTCAACTTTCATTATCAATTCGAGGACCTGTTGCTGTGGCACCGAGATGTGACTGTTGACAGTTCCTGCATTTAAATTAGACACTTAATCTCTTACTCAAGTGTCGAGTGGTGAGAGCAATACATCAGAATAACACGATTTGTTTTCCCGCTGTTAGACCACCTTGAGATATTTTAGCATGAGGCATTTCAGAGAAATGCTTCACAGTGGGCAGCCGTTATCTGTGTTTTTCAAACAAGCTTTTTCTTCATTATGAAAACCTCTAGGTCCTCGAATGTTTGTCATGTCATGTGGTGATGAATAATTTCTGCTCATATACTTCACATCTTGTCTTATTATCACATTGTGTTTTATTTTAAGAAGTTCTCCCCTCAGTGTTCTGCTTTTAAATAAATTCATTGGGCCTTGACTGAAATATAACTGGGAAAGAAGTTGCAGGTTCTCACAAGTATTAAGTAATGAAGTAATAAGTTCAACTATTTTTGCCTTAAGCTCGACTTTATGGTGTTATACATATTAATGGACAACTTACCTGCCTACATGACTTAAACCTGAAACTAAACTTTCAACAGCGTTCAGCTCGTACCCCTTAATGAACAATTCAAATCTTTTCAGTCCCTCAAATTCAACTGACCGTGCTAGAACTACTTTCAGCATGTATATGTTGAAAGTTTTTTAGGCTTTAACTTCAAGTGCTGTCGCTGCTTACATACCAACTGATACTTTACTATTTACAGTACACACACTTTAACATGCATGGTTGTCTGTTTCTATGTGTCCACCCTGTGATTGGTTGGCAACCTGTCCAGGGTGGTGTACTCCGCCTCTCGCACACCGTCAGCTGGGATCGGCTCCAGCTCTCTGCAACCCTGCAAAGGATAAGCCGTTAGAGATAATGGATGGATGGAAACTTCAACTGTCTCTGGTGCTTGAACTTCAATGGAAATTTCAATTTCTTTTATTTGCATTTACAGTTCAATAGACATTTCAGCTGTTTTTAATAGCTTAGTCTTTAATTAACAGTTCAATGGCGTTCATCACTTACACTTCAATGGACAGGTCAACTGCTTTCTCTCTTCACTCTTCAATGGGGAGATCAAATACAGTAAATACAACGGCCTACAGGGATTTTCACATCAGCTGACACTTCAAACACACACTTCAACTTCTTTAAATTAAACGGCAAATCCCATACACCATAAATCTTACATTTATAGTTTTAAAAATTCTGTTCACTGAATTTTCGGCATAAAGATGACCATTTTTTGTCATCACAGTTTGTGTTATGGAATAAAGTTCCTCTCCTCAGTGTGGTTAGCTCATGAATAAATCCACTGAGCCTTGACTGAAATATCATTGGGAAAGACAAAGCTGGACCTCTGGACCTCCTTGTAGGGGTTCAATACATTTTGGTATTTGGCTTGACCTTGAAGTGGATTTTCTTTAGCTGAGAATGAATCTGCCTCACCTTAATCTCTCTTGATGCACAGCAGCCAGGGTCAAGAGCCTTTCAAAAGAATGACAAGGTGTTAATACAAAGAGCAAATTCCCGTAGATGCATTAAACACACACATACACACAGGCCAGAAAACGATTTCTCCTGTCTCTTCGCCACGTCGGCAGATGGATCCCAAAACACTTGGCTTTATCAGCCAATTACATTTATAGAAAATACCAGGACAGCTGAAAGCCAAAGCCAAAGTGGCTGTCAACCATGTTCAGGATTTATCAGGAAGTTTTGGATAGTGATAGTGAACAATAAAAAAATTGGAGAATTGGCCTTTTATAAAACTGTCATTTTTACATTTAACTGTTTTGATCAAAACTGTTTTGTTACCACGTAATCAAGGAACCCAGTGAAGACTTTTCAGCTGAAAAGATGTTAAAAAAAAAAACTAAGGTCACCGGTGAAACAGCATACCAAATCGGATCAAAAGTTTTTCCACCGAAGACATTGATTGAATGTTCACATTTAGACTACATTTCCCAAGAATTTGCACTAGTTGAATTTTTTTCATCTTCTACAATGTGCTAATAATAACCTGTCATCACTTTGGACCATCCAAAATTGTCAGTTGAAAGCCGGTACCTAACCAAACCTTAACCACAGTAATATCAGAAAACACTTCTTGAATCTCAACAAATTTTGTTGAAATGTTACAATCCCTCAATAAAGTGTGGGCGGGCTATCTAAATAAAGTGAAAGTCCTGTGTTTAACCCACTCAACAACCACATCTTCCTGTGGAAATGGACCTTGTCAATTATTATACCAGAAAGCTAAGGATGTAAAGATTTACTGATGCAAGTCAGGAAACAGTTTTAATGTTACAGATGCAACCGGTACGTGGACCTTGGATTGATCTAAATGTACCATTAACTGGTTGATAGTCCATAGTCCGATTCTAAAGTTATGAATCGGTTGACTGAAGCTTTGCTGCTAACAAAGTCAAAGGTCAACATGAGGGTCTTGCGACAAAAGTAACGTCAAGTGCAGCGTGGATTGCCATGTAGGTACATCAGCGGCATTGGGTTCAAGTCTGACCTGTGACCCTTTGCTGTGTGTCATCCCCTTTCTCACCCTCTTTCCTGTCAATATTGAGCAACAAAATCACCAAAATATATATATAACAATCTGTGTTTTGTGACACGTATAACCACATTTTAGAATAGAACTGAATCAAATATACTTTATTGTCCCCTAAGGGAAATTTGTCATGGTCTCAAAGTGCGTAGTGCATAGTAGTAGCTGCCCTTACAGACAATAAATAAATACACATAAAATACATATAACAGCTAAGGACATACACGTAGGCTACATACACACTCATGACACATCCAATGAAAGATTAAAACAAATTAAAACAAATTAAAAAAATAAATAAATAAAAACAAAAAACAAACAAACAGAGCACCAAGTCATTGCACACTTCCCAGGCCTCAGCATACAGATCTATTTAAAGTATTTAAAACGGTTCAATTTGCTTTTTGGGATTCTGTACCTTCTGCCAGAAGGCAAGGAGTCGTATTCCGTGTTGAAGGATGTGGGACGGGTCCAACAATACCCTCCGCGCCTGCCTGAGTACAGACTGCTTAGGCATAATGCATAGATGGACTGAAGGGAGAGCTTTTAACTGGTTGAGAAGAGGGCAAGAAGATTTTAGACATTCAGACCCAGACCTCTCCCAGTTTTCAGCTAGAAATCAATGTTGAAATCCTGGTTGGTGCTTACTGAGAATCCACATATTATAAAACTTCAGGTTATTCTTTGACAGTTGAGTGAGCACTGGCTCAGGCTTTAGCAGAGGGGCGGGAAACCACGGCTGGATAAGCCTGCCTCTTATTTTGACGTCACTCCATACAACACCTGTCAATGGGCACACAGTCATAATCATTAGGTCTGCTTACTACACTCAGCTAATACCCTGCCATGGTAATGCTGCTAAGCCCTGACAGAATATATAGCTGCAATGCAATTACATTTGTGCTCCAGACACTGCTTTGTGCAGAATCTAAAGCGGACAGAGGAAAATAGATCCAGGATGATCTTACACCTTGTATACATAAGACACAAAGACCAAACCACCTCTTACATGAATAATCTCGAATGACAACATTACATGATATGTGGTTGTTGTTACGCCTACCTTTGCTGGCACATTGATTACAATGTTCCATACAGCCTTGACATAAGCTCTAAGGAGGCCACATGTGTTAAGTACAGTGAGTACGAAGCAATTTCTGAAAGACTGTTAGCAATTTTTCTGCATCCAAGGCAAAGTAATGTTTAGCTGGCAGAGCACATATTCTGGGGCACCTCCTCACCTGGCAATGTAAACAGATGCTTTAGTCCATACTGGAGATGAGGAGAAGGTGTCCTACTTTATTTTTTAGCATCAGGTAAAGTTTTCAACAAGACTCTACAGCCATGCTAGTGGCTCTGTGAGACTGAACTTATGCACAGTGGTATTTGAACAATTGTAAGGTGTATAAAGTGTTATATCTATCTCTATATAGCCTGAATATCACATGCATAGCTCAGTGGGCTTCACGGGTCTGCTTTTCAATTCAATTCAATT
>NW_023339729.1:4086990-4093095 GCF_004916995.1 Morone saxatilis
CTCAGGACACTTTTCAAATATATTAGCTAAAGGCTAATGTCAGCATGCTAACATGCCCCCACTGTCTGATGATGTCTAGCAGGTTTAATGTTAACACTCTAACATTTGCTAATTAGCACTAAAACAGAGTGCAGCTGAGGCTGATGAATGTTGTTAGTTTTGTAGGTATTTGGTCGTAAACCGAAGTAGTAAATTCTGAGTAGTTGATGGCCCAGGATGAAAGGTCTGGAAAGTTATTACAGTTCATCTTCTGGGGGACCATGAACACCTGCACCAAATTTTAGGACAATCCATACCATAGTAGTCGAGATATTTGAATAAATAATAAATGTCTTTGGGGCACCAGAGGAAAGGTAAAAGGATCATTAAATTTAGATTCATGCTTTGGGCATCATGAATGGCTGTACACATTTTATGGCAATCCATTTAGTGGTTGCCGAGATATTTCAGTCTGCACCAAGTTGTTAGTGCTTTAAAAGAATAGTTCTACACTTTTTTTTTCTTGCCAAGAGTAAGAAGATTGAAATCACTCATGCATGCTACTGCTGCTTGTTTAAGTCTATGCAAAGTGCAACAAATAAAAAATTTTAGTTTTACATTTTTTTTAGACCTTTAGACAGAGCCAGGCCAGTTGTTTCCAGTTTTTTTGCTAAGCTAAGCTAAGTCCTGTCAAATATCAGCAATTAAAGACTAAATGTTTTAGCTAAGAAAATCAGTTTAGTAAATGTACAGTTTAACATGCTAACCTTGGGACCAATAAAACATACACACACAATGAGCAAGAGCCACTATGAACTTGTGAAGGCTAACCTGGCCAAAGACAGAAGTAAAGACATGCAACAGTTACACAACAGCCATGTTTTTCTATCCACATTCAGTATATATAACTGTATATATAGAGCTGTTACACAAACACACATTTAATTCATTCTGATACCAAAATAAGTGGGTCCCATTGATTTATTCCTGTTTCTTGTACTCCAGATGTATATCTGTCATAACAAAACAGAAGGAGTGAGCATTTTTAGAGATGAGGCCCCCTGAGTCAAGCCACGTGAGACAGACAAGATTCATGGTGCTACGTTATATCTATTTCTCCATGGAGGTTGTTTTTTTTTTTGGAGAGATCGAGTGGATAAAGACGTGACATCTCTGCTGACATCTCATTAATTCATAAGCTGTCCCCCGTGGCAGAGGCAAGACAGGAATGTTTCAGTTCAGAACTGCAGCAATTTCTCTTGTTAACATTGGGGTGATGAAGCAGCACCATGTAATGAGAGTTTGGGGTTGCCATTCTTAACAAATAAAGCTAAGGAGAATGTCTGCTGAAAGAGTATATGTCCCTTCAAATATCAGGAAAATTGTGAAACCTTTGGACTATTGACAGCCTGCCACTGGAGCTGTTTCATATTCCAAGACTTGAAATGGGAAAAGGGATTTGACTCACAGCAGATGCCTGAAAGTGGAGTGCCAACATCAAGCTTGCTCCTCGGAGAGGGGAATAGATAGAAAGAAAGAAAGAAAGAAAGAAAGAAAGAAAGAAAGAAAGAGCATCGTCTTTTTCTCTGCTCTCCTCCTCTCAGTTCTCCTCCCATGGAGAGAGCTCCCAGAGACTGCAGGGAGTGGAACTTGTGGCATTTACCGATCAGCAGAAGCTTCCAGGACGGATGCAGGGAGGATAATGAGACTTCCTGGGCAGGCTGGGATCAAGGTGGATGTAGGCCATGACAGGAGGCTGCACCACTGGTCAGGACACACTGTAGGAACGAGACTCTCCACTAAATGAAAATCTGTCTAGGCCCATACAGAGAGGCTCCTTTTTTAGCAAGTTACTTTGAACAACTAAGGTGTTATACCTCTCTATATATAGCCTGAATATCACACTTGCGTCTCAGTCGGCTTCGTGGGCAAGCCCACAACAGTTTTTTCAAAGCAGTCCGAGAAGACAAAGGAAAAATTCCCTATTAAAAAACCTGCACGTGTGACAATGTACAGCTTTGGAAATTCATAATCAACATATACAAAGTGAAACAGCAGTTAATCTGCCTTGTGCAATAGGGATAAAACCTATGTTAAGTATAACCTAATGTATAATATGTAACATTTCAACATTACCAATGTACCATTACTTTACCGTATACCAAATGTTTCCAGATACATTCGAACCCAGAAAAATCTGTAATTTTATTTATGGTTGTAGTGTGTTTCATTTGGTCATCTGTCAATGGTGTCATATCCTCTTTGCTTTAACTTCTGGGTATCGGATTCGTCAGAAGGTGAGGAAGGAAGTCTGTGAACATGTCTAAATGTAAAGTGAATATAACCTTATTACATTCCCTTATTCGTGAACACGTTACTCCACAAAGTCATTTCAACTACACTTTTGCTGTGAGTGTCCCCTAGTGGCAGAAATCGGCATTAACTGATATTTTGGTCACTTGCGGGCAGTGGAAATAAGCTGTAAACACAGTATTGACAAATTTGCACCTTTACATTAGCAAACAGTTACTTATTGATAAATCCAACAGGCACTGTATTAAACAACATTGTCATTGCCCAATATTCACTCTCATTTTAGCTCTGTTTGGGTCCCAACTCCTGAGTGAAGCATCTTGCTCTCAAGCTGCTAAACACTCCACTATGTTCACTAGCTAGTTGTGTGCCGTCTGGTGCTTGGTTCCCCCGAAAACAGCTGCCTGTCGTATCTGGAAACAACAGTGATGAGAGTGGTGGGACTGAACAAAAACAGTATGGTATATAGTGTAGTATAGTAGTATGCTGACCGTAAAACTAAGACAATTAATTAAATTATAACATGATATAAAACATTATATAAAAACATGGTACCTCATTCTTAAAAAAATGATTTCTACCTGTGTCACCAGATAGTATTTAATCTGCAATGGTGGTTGTGCCACGCTAACCCTAACCCTAACCCTTCGTGAATTAATCAAACTTTGTCTTTTGTTATTGTTTTGATGTGAGTGACCCCTAGTGGCAGAAATGACATGATGTGGATTCAAAACAACACTAAACAGCTTCACTGTGGTTGGTTTGCCTGCCATCATTCCTTGTTTAAACAGAGCATTTATTTATTGCTTTATTGAACATTATATATATTATTGTATCAAGCTGATTGTGGTTTTGCTTGTTAACACTCTTCATTCTGCTTGGCTGTAGCCAACTCCCTCATTTTATAAGCCACAGGCAAACTTTCGGAATGAGGAATAAAAACTGATATACTGAGATATCTGTGTCTGTGTGAGCTTGTCTGCATCCCAAACAAGTCTGGACAATCCTGACAATTCATGCCCTTCTTTGAGATGCGGAAGCTTTTTGAAGCGTGCGTTTGATCTGAAACCCTGCTGAGTAATAACTCTACTCTCTATAGACGGATACTCTTGCCTGTGGTTCTGGAGCCTCTCAGGTGTTTCCTCCTGATGTGTGTGATGAGTTTCTCCCAGGTGACTCCAGGTATTCCTCCAGGTCACTGGACCTCTCTGTAATAAGTGTTTTTAATGAATGAGTGCTTACTTTTCACTTGATTAAGTAATTCTGAATTCTTTTTTAGATAGGTTTAGGTGTTCAAGGGTCATAAAACAAACATACATGAATGGTGTAAAGTTTCAGTTCAAGCAAAAAGAAAAGAAAAACAACCATAACAGCATCGACTCTGTATGACACCCCACCATGCCACTTCCGATCTGCTTTGATTTATTAATGTGCCTACCCATAACCTACTGCTACTTACCCCTCGCTGAATCCTCAATGAAATATGTATGGCTGACGAACGACAACAGGATGTCAAAGAGGAAGCTGGAGGAACACTGGGGAAGGTGAAGGGGAGGAGTCTTTGTCGCCAGGGGTCCTGATCTCATTTGAAAGGTCGTCTCGGGTGAACTCCCCCGTGGAAATCAGAATCTGTGAGGGAGACAAATGTGACGTCAAAGCAGAATGAGTGATTTTTACAGGGATGCTTCTCTTCAAATAAAAATAAATGAATACTTCAAACTGAAAAAATATATTATAGAAGTCATAGAAAATAAATATTTTAACAATTTATTACTAAATAGGCATTTTTACTTTTAGTAAGAAAATAAATGAATGAAAATGAGACACACCATGTTAAGTAAAATGTACACTTTTTTCATGTTTTTAAAGAAATTATGTATAAATGTAATCACAAGCTCTTTATACTAAATACTTAAACTTTAATTTACACATTAAAAGTATGATCAAAAAGACATGTTATTGTTGCATTTAAATTTAGTTATAATCTCTTTAATTCTAGTTGTAACACAATTACAATTAGAATTTGATTGAAAATAAAATCATTCAATCTGTCCAAAACTCAGTTAAAGCGCCTGTTTTGTGTTTGTGTGTTCTGGCGGCCCCTGTGGACAAAAGCAGTATTGTTTCCAAACCACTTAAAATCTCCTTGCGGTATCTTAAATAAAATAAGAACCTAACTGACTCTGGCTCTGTGTTTATTGTTGATGATGGTAAATATTTAAAATTGTCTTAATACAGGGGGACTGGGTTGGAAAGTGATTCTCCCCGTCAGGTGCTAAGGTGCCTAGGAGCACAGCACTTAACACCCAACAAGGCAGTACTTTTCTGCTGAGAGAACACAATATAGTTAAGTAACATTTTTATTTTTAATGAAATCATTTTACTTGAATGAATTTGAAGTAACAATCAGAGGCAGGCCTTCCAGCAGTTATACTATTGAGGAGTATGCAAACATTCAATGCATGATCACATAGTCTTATTTGTTATGGAGCAAATGTTTCTTCATCATTATAAAATATCATTCAATTACATTTTAATCAAATATTTTTGGAATAGATTCGAATGTTTAGCATTTCCTTTTCAAAAACAGCAAAATGTCAACTATGATTACTATTATTATTAATAACTTATTCACCGAATGTGCTTGCATCATCTTCTACTTGTTTATGTTGTTGTTACAGTCACTCTAAAAAGTAATTCAGTGGACCTGTTGTCACAACTTAAATAAATGCATGGTTGCAAGATAAAACTTGTAATTTATTGATTTTAGATTAACATTTTAAGTTGCAAACATTATTTTGATGAGTTGTGTCGACATAAATAACGTGGAAAAACTAGATGGAACAAAATAATTTTATAAGTAGCCCAATCAACTTAAAAACTTGTCTTTATGCTACCAATTATAAAGTGGTAATTAAAAATACCTTTTATTGCAGAGGAAAAGCTAATTCCCCTAACTCAATGTAGTGCATTTGTTAAACATAATTTCATTAGACATTGCCAAAAAGACTCAAAATTAATTTTTTTGTTGAGCCAAAACATTTGTTTTTAGAGTGTAGAAAAGGCCCACAAGATCCCAAGCTCACATACCCACCATTATTCAAATTTTGTCAACAATGACCCTCTCGCCTGCCTTCCTACTGTATCAGCCATTGCCGTTCATGGCCGGTTTGTTGATCTGATATGGTGCACAGTGTTTCGGACTAATCAAATGAACTGGACTTTGGGGTCAAGCCTCATAAGTCATTAAAAAATGCACTCTAACACTGCTGTTTAGCAAGTCATTAATATTAGGTGTTGAGTGTCTCATTTTATAATTAGCAACCAGATCTGTAGTTTTAGCAAGTATTTAATAAAGGGCTTTTTACAATAATTTTGCAGTTATAATATCAATAAATGGCTAAAAAATAACTGTAAGTGGTTAGAGGGAGGTTTTCCTAATGAATTGAAGCACTAACTAAAAAACAACCACAAAGCAAATGTCAGAAACTTTAAACAACCTGGCAACACAAAAGTTCTAAAAATGTCCTGAAAACTAAATCAGCTGGGGATTTTACATGAATACACTATACAGGAACTATAACGTATTCTATAAGGAAAATCTCGGTTCCTTCAAATGTTCCTCTGCACTGCACTGCACTGTACTTTCACACTGCCCGTCTTTCGTTTTCTCCCTCCAGTCCTCTCTCTCTCTTTCTCTCTCACATACTTCCTCTCTGTTTTTTCACCCTTACCACACCTATTTTTCTGTCTTTACGGTACTCCTTCATTTATTCTCCAGTTCACAGTTCAGTATCACAGTCAAATGTTGAC
>NW_023339729.1:4093120-4095038 GCF_004916995.1 Morone saxatilis
ATTCCAATTGAAGCCCTGAGAGAGCAACGTCGAGACATCCCACTTTTACATCCTCGACCACTTCACTAAGGGTTTAGGCGGGGCCTGCTAAAAGATCAAAGCGTCACAGGACCCTAATTATTCGGACCTTTTGACCTAGACTTGTCTTCCAGTAACCCTTCATTTTTCGATTACTCTTTGATATCCCATGCTTATTAGACTTCTATATCACCGTCGTACTCTATCTTGTTCACGCCCTTTTTGCCTTGATCAGGTTTTATGTCAGTGCAGCCAGACCACTAGTGGAGCACCCTCCCCCCATGCCCTCCCACAGTTATCGGAAATCACCGGCCTACCTACTGTGGATGGCCCTTTCTGTTGAAGATAATGGCTGTAACTGGCTCCCAGGGAGAGAGAAGAGAGAGAGATGAGAGAGAGAGAGAAGAAAAGAAGAAGAAGAAGGCAGTTGAGGGAGGAACGTGAAAGGGACAGAAGTGGCAAAAATACTTCTTGTGGGGGAAATGTGCGAGCTTGAACACTGCAGGGAGGGGAAGAGAAAAAGCACTAGGCCTGCTTAGTGTGGTATTTACACAGTTGGAGGGAGGAAATAAAAGATAATGGAAGGAGGAGGAGGGAATATGAGAGAGGAGGAAGACTTGGCGATAGAAAAGCGAGAAGAGGCGAGGCAGTGTGAAGAGTACGCGTAGTGCAGTCGCCAGAAAAGGAAGCGAGTGTGAAAGAGAACCGAGATTTTCCATTATAGAATTACGTATATAGTCAGTGTATAGTAGTTGATTCAGGATGTAACCAAATGTCCCCAGCTAAGATTTAGTTTTACAGCGCGACATTTATATGAACTATTACTCTGTGTAATGCCAGGTTGTTTAAAGTTTCATGACATTTGCTTATGTAGCGATGCTTTTTTAGTTAGTGCACTTTCTTATCAGACTTCATTAGTTAAAACCTCCCCTAAACAACCATGTACTGGCTATCTTCCAACGAAACACCACTTACATTAATGTTCCTCTCTCACCGTCCCTGTAATTGAATTTATAATTGCTGGGATCATTAGGATTCCAAGACATGCCCATTTCCAAATTTCCCCGCATTGGTATTAATTGTAGTTATACAAAAGCGCCTATTGAACTAAGGCCTTTATTAAATACTTGCTAAAACTACACGATACAACATACCCTGGTGGCCATTGACTCACATAAATTCTCCCTCCAGTCCTCTCTCTCTCATATTCCCTCCTCCTCCTTCATTATCTTTATTTCTCTCACTGTGAAACCAACTAAGCAGGCCTATGCTTTTTCTTCCCCTCCCGCATGTTCAAGCTCGCACATTCCCCACAAAGTATTTATCACTCTGTCCCTTCACTTCCCTCCCTCACTGCCTTCTTCTTCTTCTTTTCTTCTCTCTCTCTCTCATCTCTCTCTCTCTCTCTCTGGGGAGCCAGTTACAGCCCATATCTCACAGAAACGGGCCATCCACCAGAGGAGGCCGGTGATTTCCATAACTGGGGAGGGCAGTGGGGGGAGGGTGCTCACAGTGGTCTGCTGCACTGACAAAACCTACAAGGCAAAAAGGGCGTGGACAAGAAGATCACAGACGGGATAAGAAGCAAAAGCATGGGATACAAGAGAAAGAAAATGAGGTACTGGAGACAAGCAGGTCAAAAGGTCCGAATATAGGTCCTGGACTTGTCTTTTACAGCCCCCCTCCCTTAGTGAAGTGCAGGATGAAAATGGGATGATGTAACCTCCCAGGGGGGGTTAAGTATAGGGAGTGATCACATATTCAAGGTCAGCAGTATGAGCACCATAAAGTGTCCTCGGATGAGTTTGCAGCCTTATCGAGAATAACACCGCAGCTCTCCCTTGAGTTCTGAGGACTCTAATGGTAGGGCTCACCCGTGATCAGGGCCCTGAGGAGGGGG
>NW_023339729.1:4095054-4115471 GCF_004916995.1 Morone saxatilis
GCAGGGATACAGTGTCACACGGAAAGAGAGGAAGAGTAAGGAGGGTGGAGGAGAGATCTGTAAATAAAGTAGATAGAGAGCGACAGATGAGGTGAACAGGAAAGAGAAGGGAGAAGGAGAAGAAGAATGAGAGGATGTGAAAGAGAAAGACAGATCAAATGGAGCAAAGTGAGGCAGACAAAAGACAGAGTGAGAGAAAGCAACAAGAGATAGGAGAGGTTATGAGGCAACGCAGCAGGGCGACAGTGAAACAGAGTAGATTCTGCCACTGGGAACGCATACATATTCCATCTCTAAAGCTGCCTTTCTTAGGAAACACCAATACCGCCCCTCCTCATGCTTCTCTTTCTCCCTCTCCCTCCCTTCCTTCACAGCCTCTCTCCTCCTCCATCCCTCCTCTCTCTCTCTCTGTGTGTGCCAGAGCACCGCAATAGCAGTATGAATAATTGAACGAGCCTGAATCTGGATTGAGAATTTCTGTTGTGGTTGTGTCTGCTGGTGCGGCAGGCAGGCAGGCGGGCATTCATGACAAAAACAAAATAAAAAACACACAAACAGAATCCACAATTTTCCTGTTTGCTTCAGTATGAATATGAGAATATAAATGTTGAAGACACATAAACAGACACACACTATTTTACACACGGCTAGAGCTTGCACTCAGAGTAAGTAGCCTGTGTCACTGTGGGGATTTCAACAAAAGGAGAATATTCAGCTACAGATGTACTGGAGCCTTTCTTAGCCTTGTATGACATTGAGCTGATGTTCAGATTCCGGGAGCAAGAGAGAACAGGCGATGTTTGATATGAATATTCCTGAGCAGATTTCCACTGACGGGGAATCTGTGCAGGATGGGATCAATCCGTTTTCCCAGTGGAGAAAGGAAAAAAAGCACATGTGGAAGACATAGAAATGTATTGCAGGAGATACTGTATGTATGTGTGTGTGAGAGGAAGGAAGAGACAGGAGTGCTGCAGTGGATGTGTGTGTGTGTGTGTGTGTGTGAGGGAGGGACAGAGAGCTGCAGTGGATATGTAAGCATACAGTCTGTGTGTGTGTGTGTGTAGGTGTGTGTGTGTGTGTGTCTGTGTGTGCGGACAGAAAACAGACTGAGTACCTGCTTAAGTGCCTGTGAGATTTGCAACAGAAGGGAAACGTGTCTCTGTGTGTGTGTATGAAAGAGCAGGAGGGTGTATCCACATGGTGTTGTCAGGTCGGGCTGGAGCTCATCAGTGTGTGTGTGTGTGTGTGTGAATTTGTGTATATATGCTCCAGTTCCAGCTTAATTGGCCCAAATCTGCCATTCAGTGAGACCGGTTCCTCGCCCCTCCATGTGGCCTCCTGGGAGAGAAGGAACATAAGTGACATATTAAACTAGCACTCTCTCAAACACAGTCACACATACACCTGCCCACTCGCCTTGCCTCCATCTGGGAACAACGCCAACGGATGTGCAAAGTAATTAGGTCGACTGTGAATTGTTAAATGCATATTTACAGGTATACAGTGTACACAAACACACAAATACACACACTCTTTCATGACATAACATTTTACCTGCATATATTTGAAACCTGCTGTTTATTGGGTGATAAATGTCTGGTGAATGATATCGCTACAATAACAATAGAATTACAATATCTACTTGTGCCATCCATCTGCACTATTTTCAAGTCTACAGCCATGCTAGTGAGCTAAATGCTATCACCAGCATGCTAACATGCTCACAGTGTCAATGGAAGCATATTGATGTTAACAGTTTTTTTTTTTATTAACTTCACCATCTTAGTTAAGCATGTTAGCATGCTACCATTTGCTAATTAACTATACACACAAAGTGTAGCTAAGGCTAATGAATGCATTGGTTTTGTATTTGGTCATAAAGTATTGGATATTTAAGAAGTTTGACTGATGATGGGAGGTGAGAAAAAGTGATCAGCAAAGTCATGTTCAACCTGAGGGAAAGACGAGAATTCTATAGCAATCCATCATCAACATCATGGTGGCACTAGAGGAAACATCAGAGAATCACCAAAGTCATTAAGCTTCATTGTCTAAGAACCATTAATGTCTGTACCAAATTGTGTGCCAATTCATTTTGTTTTCACTGGATAAATGAAAATCTTTACCTGCTGCTGGTGGTGCTAGCTGAAAAGTCAGGAGTTCACCAAAGTCTTATTATATTAATTAGAATTTATCTTTTGGGCATTGCTGGTAGCACTAGACGAAAGGTTCAGCAGAGCATCATCAAAGTGAGTAGGATGCATCCTCTGGGAACCATGAATGTCTGTACAAAATGTATCAGCAATCCATCCAATAATTGCTGAGATATTTCAGTCCGGACTAAAGTGATAAACCAACTGACTGACCACTATTGCCATCTAGCTGGCTAGCACAGTTAAAGCAATACAGCAGGGGGAAAAACAAGTTTTGACTATTTTAAAAACACATAACTTGTGTCATGTCAAATCTGGTTGGTTTGTAAACTTCTCATGGTAAGAAATTTGAAACAGGCTGTCTTTTGTTGCCTCCACATCAGCCATTGGTGGATGCGTCTTATTCTTAGATCTAGTACATTTTGGATTGAAGACTAAAGGTTTAAGCATGTTTCTTTCACTGTTAAAGGATGTCAGTGTATAGAGGCCTTGGATCCATGTAGCAGCCTCCTCAATTTCCAAAAATCAATCAATCAATTCAAACTCCATACCTCCAATTTATAAGGCAGCTTTTCTGCTCAGATGACATCATCAGGGTTATTTTCTCAGACCTGTTACTTATATTTATTTATAAGTGTACTTCTAATGTAAATCCAGTTTAGGCATTTAAACTGAACAGAAGGTGCCACATTAAACTGTACAGCAGCCTCATAGCTGCAGATGTTACTCTTAATCAGACATGTGTTGTATCTACAGAGCTAACAATTAGGGCAATGAAAGCAAAATCCTGCCACTAATGGGCCTTACTAAAATGCAGGCTGAATACTAGCAAGCTAAATGAAGATAGCGAGGGCCCAGAGAGCTAGCTAGCCCACCAATGTGGCTATTATGCTAACGAAAGCCCTCATTAACAAACGCATTGCCACACATTAGTTGTTTGCGCCACATGATTCATCTCTGCATAAAGCCTTACTGGCAACAACATTGTTTTGAGGGTTGCTACTGCAGCAAAACCATTACATAATATAACATATAAATAAGTTGAAATTACATAAGCAAGCACAGAGAAGCAGCAACTTTTTCTTGGATCAGTGGCTAGGGACTGAGAGCTGGCAGATGATGGAGGAAAACAGACAGAACGAAGGGAATCAAAGCGATGATTCAGCAACTGAGTGAAAGCCAAGCAGAAGCCATGTGGCTGCGAAAGCTCACGATGACAAGGCAAAGAGAGAAGAGACTCTGAATGCAACGAGGAGGAAAGGACCCAGGTTCTCCTTGGATAGATGAGCTTCATGCTGAGAAACTGAGAATATGGGAGGAGAGAAAATAAATAACAAATTCAGAGGTGAGGAATGGGAAGGAAAAAGATGTGTTAAAGAAGGAGAATATAGGACAAGACGTTCCATACGGGTGTGTTTTTGAATATTGTGTTCACCTATGCATGCTACTCTGAAACAACAATATTGTTACATAGATGACAAGTTGATTTATAGCTGAGAGTGGTACCATGAGACAACCATCAATCAGTCTTGTGATGGAGAGGGAAATAGTTACAGGATTTTCGACTGAGGTCTCTGCATCAGTAGTCGCTCACATCACTGTAGCAAGTAGGGACGTCACAATGCTAGACATTTAGTAGTTGATACTAATACCAGTGAAATTCCACAGTTGTCGATACGCAATTTGATAGCACAGTAAATAATAAAAACAAAACAATAAATCCTGTGTACTTTAACAAACACTCCTTTAGTAAAAACCTTTGAACGTTAAACCTTAAAACAACTATTCAACACACTCTTTCCCGCTTGCTGTTTTGCTTTCTGCTCTTAAGTCAATTGTTTTTATTTTCATATAGACTATTTGCCAATCAATATCATGAGTCTACTTTTTTTTTACCTCATGTTTAATGTCATTCTTTGTCATCTGTGATGTAAAGACGGCAGATTTCCACACAGTCTGTGCGTCCTGCTCCTAGTTGTCCATGAAGCGTCTCTCGGTGGCAGGCACACAGGAGTCGCACTGCCCTCCATTTGTATCCCAATTATAGTTTTGTGGACATTTTGATAGTTTGATATCACCTCAAAAATCATAATCATTAGAGATGAGTCCTCTCCTCTTCCTCTTACTCCTGCATGCAATTTTTTTTTAACACGTGAGAAACACCTGACAAGAACAATCTCCTGTTGTGTCCAACATGTGTTAAGGGGTACATTCGGACAAAGTCCCGACTTGGTTCGGAGTTCATATGTAAAATACATTTTTACTGTTCTTTTTGAGAAGTTGAGGTGGAGATGTCGCTGTAGCTGCACTTGTCACCATCTTCAGTGCATTGTTGTTCTGTCGGGCTGGTAGGTGTTTTTCTTCCTATGGCAGACTAGAATAACTAGTAGGCGTGTTGCCTTTGTCAGGTCTGGAAGAATTGCATCCATAGTGTCTTTGGTGCCGTAGAAAAACAAGTACTGTCACACTGGCAATTTTGGCATCGACTTGGTACCAAAGTTTTGGTTCTTGTGACATGCTAGAGGATATTGTTTTCAGGAAGCTTGAGTCACTCAGTGATATATTTACTATTTTATCTGTATCTTGGTCATTTCTAAGCATTTCACAGCAAGCACTGTGTGTTCTACTGTCTAAAAACCAACAGTTACTCCCAGGGGAGCCAAAGCCTAATATAGCTTATTCCTCTGTGTCATAGAGCTCCATTGTTTTCCAAAAACTATTAAAAACACATAAGTGAGTCACGCTGTTGGACTGGGTGACATGTTCCTTCATTATGATGAACATGCTGTAGTTTGAGTCAATCCCACATACAGGGTGTACCAAATATGTATCAATCATTATGGAGATTGATGCACTTATGTATTCAGCCTCAAGTAGCCGTTCAAGGAACTGCAGTTTTCGATACTTCTGTGCTGACTTTATGTCCCAGCCACAGAGGATGTCGCTTGACTGTAACAGAAATCAACTACCTTTAACTGTGGTACATTCATGGATTTCAGATTTAAATGAAAGGCACCGGAATTCCAATAATGAGCAAAAAACATCCAGTCATGTTATAATCGTCTCTTAGGGGGAAGAGACGTGTTTTGATGGTCTGCAATAGAATAATACCTCATGAACCACAGACAGCTGCACATGGGGTAAAGGCCAATCAATTCCCTGTTGGTTTCTCCCAGACCCCCTTACCAATTACTGCACTGATGTCCCAAAGAAAGACAATGGGAGCCCTATACACACTGCAAAAATCCCTTGCCACCCTCTAACCACACAAAGGTTGCTCACAGATTCATTAAAAATCCTTCTTCTGCTCTTCTCTCATGTGCACATCTCCCCTAAGGGACTTCTATCTCTTCGCTTCTCGATTCCACTTAACGGGGCCTAAAACTGACCTTCACATTGATGAACAAGAAAAGAGAAAATAGTCTATTAGAAGGTATTCACCACCGTTCAAGACACATCTTTTCATGTACTGTCATGGCACTGAAAATACTTTTTACAGTGCATATGTAAAAATGATTTGTCCTGGCAGAAACAACAAGACAAAACAAGTGAAAGTTGAAATATTAAACTTAAATAAACAGTAAATCCAATGCCCCATTTTGCTATTTTTAAATCTAAGTTACTGGAGCTGTCATGCCATTGAGAGGACACCGGCAAGAGGACTAAGCAGTGTTCATAAGCACTGTGTGCAGCACTTCGTCAGGCTTCCGCAAAGTTGGCTTATCAGAAGAAACTGGACTTAAAGAGACAGGAGCTAAAATGGCTTGTTTCAGACAGAGGCTGAACTGAAGCTGCATGAAGGGCCAGTATAAAATAAATAAGTGCTATAAATAAAATATATATATAAATAAATACATTTTGCTTGGTCATCCTTGAACATCTTAGTAGATATTACTCTGTGGAACATAGGTGACATGTGGCAAGTGACAGGCAAGTAGAGGACAGAGTCAGGTAGATGTAGATGAAACCCTTTACCAACACAGAATTTCCCTCATGTACTCCTGCCTGTTACCTTGGGGGATTCTAAGCTGCTGCCAGCACACACACTAATACACACAAACACACACATTCACCTGTAAATGAGCACTGTGTCCCTACTGCATCAAAGAACGCTACCTTCAGTCAGGAAGGCACAAAAGTAAGGAGGTGTGTTCTTTCTCTTCATCTTCTGTGTAGCTCTGACGTGATTTGTGTATCGGCCCCTTTAATCTCCATTCAGCTGAAAACCAGCAAGAGGCCCAGGTACAGTATACTGTAGCCTTTCCAGGAGGGAGACACAGACAGACATACAGTTAATATTTTATGTCTGTAGAGACCGTCAGCTCACTAAGAGCTTGGGACCACATGAAACACTGTTTGATGGTTAAAGTAGTGAATTATCAGCTGGAGGAAACCCCTGGGATAAAAGGGACTGAAAGCACTTTGTCTTTTCTTTCTCTTGGAAGGCATTCATCTGAGAGAATTGGAGATCGCTTTGGACCACAGAAAAAGGAAAGTGTAAATCTGTACCCAGTTACTGTGAGTCTGTGCAGTCAAACATCTGTGACAGTGTGTCTGCTTACACATTCACCAACATATTGAGGATGCTTCAGTCAGTCTCAAAACTACGACTTACAGGTGGTTCAGAAATATAGGTGATTGTTGAGTCTCATTCCCAGGTAGTCAAATAAAAGATTCGGCATTTGACGACCTGGGCACAAATTGGGTTATTTACCATAACCCAAAGCATTGGTATTTGACCACCTGGAAATGAGACACAACAATCAAGACTTGAGACTTGACTTGAACATTCCAATTGACTTAAAAGTTGACTTGAACGTGTCAGTTACTTGACTCAGACTTCTCACCTTCAGTAGTTCACCCTTCTGCAGGATTCTCCTCCTCTACGTCTCCACATTGCCATGTCTCTTTAAAGAGCAGAAGATATTTCTCAGACTGCTGCAGACACGTCTGCAAACTCTCTCTCTGTCTGTCCCTGGAATTCATTGACTCCAGTCAAAAGAGAACTGAACACTTTTCTCTTTACAGACAGCCATGGCCCTCACCTTTCTTTTTTTCACCGTCCCTTGTTTGGCTTTGCTGTAGATTTGCTGAGAGAAGCATCTCAAGGGCAGCCACGTATTCTTTTGGGCATCTTCTCATTACTCCTGGACAGAGGTCGATTGATTTCTTGAGCATTCCTTTGATTCTTGTTCCATGCTTTCAAAGACTTTTTTTGATGATGATGTATGGGAATGATACAGAGGGAAAGAAAATAATGATACATTACTGCATTGATTTCTACAATGTCTCCCCCATGTTTTCCTTCTGGCTTTGCATGGGCCTTGAGGGGCTTCACTGCCTCTCCCAGCAGCAGTGATTTTGTTTTATTTGAGAAAGCACACTTTGTTTCTGTTCTCGTGTCTGTAGAAGCAGCAATAATCTAGTACTTAAAAATTCTCTTTACTGAAGATTTAGATTGATTTTGTTTTGTTGAGCATCACTACATGGCTAATTAATTTAGAACATCACTGTTCAATTCATAAATATTATATTTGTTTACAAAAAAAAGATTTAAGTTATGTGTGCAGTTTGTTTGTTTGTCTGTCAGCAGGATTATGGAAAAACTACTAGTCCGATTTTCATGAACCCATAACATTTTGGAGCAGATCTCAATCATTGGCCAGATACCAGGGGCATTTCCACCGCAAGTGCC
Source organism: Morone saxatilis (assembly GCF_004916995.1). Classification (NCBI taxonomy): domain Eukaryota; kingdom Metazoa; phylum Chordata; class Actinopteri; family Moronidae; genus Morone; species Morone saxatilis. Next base: position 4,102,906 of record NW_023339729.1, read on the forward strand.
GCCCCATTATCCTTATCTCTTCTACTGCACTTTCTGCTTTCAGAGGCTCCATTTTAAAGCTAGATCATATTAAACAAGATGGCCTAACACATCCATTGTTACCAACCATGTCATGCTAGCATATCGCGGGCTAAATAACGCTCCAAAGTTAGGCTAAATTTTGACAATGGAAAAACTGGCATGGCCATTTTCAAAGGAATCCCTTGACCTCTGACCTCAAGACATCTGAATGAAAATGAGTTCTAGGGGTACCCACAAGTCTCCCCTTTGCATACATGCCCACTTTTTATGGATTATTATGCTAATCCCATGTCCCTAGTCATGGGAAGTAACCATGCAGTTTTTTTGCATGTGGTATAAATGTGTTATTTTCACCTAGTGTTTATGAATATTTCTGCATACTAGGGGTCCATAAACAGTATTGCAATTGCATTCATTGGGATGACTGAGAAGCTGAGACACATTCATTCCACCCCTGCATAAGTCAGTGCCCCACCTCTACTTGTATAAAGTTTTAAATGACTCTCAATCCATTTTACAGCAAGTTACAGAGATCAGGGCCACTGTCTTGAAAAAAGAAATGGAAATTACCAGCCACAAAATGCAGGAAAAAAAATTACATTTTCAACATCAAATCAAGCAGACAGGACAATTATAAAGCTGCGAAAAATATTTAAACATTTGAACAGGAAGATAAAAGGAGGTCAGTTTTTGATGAACTGAAGCAAGCCAGCTTTTCTATAAAAAGAACAAGAGAGAGGAGACAAAGAGAGAACAGTGGCAGAGCTGTCAGTGGAGGACAGAAGGATCGCTGCCCTCTGTCAGAGTCTTCAGGCTCTAAATAACGAAAAAGCAAAGATGTCCACCCAAGTTTTAACCGCTCAGGGCCTCTGAAACTCAGATAGATGGAAGTGAAGATGGAGGGATTGCAGATGGGAAAACTGTGGAGCAAACAGAGAGCAGAGAGGAGGAAGAAGCTGTCAGAGTGTCAGTTCCTTATAGATCAGTGAGATAGATAAGTAGAACAGAGATCCAACAGAAAGGTCTACTCAGGAGGTAATCTATCACAATGTAAAATCCTGTAGCATTAATACTGCTTAGTCATTAGCTTTTTATAACTTGTGAATAATGCTAAAAATGTTCAGGGTAGTTGCAGTCAAAGATGTGAGCAAGGGGGAGGTGGAGGTAAGAGTTACTTGCAGCTTCAATGGGTAGAAAGTTCCATTCATAAAAAAAAACAGTGTATGGCCAAGAATGCGAGCTTTGACAATTCAACTTTCACACATATATTATGATAATTTGTTGCTATGAGATAGTAAAATTCTATAAAATTCTTTTATAGTATAAACAAAAAAGAAAACTTTGGGTTTGTTGGATGAACACCTTGGTGGTTGAAAACCTGCAACTGTTTGGAAGACATTTTAATTTCATAAGAAGAAAGGACAGTTGGAAAAAAGTCTGTCCATTTGTAAGATCTGTCAGACAGTAATTAAGGACAATGGAAGCACGACAAATGTTCACACTCACCTGGTGAGACGGCATTGTGACACTTATGCAGTGCGAGGAGGATCCTGTGGACGCTAATACAGCTAGCACAAGCAAGAACACACAAAACGTATCAAACACTGGCCACAACTTAGCTACAACTGGGTGACATCTAAGGTAAGTCCATTTGTCTGTGTCTGTTGGAAAAGCAATAAATACAATGATATGTAATTCTGAAATGATACATTTTCCCCCTGCCATAAAGAAAAAAATACAATTTTATATAATATAGGCTATGTTTTTATATATAATATATAAATAAATATATTTTTTCTTTTTCCTTTTATTAGATAGGATAGAAGATAGACAGGAAAGTGGGTAGAGAGAGAAGGGATGACATGGAGCATGTGAAACAACATCATGATGAAAACAACAAACAAACATTATGTCATGGCTGTTTATCTCGATGAACCAACTCCTAATAACAGAAGTGGATGAAAACACGCATTCATTCTCATTTGTTTTTTTCAATTTTCTGGAAATTCTGCAAAAAAGTTAGCTGAAAGCATCAGAACATTTTTCAGATTTGGAATTGGTTCAGTCCTAGTCAATCTGTAAACCATATTCATTCGATTTTTCGCAGAGGGGCCTTTAACTAAAATGGTTTCCACTGAAAAAAATGTTTTAGTTATATTACCTAAATCCTTGATCCCATGAGTGAACACTTGATCAAACTGTTTAAAAATAGCCAGTAGGAGCAAAAAATCCTTATAGAGTTCTCCTAGTTTCTTCTTCTTCTCATCAGTTACTGAACCAAGCATCTTGTGTGATTTCAGCATAGTGTTTTATGGAGTGCAGCATGTAATAACCTGCCTTCCTTTCTCAAATGCCACAATGTGTCCATACTGCATCTAGCCTATTTGCCCCGTGTCCTACACTGTGTACCTCCCTCTGACGTGGGACGAGTTTGCGGTCTCCGCCAGCTGATCCTCTGACCCCTCCTGCTGATCAATACTGCCCCATCTGACTGCTTCTATTCCTAGCCACCATCCCTGCAGAGTCAGCCCCCTTCCCCCCTGCCCTTTTCCGCTTGCCTCGCTGGGACAGTAGTGTCCACTGCCAAGCCTGACTCATTTGAATAGAGATGCTTTCTGACGACACATTAAACGCAACATGGCATGTGACTCTGTGCGTGTGTGTTACATTGTTTGCTGTTCCCATATACAGCCATATGGAAACAGCTCCCTGCATAATTCAACATAAATTCACACGACGCACAGATATTAACAGATGACCAACATTATGAAGCAGATCAGGGACATATGATTTATTTACAAGGCTTCCAGTGTAAAAAGCTGAGTGACCCAAAAATGTAATGAGAACAGTATATAAAAAGAGCCAGCCTGACCCATATCCAGTTTAAATATGGGGCGAGTGCATAAAAAGATACAGTTAATCTGATGGTGTCTTGGCCCAGACTAAAACAGCTGCGCTTTTAAAAGCACATGAAAGTTACAGAGCACACACACTCTCTCTCTCTCTCAAACACAGATAAATGACTTTTTGGGGGTCCTCTGTAGTTGCTGGTGTTCAGAGTGTTCTTGAGATCCTTTGCTGCATCATTTGCAACCTGAAACAAGAGAAGAAGAGATCAAACCTCTTAACGCAATAAATATAATACAAAACCAATTTTACTGTGTCTGCAGTATGCATGGACAAATAAAGAACCACACTGCATAGCAAAAAGTATTCAGAGTAACTGATGGTCATCTGGAAATGGCAGTTATTTAGCTTTTTGCAGTTGCTCTCAGCTCAAATTGCAGCTCAAAAACACCAGAGATGCACAAAGTCTAGCCTAGGACCATATTTATCTCAGAGTCACTCCTGGGAATAATCACGCTTACTGAAGCACTCCTTCCTCAGAGTAGGACTTGAGAGTTATTTATAAGGTGTCCTACAAATACGCAATTTATATAGTAGACTGTAAACTCAGCCCCATCCAACCACAACCTTTCATAGTTCTTATAAAAGTGTTGCATCTTGCACATATAGCACAGCCACATGTTGCAAATGCCTCACGAAAAACTTCTTCTCTCTCTTCTTTTCAACACTGCAATTCCCCCCTTCAACAACACCCTCTGTTAACTCAGGTGACCCATAAGGAATGTGTTATTTATTTCTGTGATGTCACACAATCTGGGGAAAGGCAGCAATAAAATTTTTTGTTATAATGCATCCTCTTCTCTCAAATATTATAGCCCTGCTATTATTTGAAATAGCCTGATTAAAAAATAACAGGATATAAGACCCTATAAAAATATTTTACCTGTTACCTAAATTGAGATATCCTTAATTATGCAACTGACATTCAGCCAGGGGGACAGGACTGTGCTGTTACTGTGGACCCTCACCATGGACATTACTCTTTATGATGTGCACAAGTGTGATCAAAGTTTGATTTATGACTGACAAAGTTGTTGGCTCTGACAGAATCATCACAGCAGCATTGTCATTGGTGAGAACTGAACAAAAAACTTTTACCTTCAGTGAGGCCTTTTTGCTGTTTTTGACAATAATCCCTGATTTAATTACAGAGTCTCATTCAGCTCAAAAACTTTGAGGAGTGCAGTGGGACAGAGAGGTTTAATGGACTGGTTATATTATGCACTGACAATGACCAAGCAGAGAAGTTGTTCAGTCAGCTGAGTAGAACAACAAATTCACTTAATATTGTAACTCACTGTACAGATGAGAGCGTCAGCGTTGCGTTGTGTGTGCACTACGCTGCATGTTAAATCTGTGCAGTCTCTTCTTTGCTTATATATGTGTATTAGTGGCTGCAGCCAATGTCTTTATTGCTAATACATCTCTGTGCTGTCCTAACCCTAACCCTGCTGTGGTGATGTTTTATTCTACTGTTGATCCTGTGTCAGGCTATTTAATGTATGTGGCTTAATAATGCCTGTTGCACTCGCCGCAGTGTCCATAGACCCTAACCCTAATCCTCTAACCCTAAGCACAGGCTGTCATCTATAGAAATTGAATTATTATTGAATGACATATCAAGTAAATTCGAGGGGGTTTACATTAGGGCTCATGTTACTCATGTTGTTCCACTAGTTTATAAATTGACATTTAATGCAGATTATTTTGTAGCCTAAATAACGTTTACTCAAAGTACATTTTAACTGACCTGACTGTTGTGTTTAAGTTCATTTTTACACAAATACGCTTACTTTAACTTGAGTAGAATTTCTTTAAAGTAAAAGTACTTTTAGGTGACTACAGTATTCTAGTACTCTTTCCATCCCTTTTTTTAACTAAGAGGTGAGTGTACACCTAGGGGCTTCATTACCACGGTGTTGTACTATCATGCCACAGCTATTTCTGTGCTGTAAAAGCAAAAACTGGAGCCTAACAGCGAGGCCCTTTAGCAGCCTCTGTCATTATTTTCCCCCAAACTGTAGAGGCCTCAGCCTGCTTCCCCAGTTCAGTTAGTCTGGGCCCTACAGCAACACAACACAAAGCAATTTGCTCTGAATAGCCACCCAGGACATTTTCAGTGCATTACAGAGGCAATCGGCATCCGCAAGTAAACTGGAGGAGAGCGACACTGAGTGACAGAGCAGTCGAGAGAAAACAGAACCAGGACGTGTGTGTGTGATAGACGAATAAAGAAATGGAGAAAGGAAGGAGCCAGACGGAGAATAGGATGGAGGGCTATTATCATGTTACAGGCGGCCACAGTGCTGGTCAAGGTGCTGAAGGTGCAATAAAAGGACAGAATAACCCCAGTTGTAATGGCAAGAGAGTCTACATTACATAAGGCTGACTAAGGGTCAGTGTTAGAGGAAAGAAGATGAGGTCCCTGTTGTGTCCACAGCAGCCCAGCAGTGTTAATATACTGCAGGACATATTAGTTATTAGACACATTATGTCATAGCTGGTGATTATAGAGAGGCATTATTATTAGTTGTGTGGGTGGGATTTTATGTGTGTGTGTGTGTGGGTGTGTGTTGTGTGTGTTGTGTGTGTTTGATGGCCAAAGCAAGCCTGTTATTTTTCTGCAAACTCATCTCCTGCGCAGGTGAACATATCGCATAAAACAACACACAGCACCTGAGTCGTCCTGACAGAAACAGCACAACGTCTTGCGTTTCCTACTCTTTAGTTCCAATGAATGTTGTTCATATATTAGTCAACTGTTTTGTCCTCGCCATGTGGCCCTAACAATACAAGATATAAGGACCATTCTGGTTTATTACATATAATTTAACACTGTACTTACATTAATGTCTGAGATCTCTGGAATGTGGAAGTTAGATGGGCTAAAAAACACGATCATAGAGGTTTTAATCAAACCCCCAGGTTAACCGAACATATTTGGAAGAGAAAATGAAGGCGAACATTAAAATGATGCCCCAAACTGTTTGTTGAAAACATCCAGCAGAGTTTAGGGCAGTGCGTCACACAGCTAACATGATGGCCAAAGTCAAGGTAGAATGGACAGCATGAGATTATCAGGTGCCCAAAGCCAGGCAGCAGAAGGATGAGAGAATATTATTGTGTCTGGGTTTACACCAACTGTGAATCCCACCACCGTTTTGACTGCTCCGCTCCATCCACACAAAAAGGGACTCAGATGGTTGGACAGCTCAATCTGGGCCATGTCCCAGTTAGACAGAGGATGCCACAGTCTTCCATGTCCAGTTGGAATCTAGTCATCCTAGGATCATTCATCCTGCTCTGGACTGGACACCTGCAAGTAGGATACTGGGCAGGGGTGGATGGTGGGCTTGAGTTCTAGGTCTGTTCCAGACTCCAGCTTTTGATCAACTGCTTGTTTCTTGCTCCATGTAACTTTGCTGTAGGGATGTCTTTCCGCTTTCCTAGATCTCAGCAATTACAATTATGAGTACAGCATTATCATAACCGATAAAAATAATGACTAAAGACAGACCCAAGTTGTGATAAAACAGAATTATCCTTTAAGATCTGAGTTGTCACTGTCACCACAAAGGTTCCATGAACAATTGAGCAAATGGCATAAATGGGATTTAAGCAGATGAATAAGTAATGAGGTGAATCGCTGTTTTGTAGTGTTTCCCCAAACACTTCCTGTTGACACTGCAGCTGATCTGCATCAGATCTGACAGAATGCAGGAGGTGGGAGAACAAAGAGCAAAATAAAGGAGAGGGCGTCATTTCCTGTTCTTCCTCTGTGAAATATGAATCTGATGATGAATGTAGATCACAGAAAAGCGGTGTTTTCGAGACAGTTGTGAAATTCATAGAAGAACTGCATTTCTTGTTTTGCCTTTCAATTCAATGTGCTGTAACCGATGTGAAGTTGCTCAGGCATGCTATGTTGCAAACCATTTCTTTTAAATGTGTAGCACAGACAATGTCAGATTGACCCAGTCCAATTTCTTTTTCTATTTTCCCACTGTCCCATCTGGTCTCAAAATACACACCACTTACAGTAAAAAATTTCCTCACTGTCAAGTGTGGCCTCATTCTTTGCTTGCGGTGACACATTTTGACATTGCATGTGTTGCTATTAAAAGCTTATTGTTGATGGAAGATAAATAATGAGTTTTGGAACCAAGACCTTCTTTAAAGTGCGCAGTAGGGCTTTGATGGCTTATGACTCAGGCAATTAGAGTTTGGGAGTGTTACTCTAATAGGCTATTATGCATCTTTTCTAATTAGATATAAGACATGATGATACATGAGGGGGGTATTACAGGGATGCAGATATAATTATAAGCAGGGAACATTTTAATTTATATAAATATATTCAAGGATTATGTTTTTACAAACACACATATATGAATGTTAGCTACTTAGAGGTGATTTTCAGTCCTAAAAAGGGGCTGCAACCAAGAGAAAACAAATGCTTCGTGGCATTTGGCAGGCTATGTTCAGAATTAGTCAATAGCCTTGGGTTCTTTTGCTCCAGTCCTCCATGCTCTGCTGTCAGACACACCATGAGTTGTGTGTCAAGCAATATTGTACCATTCTTCAAAAAAGAAAGCCTCTAGTTCTTTGAAGGATGAAGGAAGTGGAAATCTACTGAGTCCCAAATTATTGATGTTGTAGCTACAGGTAACCTCTGAAATAAAATAGAAACTCAGAGTAAACAAGTGATAGAAAAAAATACCAAGCTTCTGGGCCACATTGTCTTGGCAGAGCTCCCCTTAATGCAAACATTACTGTTCTCCACACCAAGAACAATAACTGTAACGGTAACTATTATAATGTGAGAATGCACACTGATGAAGGATAAAGTTCTTCAAAGATGAGAGAAGTTAGGACAGGGCCTGCAGCTCTTTAGTCGCTCTTCAGTGCCTCCCTGTGGCTGTGACAAGACATTATGTGTAAATGAATAACGATACATTTTTAACATTTTCGTCTATCTTTGTAGGCCTAATGTGATTCTTACATTCTCCCATTGCAAACATGTGCGGCCATTACACATTGAATTAAATTTTTTTTACATTTCGTCAACTAAAATGTGCGTCCTGACCCGGCCCCTCTTCCATTTCGCAGAAGCTCAACAGCGGTGGTTGCTAGTCGTCTCCCTAGCTAAAAAGAAAGTCTCTGCTGCTGGCTTAAGTATTAAGTATGCTTGATCATTAAGGTTGCTGACCACTGAGTTAGGAGAATCCAAATTGTATTGATACATTGGTAAAAAAGAGGACATCAGTGAGGACCAAATTACAGAGAGGCCCAATCAGCGCTAAAGACCGTTTGGCAATATGTCTCAGGTAAAATTAAATTTTTATCTGTAATTTGCAGCCCAATATTACGTTTTATAAGTGTTTCATAAGTTCTTTACCACATTATCGTTCATCAAATTGCTCTGAAAGTGATCCCAACGATACTGTTCGCCACTATCTTTATAGTTGTGGTGTGAACTCAGCCATCCACTTGATCTTCTGTGATTAATTAAAAAAAAATAAACATAGTCACCAGTATGAATGCCAAGCTTTAATTGAAAAGTATTTTCATTATTATTTCATTTAAAATGTATGACCAAATTAAACATTTAGCTGATCTGAACTTTAATAATCACATTAACAGCCCCACTACCAAAATCTATTTCTTATTAGTCTGATAATGAAAACAGGGCCTGATATAAATAGGCTGAATTACTGTGTTTCCCTCCTAATTGGTTTTCCAACTAAAACCGCTCACAGACAGCAGCTCGTTCACAGTTATCCTCAGACACCTGCATTGGCCATTTGTTACTTTCAGTATTATGAATTCAATACAATTTAAGGTCCTTCTTCTCATGTCCAAAGCTCTTAATGGTGTGGCAAAGTTGTTGGCTCTGACAGAATCATCACAGCAGCATTGTCATGGGTGAGAACTGAACAAAAAACTTTTACCTTCAGTGAGGCCTTTTTGCTGTTTTTGACAATAATCCCTGAGTCTCCACACCACATATCAGACATGTCTTTATAGTTTATAACCCATCTTAAACCCAGCAGATCTCTCATTGCTCAAGGTACCAATCTCCTTAATCTCCCCAGAGCTGTCTCCAAAACTGAAAAGAGCATTTAGCACTCAATTTGCACCATTATTGTTAATATGCCTGACAAGTCTCACATTTTTTAGACCATCCTTTTTCAATCCTCTTTATGTGGACAAAGATTAAGACTAGTTGTATGTACAGTGTGTAGTAGTTGTGTTAATTTACTGTAAAATCAACCTTTTTTAAATTCAGTTTATTGTTCTCATAAAGTACTATAAGCATATAATTATTTTCTTTGTTTCTGGTGTTTGTCTTCTTTTCTACGTTTTTTGTTTTAATGTTTTATTACCCCCAATGCATTTTAAACTGCATTTGTATTACATATTGCTCTATAAATAAACTTCAAGTTGAATATGTCTTGATTTCATATTAAGGAGTGGTTAAACTGGTGTAAAAGAGTTTCAGATACTTGGAGGATTAGAGCTACCTTTCATTAAGCAGTTCTGGAGGCTTGTGGAAGCAGAGAAAGTGATGAAAGGTTTGACCTTTGACCTTCAGCAGCCAGGTGCACCATCATCTCTGCTAACCTGTCTGACCCATGTGTCTGCACTGGACAGCCAAGGCCAGAATCTGCTTTCATTGGGCTGCCGCGGTCTGTTTGTCAGACACACAACACGGACATATAACAGAGAGTGAGAGCAGCTCAGAGCGAGCCAGTAGAGATCTGTGTGTCACTGCAGGCTAAAGGAAACAGTTTTATATGCACATAAAAATTGTATTTTTCTTATACACTTAACAGTTTATTCTTTCTTATATTTCTGTTTTTTTATCTGGCAATGTCGATTTTCTGGTCAGTCAGTTGCTCAATCCACCACTTTGGCCCAGACTGAAATACAGTCTATAAGAGGTGGGTATGACGAGTTACAATTACTCCATTACATGTACTTTTGTAACTTCTTACGATTAACTGAGTAGATTTTTAGAGAAAAATTATACTCCATTACATTTGGATATACTCATCACGCAATGTCTATTAACTTATTATTTTTTGCAATCAGACAGCATTAACAGATCACAGCATGGAGAGCTCAGGTTGTGAACACTGGTCTGAGGTCAGTAAATTAAAGAATAGCACACTGACAAGGAACTGACAGAGCAATAAGTGTGTATAAGTCTGTTGTGCTAATCCTACTAAGTTTAATACTATGTACTAACAGTACATCATGCTTCAAAACTGGTACTACTTCTGCTTTCTGACATGTAAATATTTGTGCTAATTAGAAAACGCTAGCATGCTAACATGCTAAACTAATATGGTGACAATGGTGAACATTATACCTGCTAATTAGGAAGATTGTCATTATCAGAACGTTGGCTTGCTGATATTAGCATTCAAAGTTCAGCATCAACCAAAGCCTCTAGTATGGCCATAAACTCTTTTAAAGGTCCAGTGTGTAACATGTAGGAGCTACTGACAGTAATGGAATATAATATTCATAGCTGTGTTTTTATTAGTGTAAAATCACCTGAAAATAAGAATGGTGTTGTTTTTGTTACTTTACATGAGCCATTTTCATCTACAGAGGGAGCGGGTCCTTTTTTACAGAGTTCACCATGTTGAACCGCCTTGTTTGTAAAGTAGCCCAGAACGGACAAACCAAACACTGACTCTAGATAGAGCCTTCATGTTTTCACAATTTTCACAGCCCCCGTAGTTTCTCCTATACACACTTGGAAGGCTGAGCTGTATTAAAATGGTTACAAGCTGCAACTTCACTGCTAGATATGACTAAATCCTACACTACACTGGTCCTTTAATATTTCACAGTGACATTCAAAGCTCACTAAGCTGCTAATAATATTATGTAAGGAGTAATAAGGTAAATAATCTTTTCTGTAAGATTTTATTGTAAGGGCAACTGGCACTGGTCTTGGTGGCTTACCTACATCAGATTTCATCTTTAGGAATTTATGCAAATCCTTTTGTGGCATGAAGCCCTCAGAGAGACAAATGAATTCGGCCTCTGTACATCCCTCCTTGCACCACCACTACCATTGTTATATTTCCAATAATCTCTCTGATGGATTTAGTGATAAGTGAGAATGACTGTACTATATGTTTGTTTGTATGGATTGCCATTTTTTTTATTAATTGTTTGTACTATTGACTGTTGTATGCCAAATTGGCCCTCAGGGACATTGAAGCTTTCCCCTACCTGCATGCACAAACTGCAATCATAGCAACTGGTCTGAGTACTGAGTAAAATCTTCATGCTAATTTGGGGAGATTGGGGAACTGAGTGGAGTCTTGATAGAGATGCCCCTACCCTACAACTCATTAAGGAATAATGAGACTGACCTGCAGTATAATTTACATGATATGTGAAAAAAGGCTTTCATTTGGATTAGCATATTAGTGTGCTTCCCTCTCACTGAGCACAGTTACTGATCAGTAGTAGCATTATTTTGTCTGTTTGGTTTTGGTCAGAAAAGCAAATGTGAGGGCAAAAAATAGAGAAAAAACAAGAGGGAAACACAAAGAAACACTGTACAATATACTGTACAGGTTTCAACAACAGCTGGCTTCTGGGTTTACTGATGTGCACAAATAATTGTACACATCATGACACACACGCACGCACGCACGCACACACACACACACACACAAACACGCGCAGGTATTTGAAAACGCATGCATAGAGAAACATTCACACACAAAACCCCCTGAAGTCAGCACATTTCTAGATGGTAAACAAGCCTGAGAGCTGCTTAACCATGCTGGTCAGGCTTTAGGCATTACTAGTGCATATAACATGAACCTACACACACACACATACTCACACACTCATGGAGCTGTAAACATTAGCAATATTTTCCCATTTCCTCTGCAGGGCAGACGGGGAGAGCAGTAGATCTTCAGGGGGGCTGAGCCCTTCACTGGTAATAATCTCCTTTACACTTCACACTGCCAGGGAGATGAATCATAGTGGATGGTGTCACTGCATGTAAGGGAGGGAAGGGGGCCCTGATGTGCCATGTGAAGGCTAGCCTTTATGGCCCTTGTGTGTGTGTGTGTGTGTGTGTGTATTCTGGGGTGCAAAGAGAGGCCAATGATCTGTATGAGATATTGTCAGCATACCAAAAGTGCAGAGCTGTTCATTAATGCAGATTAGATTGCCTTGATTCACATAATTTTATGTACAACTACGAGCTGAAGGAAAATCTAAAATCTATACCCTGTAATTTGCTTAACAACTTTTAATCATCTTTTCAGGCTGATACACATATTGTACTTTTCTTACAAAGGAGATAAGGCAGGCTACGCATCCTAAGAACCTTTTTATTTACGTAGAGACTGCTACAGTACAGATGTTCCTAAAATATACTATTTTTTAGAATCTGACATTTGAAGAAATACACTGATACTTCTTACTGAAATTCAGATAGATACAATAGATACTGAATAGAAACTTCAAGTATTTTGCTGGCTGCTTACATAGTTACCTTTACATTATTGTATGTTTTGTTGTCCCGTGCAAAAAATGTTATGAACTCTCTCTTGTCATAGTCTGAACTACTTAAAGAAACATTTCACCCGTGG
>NW_023339729.1:4115496-4129050 GCF_004916995.1 Morone saxatilis
TTTTTGGAGGTTCATACTGAATCCTTGGGTTGACAACTCAGAGCTGCTGGGTGCAAAGGGTATTTGGCCAGGAAGGACATTAGATAGCCTGTTAATATCAATGTGTAAGTGTCCAGGATGTGCAGGAAGGATCAGATTAGCATACTGTTGGTGTGTCTGGATGAGTGATGATTTCTAATGGCTTTCCAAGAAATGCCATTAATGAGTAGCACTGTGCTTATTGGCTGCCGAATCAGAACTCCACACCAATCACACATGCAGGCAGCAGGCAGAGATAGAAAGGGAAGGGAAGTCACACTGACCACTGAGACTTGTTATACTGTACAATCATCACCTTAATAGAATTACAGTGAAAGACACTGTGTTCGAAAACGGCATCTTTTTTGTCACACAGTTCATAAATGTGTGTATGTGTGTGTGTGTGTGTGTGTACTGGATGATGACATTATCAAGTGGTCCAGACAGAATGACATCCTGACATGAGGACCTGACCTGACACACTCTTATAGGCAGTGAACACCTTCGGCACGGAGGAAATTCATTCTTTCATTATTAATTCACACACTGCCATGACCGCATCTTTCATTCATTAATTTTTCATGTAACCCTGTACCGCTGCTATTCTGCAATTCAGCACTCATAATTCTTATGGTATTTTTTCCTTTGCACTGAGAATCACACTACATAGAAACATGGCCTGTCAAACGTCTCAGCATAACAGTCAGGGGAACTTTGAGCCGTCTGTAGTCTGAGATTATTCTATTTTTACACACGTCCCCTTCCGTCTCTCTATTTGTTTGCCTATATTCTCCTTTTAATAACCTTACTCAGTTTAATACTCTATGTCCTTGCAGTGTGGTAATAACATTAGCATGGCTTTTGTTTGCCAAATGAGCAGGCCATATTAAAAGTGCTGTTTAGCTTACGTTGATTGCGTGCGTGCATGTGTGTCTTTGCTGTAGGTGTGAATATTTTTGTTGTGCATCTGCCACAAACAGCAGGTGGGTCATTATTGAGAAACCAGAGCTGTCTGTGTCCACAGAGTTATTCAAATGTAACATGAATGTAATTGAATAGGTGGCTCTCAGGGAGTTGTATGAGTGCTTTTTGCGTCACTTCACTTTCAATCAGTGTATTGTGATGTGTCTTCAGCCTGGCTAGTCCTTTTGTCTTACTATTACACTCTCATTGGCTCCTCTAACCATCTTGGCTAAACCTGCCTGTATGTTTCATGTCTGTCTTTCTGTTAAGAGCTATGTTACATTTTCTCTGTGTAAATGCTGTTGACACTGTTTGTATGCTTGCCAGGTGCTGGGGCCCTAGGCAAATCAATATACACGCATGCATTTTTTAACTGTACACACAAGGAAATGCACATAAGTACATCACAGCCAATTAAATGTTATCTGCTAGCAGGATAGTTCTGCACTGATACTGAGCTGATTATACATGCACTTTCCTTGCAAAGACCAATGGTTTGTGTTTTCTTTGTGTTTGAATTTACGCTTGATTACATTCATTGACTTAGTACCGACATGTTTAGCCATGCACACTCGTTTGTTTGCGTATGTGGATGTTGTTTTTCAGATTAGAGTTGGTGTAACCTTTGCTATTCGACCCTTCAGGCCCATCTTGTAGTGGAGCTCCCATGGGGCATTGCTGTGCCTGCTGCTGTAGGAATTGAAATGATAGTTTACATGCTGGCTCCTACTAAAGAACACCCTCTATTTGACCCCTTACATCTCGGACTGCCTTAGTGTCACAGCTTGAATGGACTGCTCATTTTGTCCAACTCTGTGGATAGCATGCAGAATAATAATCTGTGCTTCTGTTGACAGGGTATAGAAAATAGCATCTTATTTGTGAACAGTATACAGTGCATGGGGTACATACATTAATTTCAGTATAAAAAATAATTATCTATTTATTTACAATATTTTAAAAAAAGTGTGAAACTCACAAGAAAAACTCAAAGACACATAATCTAAAAGCATTCTCTACTTTAAACATTTCTAGTTATTTTACATACTCAGGGAATATGGTGCATTTGGGTGGTCATTCTTAGATTTTCTTAGCTGTACTTGACTGCAAAGTACTTTTTACAGCAGGAGACCTAACAACGTTTTGGTGCGTGAAGAAAAAAATCTGTACAAAGCCGAGATGACAGTTGTTTTACACCCATGCCCCAGTCTGACACAACTCAAACGTATGCTAATACCATGCTATTGTACCATACACTTGTCCTGAACCATTATTTAAGGATCATTTAAATAAACAGAGCAGAAAAGATGATAAAAGAAAACACAATTCAGCGAAGCAATGAACGGCTGTGTTAGTTGTAATTGACAGGGCAGCCCATGAGACTCTTTGTGTGTTTATGTGTGTCTGTGCCTCCCTGTAGCGGTGCCGTACTGGTCTGCATGTTGACGAGCAATGAGTTGCAGTGATCCGGTGTGTTGCTATAGCTCCCTCAGCCTTTGTCAGCAGGTTAGCCACAACCACAAGTCCAGATAAACCATGAAAGACGAGGCACTGACAAGGCAGGGCCATCCGGGGCCACTTTAAACCAATACCACAGGGCAGGGTATGGCCCTCCATCAATTACAACCTTATTAGCCTAATCGTTATGAAATAATCCAATCCAGGAGACAGCTGAGTCTCAACTCTGCAGATCACTAGTAGGCAAGAAAACCAGTGGAGAACAGAGAGGGAGAATCAGAATCAGAATCAGAAATACTTTAAACTTTAATCTCAGGGGGAAATTACTTTTATTACAACTCCAGATATACATACAACATATATACATACACCATATAATATATTAAGAACATACATATATATATACACATACATACATACATACATACACACACAAGGTAAAATGTACAGTTTGAAATGTGCAAAAAGTGCAGAAATGGTTGTCCGTGTTTGAGGTCAGATTACAGAAGAGAGGGGGTGTCTGACTCTCTGAGGGAGGCGTTGTAGAGTTTGATGACCACAGGCAGGAATGATTTCCTGTGGCACTCTGTGGTGCATCTGGGTGAGAGGAGTCTTCTGCTGAAGGTGCTCCTCTGCTGGGCCAGTGTGTCATAGTCTAACTTACTTTCCCCATAACTACATTGAACATGATGATTCTTGAATGTATAAAGAGGAAGAGTATGAAAAAACCTTTACTGGTCACACTTTTGAAATAACATGTGCATGCAGATTAAAGCGAGGGAAGTACAGAGATGTCAACCATGATAAAATGGAATTCATAAGAATATTAGATGATGCAGTATCAGATCTCAGACCTACACTGTGTGACGTCAGCAGTGACCTGACTGATGAGGACATGGCAGTGTGACAGAGGCAGTGACACCTGCCATCGAGCCAGTCCCCAAGAGATGCTTGCTACCTACGCAAACTGCTGACCGACTTCTGGGAGGAAAAACAAAATAGAAGCCAAAATTTATGGGTAACATCTGCGGTGTGGTGACAGGCCGCAAGTCAAGATCAGAGGGTGAGTTTTTAAGAACTTGTGTCTTCATGATTCAAAATGACATCCACAGCATATTTTATAGGAGTTGACACATTTGCCTAATATTTATGACAGACACTGTCTGTAGCAGAAGCAGCCACTGATAACAGCAGCTGTACGTTTACTCAAGTAATGAAGTACAACTAAAGTATTTATGCTATTTCATACGTCTACACTCACATTCATTTGACAGTTAGAGTTAATAATTGCTTCTCAGATTAAGATTTCACTTCAAAACATATGATCTGCTACTAAAATATCATGTATTTTTCATTATACAACATAATGGAACTACTTCCATTATGCTGCTAATACACCCAGTTGCAGGTGGTACACCTAGCTAGAAGCAGACTAATACAACAGCCCTGCAGTAAATCCTCCCTTCATGAAGGTTAAAATGTTTAATTTTTGGGAAAACTGTTTTATAGAGGTGTTTATTCAGCTGTATGCTCATTTTGGAGGCTTTAGTTTGTGATGCTGTTTAATGATGTTATATACGGTGAGCTGTTTCTAATATTTAGTCTACCCTTAACAAATCCAATAATATAATTTGTAATAATGTAACACTCTGAAAGGAGGCATTCTAAATGTTTCCTAACTTAGTACATTTAGCTGATAATATTATTACTGAAAGGACCAGTGAGTAGGATTTAGTGGCATCTAGCCGTGAAGTTGCAGATTACAACTATTTGAATGAAGCTCAGCCTTCCAAGCATGTAGGAGAAGAACATGGAAAACACAAAAGGACTTTTCTACAGTCAGTGTTTGGTTGTCCGTACTGGAGTAACAGTAGAAACACGGTAGTTCAACATGGTGGTGACCTGCTCCCTCTGTAGATAAAAACAGCTAATTTTAAGGTGACAAAAACTCAAGACTCTTATTTTCAGGTGATTATACATGATGAAAGCACCTATGAATTATATTTCATTTCTGCTAATAGATTAAAAAATAACTTAGCCGTAGTAGTAAAAAAGAGCAATAGCAGTTGTAGTAGTAATAGTAATAATGCATACATTACATTAATGACACCTTTAGAGGCTTTGTACAATATTTCATACTAAAACACCAAACTGAAAGTCAGCAGCAGAGACCAAAAACTGTTGGCTGTGTTAACATCAACAGCTTGCTTGCTGAAGTCCACTGGCTCCTTCCCCAAGAGAAATTATTTGCAAAAAATCTAATATTGCCCTGTCTTCGACCAGTGGAAGTGAAAAGCTTTTGTGGTTGACAGACACTGGGGGGTTTGTACTACAACAGATTTTTATCACATTTCAAAGGTCCTGGAGGTTGATACTCTATACATTCAATGTGCATCCATTTGTTTAAACCGTGGTAGGAATCTTTGCAAAGTTCTGCCCTGCTCTCATCATCTCCCACTGCCCATTAAACTAACCTTCATTTCATATTGCCATTTCCTTAATGACATCCACTAACTTAAAACCTAGCCAGTCTCATTTGATTGACTTGTCCCTTTAAAAAAGCACCCACAGCATCCAGACTAATCAGAAATTCCAAGCAGAGAGAATCAGTGAACAGTGAGAAGTTGAGTATCTGCTGCCTCTCATCTATCTGTCTGTCTGTCTATCTCTCCCTGGTTTCTGCTCCAAAGCAGCTGCTTACCAATAGCCAACAATCGCTTTGAAGAGATGCCCCCTCATACTGAATTCTGATTGGGTCAGTGCGATACGATTCGCTGCCATGTCTGACAGCTGTGTACCAGAGTGAGAGGGTGATGGAGGGGAGGTACAGTCAGACAGAGGTAAAGGCAAGCAAGGTGTGGTGACAGAAGAAGTGGATAAAAGTGGAGGAAGAGAGAAAAATTAAGAAAGAGTAAAGGGATGTCTAGAAAGGGAGAAAGGCAGAGGGGTGAGAGGAAGTGAGATAGAGAGAAATGAGACATGTACAAAGAGAAAAAAAGGATGTTTGAAGCTGCCTGTTTGACATTAAAGCACAGGCTTTATAAGGCAGCTAAGCCTTAACAAGAGGAAGAGATGAAGGGTCCCTCAGTTACACCCCGTCAGTAAAGAGAATTGACGTAACAAATAATACAATCTGTGTACCTAACAATCTGCACCACTGTCTATTCAACAGCAAGATTTACCACCGCGTACAATTTGTACTATATGTTCTATTATGTAGCATTATGCCAGGGCGTCAGTCATAAATTTATGAGCATAGCAGATGTTTGCATGCACAGTGGAAAAAAAAGACATTTGTGTGACGTTTGAGTTTGAAATCAAATATTTATCATTGATTCACTACTCATCGTGCCAACAAATCATACTCTTGCCTCGCCTGTAGTAAAACACCATATTACTTTGATGCAAATGAGCTGTAGTGGGTGTGATGCATTGAATTGGATGCAGTATCTTCGGGAAACTCGCAGGCGATACAAGCCGCCACCACTCGTGTTGATCTACTACGCACCAAGACGCACATTACGGCTTATGAATGGCCTGGGAGACAAGGCGTTACGGTGGGCTGCAGCAAAAAAGCCCAGAGGCCACGGGTTCTTTATAGTGAGTAATGATGTGTGTGAGTAAGGGGAGGTGTTTGTGTGCGTAGGAGCTGCTGGTTTTCCCACAGTAACGAGTGAATGTGACAGCATACTGCAAAAAAACAAAAAACACACACTCGTGAGCAAAAAACATACACATGCAGAGTATCTCCAGGGAACGGCGTAAAATGTGAGCGAATAAGCACACGTGTGAGAGGGATAACGGCGCTGGAGCTACTAATCAGAGGGCTAAGATGAGAGGCTGATGCTGCATCCATTATCCATTAATTTCCTCAGGGGTTCTGATGAGTGTTTGTGGCCATATGCATGAGTATGTGTAATAGAAAGGGGGCGAGTGTACAGTAAAATGTGACCGACGCTAACCAGGTCTTAGGAAATACTGAGGTCATGAATCCATTCAGACTGTTCAATTACACAGTGGTTCTTTGGCTTTTTCTCAAGTGCCCCCCTTTAGAAGCTGAAAAAAGGGACCACCACCCCACAATTATTAGCAATCACCAGTAATGATAGGGGAAAAAAACTGATCCAAATTGAATTTGAGTGAAATTAAGGTCACCACGATACCATCAGCATGTTTGTTGATTTTCCGTACATAAATTACATTCATTCAACTGTATTTCACTCCTTATTTTTCCACCTGCAGTGGCTCTATGCCCCACAGTTTGAGAACCACTGAATTACACAGAAACTACTACAAATGTTTCCAGGTAATGACTATTCCATGTAACAAGTCACAGAATTAAATATATAATCAGCACAGTATTACAGTGAAACAAAAGGGAATGTTTGGAACATCAGGAAAGAGGAATTTCAGCACAAAAATGTTCATGTGATTTTGAAGGTATTACGCTGAAACAATATTATTGTGAAAACAACAACCTATATTACCTAATTATTATCAAGTGATTACCCCATTAATGTAATCTTAGTATAATTTTTAATCAAAATATTGCACTGATATAACAATTTTACTGTTAGGAGATTACAATATTGTCAATACAAAACATTACTATATTACTTTTGCCAATATGCTTTTCGGTGTGTTTGTGGCCATGTTTTGACATGAGAAAACCAAAATTAGGAAACAAGCTGTTTCCCGAATACCATTTACAATAATATAATGGGTCGTTTTTTGTTTGTTGTTCAAAACAAAAAAAATGAGATTTACATTTTTGTTTCCCTATTTATAAATGGTAGTAGTTTGGTTTTCACATTTCAAAACAAACGTCTGTTGGCCACTAACTGTTTTCCCATTATTACTCATTCTGCCCCCCTTAACCATTGTTAATATCAAGCTAGTTAGATGGTATTAATTATAACCTCTTCATTAAACAATTACCCCACTATTATTATGTAATTACCTAGCGTTTTTGTGAATTTAGACATTAAGGTCTAAATGCTGTTCAAAATAACCATAACTGTAACTGTAACTAAGTGCCTTTCTTTATATGTAAACTCCCCTTGAATTGCTTAAACCCACAAATACCCAGACAAATTTTTTTATGTGTCCTCAATCATAGCTAGACCCTAACAGCTAACTATCCAGATAGCAAGAGAGCTAGACTGACAGAAAGACAGATAGCTAGGTATTCTTCTAGCTATCCATTTATTTGTGTCTGTCTGTCTGTCTGTCTGTCTGTCTGTCTGTCTATCTGTCTTCGTATGTCTAGCTTTTGTGTAGACAGATAGATACAGACAGCCACATAGTTTAATGGATAGTTACAAAAATGCTTATAGACCAGTTGGGGAGTGGGGGTTTCACAACAACACATTTTTAGTTGCAAGGTTTGCTCCTGTAAAAACTTGATTGTTGTCAGTGATCCTCAGTGATTCCATGCAATGTTTCACACCATCTCCCTAACAGGAAGAAAAATGCCTATATCTATCTTTAGGATAAGCTTTACCAAATGAAGATTAAGTGTTGTTTAGCTAACCTTTCTTGCATTGTAAGGCATTTGCTTTGTTTCACAGTAAAGGCCTATCAGTACTGTCCCATAATGAACACATTTTTTATGGAACACGTCCAGAAAGTGTTGTATTAATCAACAGAAGCTTTATCTTTAGCTTCCCGCAGGAAATTGATGGTGAAGAAAAGAAAGCATTAGGGCCCCTGCTGTGACAATGTGCTTATAAATACTGCTAAATAAGGCAATATGATGTGCAGGGGATTTTAATATGTAGCATAAACTATGTAAATTTATACAGGCAATCGTATTTTACACGTGAACTACCATAAATCTGGTTGATGTTAGCTAAAATTATATTATACACACAAGCAGGGACCACAGCTCACAGTAGTCAACTATTTATTGAGCAGTTGGTGGAACCTTTACTAGACAGACAGAACAACATAACTAGAAAACCAGACAAATAGACAAACACATCTTTATTCAGAGAGTGATGCTTGGCTCAGTTTACTGTGATGAGGTGCTCTGAAGTGCTCTGGGCAGATGTCTATCTAATGCTCTCCGTAGGATTATTAATATTCATCAGCATCAGCCAACTGTGATCAATTGCACAAATACACAAAAACACTTACACAAATGTATGCACAAAGTCAAACAAACAAATTAAATCAACTATCCAGGTATTACTACCCGAGATCTCAGGACAGCACTGGCGTGAATGAGCCTACACTCGGTCTGTGAGTTTAAAAGAAAAGCCAGTTACTTTTCATGGAGCAAAAGCAGAGTAAGCAGGGCTTTGAAGAAACCTGAGCTATCGTAATGGAATGTGTTGTCTGAATATTTTGAAAAGTGTACCCTGGAATGAGAAAGCAGTTTGAGCAAGGGAGGGTAAAAGACTTTCTCAAGTAACTAAATGCCAGAGTATACTGTATCATCAAAAACTCTAGACTTACTAACAGTCCCATGAGACCGCAGTATTCATTATGCACCATAATACATTCATTTTGATTAAACTAGCATCATACTGATACTGATAGTGAGAAATTATAAAGTTTTCCTGAGGGTGGCAGTTGAGGAAAGGCCTGGAGGTAACCAAAATCACGACAAAGGTAGGAACCACAGTTGTACCAGATTTGATCACCAGTAGTTATATTAAAAATATCAATATCAATATTCAAAGCTGGATTATCAATCAGGCAAAGCGGACAACTGCCCTGGATGACCCCAAGGGACACCCAGAAACCACAGGTACATGGTGTAGCAACTGGTTTGTTATTAACTAAACACCACTGAGGCACAATATATCTGATCTTGAGGAGGATCCTGGTTTAGTTTTAAGACTTGCATTATTTATGCTTACATGTTGCATAATTTACAGAATCCTATGTATCAATGTTCTTGTCTGAAGAAGAAAAAGATGGGGGCATCTGCTCTGGACACAAAGTGTTGAGGATTTAGACTCAAAACTGCTGAACTAATGACTGTCATTGTAATGAACTCCTACGGAAATGTATTTTAAATTAATTCTGTTAGGTACAATGGACAATTGGCAAAGATCTCTTAAATAGTTTAACACATAGTTCAACATTACATAACAAAGCTAAGGTGGGAATCTCATTAATGTCTAAAGCCTCAAGTCAGTGGGAAAGGCTTTTGTGAGCGTTAATCCCACTCCTGACGCCGCAGAGCATCGCTGCTGACTGAAGCACCTTACAAGCCGGAGTGAAGCGGCCCGCTGGCACCAACGCTGCAGTCACTAAGCAGGGGTGGACTTCACATAACAGCCACTCAATGAAAACAAAAGCCCTGGCCCTGTCTGCTGAGCCTCTCTTCCCCTCACTGGAAAATCTAATAACCGATGTTCGCAGCATCTCCTCTGCCTTGTCCAAGGCTGACACGTCCTTATTACAATAGATCGGCCTCAATTGATTTGTCTTTAGAAGCCTCAGGGAAACAAAAAGGCTCCATTGATTTTCTGGTTTGTAGCGAGGGCATGTAAGAAGTTTGAGCTTGTGGTGAAGTGGATGGTAAGAAACCTGGATGCCTAGTGTATGCACGAGAGGGCACAGGGGTAAGGACACACAGGTGTGTGGGAGGTTAGTTTGAGTGGGTGTGCTTTGTGCCGGGGCTTCTATTGGAGATAAACAAGGCCATTTGTCTGGTACTGCAGTGGCTCACCTGTCGTTATAACTCAAGTGCCAGGTGGTGTCGGCCTGGTCATCTATCAATCACACACACGTCATGATGCCACAACAGAACAAGACGCTGCTGACAACCGCGGAGATTCGGTACAATGCTGCGGGAGCACGTTTTGTCAGTTTTAGAGTGAACTGAAAAAGCAAAACACAGAAAACACACACAGTGCTTTTGTTTGTTTTTAACCTTGCAGAAAGTGCCTCTAAGGTCGGTGGAGAAATAAATGCTCATCTTCATTCAAGTACACTTTCTTAAAGTTTTGCTTTCTTTAGTCCGATAAAGTTTACATTTTCATATTCAGCTGAGATTAAGCTTTTTGCATTGAACACAACAACAGGACTGAGACACAACAGCAACAAATAGTAACCAGTAGTTTTTTCACCATCAATCATCTATCTATTCTCATTTCACTAATGAGTATATATTTTATTCAAAGTTTAACAGCTGTTATACTTATAGACAGGGGTGACCTTGTTTGCATTGGATTCTTTATTCTTTGTACTCAGTGGAAGCATGTAATGGTGAGGGGTTGTGCGATATACATCCACCTTTGACTTAGAAACATAAAATAAGATCTTTCCACCCAATGAAGTGAGAGAAAGAGTGGTTCATCAGTGCATAAAGCTTCAGGCTGAGCATGACTACCCCTCCTGACATCATCCTCCAGCAGAAAAAAAGTAATGGAAAAGGTCAAAGCATGATGGGAGCGCAGAGAAACAGGCAAGTGAACATTCTATTGATTAACTCGTCCATGTGTCTTTCTACAGCCTAGACTCACCTCCTATGTCTCACAGTGTATGGCGTGACTCAACACCTCAAACACACACTCTGGGGTGATTTACAGTCACACTGCAGCTGGAAGTGACGGCATCGTTACGACAAGGTGTTTGTAGGAAACTGAGACACTAATTTCCTCCAATCCCCTGCTGGTGAGCAGCTAAAGGAAAAAGTTTTTTTAAAGACTCTTTCAAGCTTTCCGCATTTCTCATAGCGTCCAAGCGTGAATCCCAAGGCTTACTGAATCCTCCTGAAGCTATAAAAGTATCTGACTTGGAGTCAGTAGAGCCAGTAAACTGAAAATATATACAGTATATTTCTGTAGCAGTGATATTTGTTTTAACTTTATTCAACTAAAATAAAACTAAACTGATTTTGTCATTGGTGCCCTCTGTCCTTTCCTGTCTGTCTAAGTGAAGCAATGCTTGCTGCCACTTGTTTTCCCCCTCTGTCCTCTCTCCAGAACCCACCCACTCATTCCTCCACCCCAGTGCCCTATCCCTCTGTCTTCCCATCTCTCATTCCTGGGGCTCAGCGATTGTTCTTGTTATCGCTGAGGAGTGCACGGGGGTTTTGTGTCAGTGCGTATGTGTTTGACGACGAGGCGGCGCTGGTGAAAAATGAGGCAGGTGGTGGCAATTTATCAACACTTAAGTGGCGCATGGTGGCTTTCTGGCAGAGGGAGGTGAGGCGGCGCAAAACGCGACGCTGAGGGTTTTCTGTGTGAGGCCGGGCATGATGAAATGGATGCGGTTTCTCATCCGCTGCATCAAACAGACAGTAGGGAGGATAGATAAAGAGAGAAAGAGAGAGGGGAGGGGCGAGGGAAGGGTCTTTCCTCTATCTGCAGGCTTCCACATCAAGCATCAGCTTTTCTCCCTCAGCAGCTCCCTCCACATCACCCCCCCTCCTCTTATCCCAGGGAGTCAGTCTTTAAGGGTTTGGTCTGCAAATGTGCAACGTGCACTTTTTCCCTTTCCCCTTTTTCCTGTGCAATTTGTATCTCTGTTGGCGTGGAAACAGATGACAGAATGCCGATAGAAACGTAGAATGAACAGGGAGAGAAACTCTCTCACATTCCAACGACGCCATGTCAACTCCCCCTCTCACTCCCACCCACCCTTCAACTTTCAAACCATCTCTTGATTAATCTCTCTCCCTATCATCTGTACTGTCAACTGCCTAAATCAGCACGCACACACACATGCACACACACCTGCACACACAAAGCCCCTAGCCACCCTTACACTTTTTGATCTTTTTACAATTTATCTCCTTCCCTATCATCCTATCATCAATTCTCCCAATTCCCTACTTCAACACATATCGATAGTTTGGGACTATTTGACAACAAATACACACAGATACTGTACACACGCGTGCAGTGCTTACTGTTACTGTACTATGTTGGCCCCGCTGGATGCCTGTAGTTGCCTCAGGCCCACTGTGCAGCTCTCTCCACTGGGAGGAAAGCATGGAAGGAAAGACGCATCAAGGAGCGATAAATGGCACCAGTTAATAAAAAAAACCTTGACTAGTTCAAAATTACTAATCACTCCATCTGTTATTAGCTCAACAAAAAGCTGAATGCGGCAATGACTTCATTTTACTGGCAGATAAGGGAGGAGTCACACAGAACAGATTTTAGAGAGCTGAATATATACAAAACACAAACAAATGTTGACGAAGCTGAGCCAGTGAAACTGGAACAAACGAGGGAACAATAAGTGGAGATGGTAAAACAAGGACATATAAGAAAAGGAAACGAGAAAACAACAGAGGTAACACCTGGGGGGATTCTTAAACAGAGAAAAAATGGCTTCATCGTAACTCCAGCTTCGATTTTGACATCAGATTGAACAGAGAGCATTTTATGTTTTATGTTCACGCACATACAAACAGAGAGAAGGAGAAAGAGAGGAAACAGCACAGCAAACAGCTATGATGCAGTGACATTTAAATCAAAAATCAAAAATTTAAATCATGCACTCAAACAGAATGTGATAATGTTCTATCTATAAGCTGGGCTGCTTGACTGCAGTTTTGTGGTTTGGTTTGATTTGGCCGCTTAGGGGCAGAACACCACAACAAGCTCGTCATCACACACATGTTTGACATTGTACGGCCTAGAGAATCGTTGTTTTAAATAACACGTTAGCCAAAAATGGCCTAATTACAATCCAGCAGACACAGCAGAATTAGAATTTATTTGGAGTCGTGTTTCTGGCCACCTGACCTGACCTGAGCTGTTTTGGTCTTTGGCTGTCTGTCTGCCTTTAGGCGGGTATTGTACAGTGCGTTTATCACAACTGAAACAGGTGCCTACTGCTGCAGGAAACAGGGCTGATGAAAGGGGTGAGAAGTTAAACTGCTCTGTACAGCTGAGAGCAATTTGGATGATAATTGTCTAAAATCACTAAAACGAAGAATCCAAGAGTGAAAGCATCACAAGCAATCAGACAGTTAGTGAGGTGTACAGTGTGTATGGTTTAGCTACACCTATCAGCCATAACATTATGATTATCTGGTTATCATGGCTCCTGTCAGTGGGTGGGATATATTAGGCAGCAAGTGAACATTTTGTCCTCAAAGTTGATGTGTTAGAAGCAGGAAAAATGGGCAGCGTGAGGATTACA
>NW_023339729.1:4129150-4136112 GCF_004916995.1 Morone saxatilis
TGGCCAAGGCTCATTGATGCACGTGGGGAGTGAAGGCTGGCCCGTGTGGTCCGATCCAACAGACAAGCTACTGTAGCTCAAACTGCTGAAACAGTTAATGCTGGTTCTGATAGAAAGGGGTCAGAACACACAGAGCATCACATATTATTGGTATGGGACTGCAGAACTTTATGACCACCAACCGTGTGCAGACTAACAATGTTGTTGTGTTACTGTTAACCTATCCATTAATTCTCTACATTAAGTTTAATTTTCTTAATTCACTGTATATGTGCGTGACAGAAAGAACAAGATTGGAGAACAGAGAGACAGAGATGTAGAGACAGACAAAGAGAAAAAAAAATAACATTAAAGCTTTGTGCCCCTGAGTCACCTGAACATGTTTTATTTACTGTCCCTTAGAAGCAGAGTTGGCATCAGAACTGTTTGCTCCACAGTCCGGGGAAGTCTGGGCCGAGCGCCTGATACACAGCCAGAGGCTACAGTCCTTCAGGACACTCTACACACACACACACCCTAACCATGATGATGTAGCAAACTTTGAGATATTGGTTGAACTTAACTTCACATATATATTTAACTATAACCGATCAACATTGGGGAATATCTATATTTTGAAATGAGAAATAATACATTATTTCTCTTTCAAATCAAAAGTTGAATCCATAAGCAATAAACAAACCATTGCTGAATTCTCAGGGGTATTGCTGCCATAGCCTTATGCGGTCTGGTGTGACCTGTAGCTTACGGCAGCTAATGTTAGCTATGGTAGCTAACTTCAGACATATATTGTGAAACACTGCTGAGTTACTTCTCTGACTTTGACTATTCTCTACTTGTGCTACTGTTAAACTACTGTTAAACGTTTCGTAACAAGTGTCGCTGTCCAGTAAAAGCTACATACAGCAGGATCATATTAACAAAACCCCAGTTAACAAATTAAACTAATTAACATAATGCCGAAGGAAGCTGTAGCGACGTCTATGGTACCTAGTACATCTCAAGAGAGGAAAAAACTACTATGCACTTTGTTTAGAATGACCTATTATTTATATTTCATCATATTGAAAACACTGGACCTGGATATTAAAATAACACAAAATCCCAAATATGTGCATGCTTCTTTGTCCAAAATCAAATCAAAACTGCATGAAAACAGCATTGAAGAGTATAAATTAATAATAACTAATATTTGCACATTCGCTTAAAAAAACCTGCTAGATTCTGTAGAAATTGAACTGGGGACATCACTTTGATTCTTGACAAGCCACCTGAAGTCCAACATTAGATGACAAAAACACATGTACACACACCTCCATCCATTGTGGCCCAATCTGTTGATAAATCAACCATAACAGGTTAATGTGAACTCCTCTAAAGTCGGGCACACAGTCAGTGACATACGGTGGTGAAAGAAGGCAGAGCAGGATGGGCAATGAAACATTCACTGCCTCTGCAGATCAGTCCTCCAGTTAATTCAGAGCTGAATAGTACCTCCAGCAACAAGCTGTGTCCTTGTACCACACTAACTTTTTAATGAGAGCGTCTGCTCCCAACAGAGCTCATCGGTCCAACCTTGGGCCGTCAGCCTCCGCAACATTTTCCATGACATTTTAGAAATGTTTTTGAAAAGGGCAGTAAAGTTTGTATAACAGCATGAAGTTGATTGAAACAATCTCCAGAGCTGAGCTGAACAGTTTCCTGATGACTTATTGATGTGACAATGGTATTAAAATATCAGATAAAAAACACTGAATATAACTCACACAGAATAAAAGCAATAATTCAGTTATAATTATAGCAGTTATTAAAGTTATTGCTTTTGGCAGCGTTCTGGTAGTCAAGTGGTTAAGACACATTCCTAAATCAAACAAAAAATACCAAAAACTACAACTGGGATATTTGTTGCATATCATCAGCACCCCATTACACAGAGCAAATAGCAGACCTAATAAAATAATTATAATAATACTTTCATTAGTACGATTTTACTGTATATTGACTTCAACTTATAGTTGAAATAAAGTCTGAACATGTTGCATTTCAGTTTAATATTTTTCTTCTTCAAATGTTTTCTGTTTTTGTGAAGATTAAATGGATGTTGAAAAATCTTTACCCTCTTTAATCTGAAAAATATCAAATAAGAATCCTGAGTAGATATATATAGACAATCCTTGGTTTGCCTTTGCAATTAATAAATTGAAGGTATCCATAGTAACAATTCCCATACGAGTTTCTAACTCAGGGTTTCTGCAGCTTTCATCAGGTAAAATTTAAGACTGTTAAAAAGACTAACCTTTTTAAGATAATTATAAATGCAAGACCTATTTCAAGTCCATAATGGCTACTAAGTATATGAAGGAAAATCTGTATTGGTTCCTTCTCGGTTCGGTTTTGTAGTTGCTACAGTATGATCAAAACAAAAATTTCCTAAAAAACACATTTAAAAGCAAGACTAAAAAATGCAACTTTATACAAATTATGTTAATTTCATTAATCGAATGAATTTTGAAAAATCACCTATCAAAATCATATTTAAGAAATTTTAAGGCCTAAAATTGAGATTATGTGATTTTAGATTTTTAACTATATAATATAATACAACATGAAACCAATGCTGGAAAAAACTAAGTAAAAGTAACTTTCTAAAAGATTTCAGATTTTTCATTTTGTGCTGTGTTTAAATGGATCACATAACAGAGACAGCCCAACAGCAGAAAGTGAGGGGGCAGTTACGAGGTAGAAGCAATGTGCCACATAGAAGAAATCAGATTAGTTGAAATACTGTTTTTTTATACTTAAGGTATCAGTAAAATCATATTGCCGTTCAGCAATAAAAGCAATCAATAGCAGCAGCAGAAGTTAAATCCAGCATATCTCTCCAGCACTCTAACCACTGATAAGTTTTTATCCTTTTGCCTTGACTCCTTCCTTCACAGGAATTGATTTTTCCACACTCTTGCTCTTTCCCTCCCTCCCTCTGCACCCCCGTTGTTTCCCTCCTCTGTTCGGATCTCTTCATCTCCTCTCCTGCTGCTCCGTCTTTCATGTCTCCCTCCTCTCTCTTTGACAGAGACAGAAACTCTATTTCTCTTCCTCAGCCACCCAGGGGCACAGACCTCAGTCCGCTGTCGAGCCACTCGCTCCCCAAGACTATCTGCAGGTGAACACTGGAATGAGTTCAGCCTGATACTGTAGAGCTTGGAGCTAGAGTGAAGGCTGATTTTCAACCTTCTTCTTCTGTCCTGACCAGAATAAGTGTCTTAAATCACAAAGAGCTGGTAACCTTCCCAAACACAAGTTAATGCAACACTGCCTGGTTGCACACATCCTCTATGTGCCCATGCTCTAAGGTGAGAGACAAGATAGATGTCTTCAAAAAGGTAAAACGATTTTACAGTAAAGAAACCAACAATCTCCAAAAAACAGTTTTTATGGCCCATCCAAATAGTTTATGTAACGTATCTGAAGAAGGTTGGGCGACATTTGAAGGAGCAGTGGTGGTTTCTTTGGGCAGAAAGTGACTTCGCCTCGCTACAGTGGGGGGGGGGTGTTCCAGCCTGCTGCCCTCTGTTTCATGTCATACCATCTCTCTCTCTGTCTCTCTCTGTCCACCCCCCCCCCCCCCCCCCCATTTCCTGTCTCTCTTCAACTGTCTGTCCAAAAAAGCCCCCAAAAAACAAAACCTGAACATAAAACCAGGGTTTTTTATTACACATTTAGCAAGCTCTCTGTGCCAAAATGCACAGCTTGTTAAAATAACCATGATATGACCAACAGCAGTCTGAATTAACTTGGACCTGGCACCTGATACCTAAAACCATATAGTCTCTTTCTGAACCTAAAATAAAAGCTGACTTGGAACAGGGTTCAGGCATTACAAGTCAAAACATAAAGCGCTTCGCAAATGAATACATGTTTCTACTACCTGGATCAAAACCTAATGAGATCCTCTTTGGCCCATGACATTACTTTCCACTGAATGTCATTGAAATATATGGAGTCATTTTTGGGATATCTTGCTAACAGACAAACCTACCTAATCAACTATGTTCCTGCCAAATGTTCAGCAAACTGTCTGTGATAATGATGCACATATACAAATTATAGTCCTGCCATGATGTAAATTAAGGATCACATGCCTGAAGTGTAAAGCTCACCAGCTGTAGCTGCAAAGGTACAGTGTGTCTGATAGAATGTGCCTGCAGCCCGTTGAGAGTGAGAGGGTAAACCTGGGTTAAGGCCTGGAGGAACCTTCTACATCCCTGCATACTCAGCACAAAGCCTCTCTCCCTGTCTCAGTCTCTTTGTAGAGAGGCTGATCAAAGAGCGGGGCGCACTCAGAGGATTCACCACGTCAGGGAGCTTCTGAGCGGATGAACACGGACATCCCATTATGTGTCCCAGTGGGGTACGCTGAGGGATGTGAGAGTGCACACACCCTCGTGTGCCTGCGTGTGAGCAACTGTGAACAAACCTGTGAGTGTGGGCTCACACACGAGCAGCTGTGCTTTGGTCCTGAGCGTTCGATTCTGTGCACGTTTGAAAATACTTGGATTTGGAGGGTGAGAGTGAATGATGACTGAGTTTTCGAAACATCTGAATATGCCAACGGTCTGCGTCTTTGATCGGTAATGAGGAAGGTAGGGTCGAACTGAGCGGCGCTGCCTGTTATTTCAGATGAGAATCACAGCATCAAAGGCTTTTTCTCTCCTCATCGTTACTTCTCTCCTTCTGCCAGTGCATCTCTGCTTAACCTCAGGCGTCCTTGGCTCACCTCTGCCCCCTCCACACCCTTTTGAAAATGCAGAGAACTTGTCAAAACCTCTTTAACTCTTCCCCCTCTGCTGCAGCAGTCTGTGTACTGCCACTGAAACAGGACACCTGAGTTCAAGCTTCCATCTTTGGGCAGTAAAATTAATCCCAAAAAGCTGCAGGACTGCTGCTCTGTTACTAACCTCTGACTTCCCTGCTGATATGGGATAAAGCTAAAAAATTATTTTCCTACTTATGTATTTAGAGGACTGTGTAGACTACACAGTGTTTGTAATGTATGAGTTTAATTTCACAGGTTTTAATTTAAACTATTCTCTCGTATATATCCTTCCTCTGTCCCTACTGTGCTCCAGCTAATTAGGCAGAAAGAGAAAAAGAAAAAGGATTTCTTGGCAAATTCTAAAACAATCTTCAGTTTTCCAGAAAGTGTTTATCCTACTCTAAAATAAGTTAGCTTAATTTAAACAGCAAATTAGATGAGAATGATTGGGCTTTCCACTAGCAAACTTGGCTTTACTTTAGGATTTGGGGAAAATCCTTGATGAGTCACTTGCTGTGGCTTTTAAGCCTATTTTAAGACTGTGTAAATCGCTCTTCTCTCACCATGTGCCAAGGTATCACACACACCAGTTATTTGTGTGTGTGTGTGTGTATGTGTGAGCGTGAGAGTGTGAGAACCCACTTGTGATGTATTTGTCACTTACCTCATTCTTTGATTCATGTATCTGCAGCTGGGAAGTGTATGCGAAGGTATTCTCTGGAGCGGCAGTCAGCCTGTGGAAGGGGAGAGGAGAGGGAGAACGAGGATGGAGAGAGCCAGAGAGAGAAAGTGAGAGAAAGGGAGAAAGAGAGAGAAAGCGCAAGAAAGAGAGAGAGAGAGCACATTTAACAAGTTGTCACAAACTGTTTTCAGTTGCTCTGCTGTGTGAGTAGAAACGCCCTTACACACTGAACATGTTCTTCTGAAGTTTGAAATTAAAATTAAGTGCCTTGATCCTGACTTTACACAGAACAAACTGAGCTCTTCTGTTTGCTGCCAAATCTGACAAACAACATAAATCACTGTGTGACACAGTTAGTTGTTTGTACAAATGTTTCTGAGGCAGTGCTGCCTTCTAAAAATCATTAGGATATTACAGTGCCCCTACTCCAGTCCTAAGTTTTGAAAACTCTTTCTATGATCTCCCTTGTGGCTCCACAAATGACAAAAATGCCTCACTTATTTTGAAAGGGTTGCTGTGGGTTAATCTTTTCAAAGGTTTGTAATGAACCAAAACTCATGCTATGGAGATAAAGTAAAGTTACAAAAACGTCAGAACTAAGGGATAGTAGCGGGGTTCCCCAAGGCTCCATGTCAGGGCCTCTCTTGATTAAATATTCCAATATATAAATAATATGGCTATGATTATTTTTTTTATGATAATAAAAGATAAGATAATAAGTCGTTATCACGATTTTTTATGATAATAAAAGATAAGATAATAAGTCGTTATCACGATATAACAGCGCATAAAAAAAAAAAATCCATGGCCATTCTCGGCTTCCGTAGTTTTGCCCAGATGTAGTAAAAGCTTTTTATCTATGATTCAATCATCTGCATACAACAGAAGCTTGCATTTCACTGCAGCTGACATATCATTTGTAATATAACACATAATGATTTATAATTTATAATACATTATAACAGTACATAAGGAAGAGTACCAATATGAAGCCTTGGGGCAGTGTAGGATGGCTGCCTGTACTGGGTAGAGAACCTGGACAATATCACAGGGTGTCACACTCCTGAATATATGTGTTTGCAGATACCAACAGTCCATATCAAACATGGCTATACCACAAGGGCCAGTGTGTTTATGTATCATGCCTTGAGCCTTTTTATTCTGGTGCTGTACCAAGAAACAGCCTGCCTGTCCTTCTAATTTTTGACAGGTTCAAAATGAGAGTCAGAGTTTATCTGTGGGATAAGTTGAAAGGACATGTTTAATGTCTGTCTTTTAATATCATGTTAAGACATGTTTTCACTTGGATTGGTGTGTTTTATGGATCAAATTAAATCTTTGCAAACTGGAAGAAGGAGAGACTCTGGGCTTTATTTTTCTAGCTTTTGCCATCATGATTATTAATAGTAGCAGTTTGATTACATTTGGCCAATTTGTTCTGTCTTCCTTCCACCAGCATCAAAC
>NW_023339729.1:4136359-4138613 GCF_004916995.1 Morone saxatilis
TCATTCCACATACTTAAGTTATACCCTGCAGGGACACACAGAGGGACTTACTGTTAAAGGTTTTGTTAATGTCAGTAAAAAAGAAAGATGTATGATGGTTGAATTGTACCTTCTGCCATTTCTCCATCTGTTTAGTGATATATCCTCTCTCACTGAGATAGGAGAACCCCTTTTGGAATAGATAAAAACCTGGTGAAAGAGAAACAAGGGAATGTTATTTTTATAGTGCTTCAACAGCAATAATTCAAAGCATAAACATTATTGACATTACAGGAAGAGGTGGTGAACAAAATATTCCCTGTGCATTTTAACCATGGTAAATTAACAGGATATGGTCTCTAATAGACATGGACTTTAGCAGAGAGTTGAAAAGAGTCAGAGTCAAAAATCATATTCCACATTACTCTGATTTCTACCACAACAGAGCAGCCATAGATCTGCTTTCACATCATAAAGAAAAGATGCCTCAGAACGGATTCATCACTTTTGAATTTTATTTTGTGCCAAAGATCTAGTGATATCTGTCTGTACATCTACGGGTACACTGCACACGGAAGCTGCTAATAGCTAGTTTGGCCATACTTTTAATGGTGCCAGAGAAAAAACTTTAAATCACAAGACGTCACTCTGACAGGATTTAAACTACAGGAGGACCAGCAAGTTCACAGACAAAAACAGGATATAACTATTATTGGGGTGAGAGGTAGATCAGAATCACTGACCAGGACAGGTAATGTTAAAATCACCCCACCTCCATTAGCCCTACAACGCCGATTGTATCAGATATGCTAGATGAATTTCTGAGACCTTATCACCATCACGGATGTACAAAGAGAACTGGATACAGTTATATACAGCCCCGCGCTCTTCCTGGGGCTTGATTACCATGCATAATCAGAATCAGAATCAGGGTTATTGCCAAGTAAGTTTTCACATACGAGGAATTTTCGAGGAATTAAAAGAATTCCTTGGCCATCATAATCTTTATATATTGACAAATTCGGACTATATTGACTAAAGTGTTTATTTTACCAATTATAAGGCGAAATAAAACGGTTGGAAAACGGTTCTTCCAAATGCAATGAAATATATTTGTTTTTGCTTCTAAAATAAACATTGCTGTGATCAAAAGTATCAAATATACACAAAATTATATATATATACATATATATACATACATATTTAAATGACAAAAATATATGTATAATATTTAACTATTTGCAAGAATCATATACAGGGGTTACAAATTTAATGTATTTATCACAGTAACATCCAACATTATAATCCTCACTGCTATCTACCGGTTCGGGGTTTAAACACAAAAATGAATATACTTTTTTGAGAAATCGATACAATAGAACAGTAAATAATATTGCAATATGATATTTTTTAATATTCTATTATATTCCTATCCAATAGGCACTTCAGTTTAAAAAAATAAGCGCTATAGCTCCAAATATAGATGGCTAAATAGTGTACCTTAGCAGCAGTAGCACACCCTTGTCCCCCAGGTGTGTGAGAGCAGGTTTCATCTCTGTCAGTGCATGTAGGTTGGCCTGAGGAAGAACACAATGGGGGGGGGGGGTTAAAGGAACACTATGTGATCCTGCATGATGTCACTTCTGTCTTCAAAATATTACCAAACAAAACAGAAGCAACCTCCCTCCCATATTTCCGTAACTGTCATGGAACGCGCATGGAAATCGAAGATGGAGTTGTGCTACTCTAACGTCGACTAAGATGGGCTGAGCTAACTCAACTGTTCAGGTGCAGTACACGGATATGTCTAATTTCTTAACACAAATTTTACGATATGAGGTTATTAGTTACAGCTGAATATATTGAAAATTCTTGTATGAGCCTTATGCAAAAAATACGAACCTGAAGCAACACGCCATGGATTGTTTATTAAGTTTTATGCCACTGTTATCTCGTGATAACGACATTAATTCGTTATCTCGACATAACAAAGATCGTTTTCTCGTGATAACAAATTAATTAATAATGTGTTCATCTTGACTTCAAACTAATGCGCTGCCACGAACGGCTTCCGTCACTTACCGGTCGGCTACAGCTACGGCCAGTGGCTACAGAAGCCGTTCGTGGCAGCGCATTAATTTAAATTCAAGACGAACACATTATTAATTAATTCGTTATGTCAAGATAATGAAATAATTAATTTGTTATCTCGAGACAACAAACTTGCCGTTGTGGCAGCTCTTGTAGGTTGAAATCAAGACGAACACATTATTAA
>NW_023339729.1:4138692-4150449 GCF_004916995.1 Morone saxatilis
TGGCCGTTCTCGGCTTCCGTAGATCCTTAATATAATTGATGTAATAATTGATACTTTACTGACACTTATTTCCTTTACATTCACATTGAGCAGCAGCAGCAGGGGACATTTAAATTGATGAATAAAAAGCACTAATTGCATAAACATTCACCCTAGGTTTCCTGAATGAGTTTCGACATGGTAGTCAATCACTGTACCCAAGTTGATTGCTGAATGGAGCATCTACATCCCTTTACATGGAAATACATTCTGTAGGATAAAACCTCTTATTGAACAATCCAAGGACCCTGGAAGTTTCATAATTTGAAGAATTTCAATTATTTTAACTAGAAAATCCAACTGAAGTTAAAGCAATAGTTCAACATTTTTAGAAATATGCTTATGTAACTGGGTCATATGTCCTGTAATCTCTTGTTAATATAACTACACAATATCTGTCAAAATATTGCTAGTACCTGACAACAAAGGCCTCCAAACCTAGTATGTGTTCACTGTGTATCTGAAAGTTCAAAGGCACTTTCTCCTTCATCTCCAATATAAATTCCTTTTGTTCTCTTCACCTCTCCCCTTTGTACAATTCTCTTATATTTACTCATCACTTCTTTCTCTTTTTTCAGTTATCATCATAATCCATCCTATTTTTTTTTTTTTTTTATTAATTTAATGTATTTTTTCTGAAGTGTTTTAATCCTGGTTCAACCACATAAAGCCACTTGTAACTGTAACTGTTTTGAAAAGTACTGTATCAATATAGTAAATTTTTATTATTATTATAATTATTATTATTATTACAACATTGTTTTAAACAGCTAAATGTTGCTAGCTTAAAGTTACTAGTTAACAGTTTATTGTCCATGTTAAATATTTTACTACACGTGCCTCATTTTACTATTCTCCTGTGGGAGGGGATCAGAAGCAGGAAGTTTTATTAACATGCTGATTTATCATCTGTTATTTTCATTATCAGAGATAAACTTAAAAGGGACCCCAGTGTCACAGCATCTTCATTACTAACCAACCAAATGCAGAAGCCCACCAGTTACACTTTAAAAGAGAAATTGGATTCTTGTTGTTGTTCTATTTCCCAAAATGTCAAACTGTTCCTTTAAAGCAAGAGGGAAGGTCAACTGAGGCAGCTGCTAGAAAGAAGCCCAAAACTTAAAACCCATATGTTTAGACTCGTCTTTTCACCAAATACTCTAACCTGGCAGGCTGACAAAAATCTGTCCAATAAACCAGCTACTTCTGAGCTCCTGCAAAATTTATTCACACGCCTGGTTGGCTTGTAATTAGGCAGTGTGAACCAAAACAAACCTTATAAAAAATGCAATAAAGAAAATTTCCTTCTGTGGTTTGGAACACCATAATTATCGCTTGGTGTGTACCTGACAAAGAGTAAACTGGGGTAAAAGAATGTGACACCTGTGGTACTGCAGAGCAAAGAAAACCTGCAGCTGAAGTGGGATCCGTTCAGAACTCTGGCCACAGTCCCTGGCAAGGTGGGAATGCACAGGTGAACAGATGTGCATTGCTGGCTCTCCGCAGGGGCTTTTGGTACATTCAGGCCACACACACACACATGCAGAGGGGCCTAAGTCCTGGCTTTGGTCCAATGGCCTGGAGCAGGTCTTTATCCTCCAGTCCCCCAAAGCCCCTTAAGCCCTGCAGCTATGCCGGTTTGCTCTAGCCCTTCTTTCTATATTCTTCCTTCCGATTCCAAATCATTTTTAGAATTCTCCCTCTCCCTGGAATCTACCTTCCCTCACTTTTTTTTTACACTAAATCCTTTTTATCACTGTAATCATTAAACTTTTTCTTCGTGACTGTTACGCTTACTTCTCTCTACTCCCAACTCACCCCTCTATCTCACCTCTCATCTACACCTCTCTCTCTCATATCCACCCCAGGGCTGCTCTTTCGTCTCATTCCAACCTTCCTCCAATCTCTCGGTGGATGTCCAGAGTCCAGTGGCTGCAGCACCAGAATGTCAGACAGACATATATTAACATTTAGACTGCCTTGGGGCCTGAAGGGGAGCTCCAGTTTAAATCAGTCACATCCTCAATGTAACGTTCAGAAAAGTTCCACAAGCCGACTGCTACAGCTGGCACCGGCGGAGCACCGGTGTCAATATTCACGGATGTTTTAGCCCGTCAGCTGTCCTGCGTGACTGTTCATGGCAGTGTAGGCTTCTATCTCTTTCTCTCTCTTTCTGTCACTTTTTGCACTAAGACTTGTCTGTACCCTTCACATTTCACTAAACACATTGTGTTGTGTTGCCATCGGTGTCAAGTCAATGTGATCTTCTAGTTGCTCCACAGAGAATCTGGTTTTAAAAGAACAAATGGGGAAATGCATGTGTGCTATCAGTGTGGCAATGGTTTTCAATATTTTTTAATCTGTTTATCATTTATTTGATCAATTGTCTATAAAATGTGAAAAAAAAAATGTGAGAAAACTGTGAAAAATACCCATCATAGTTTCCCAGATCCCGAGATGACGTCTTCAAAATAGCGCATTTTGTTTGACTGACCTTAAGAAAGACCCGATTTACACAGATATAAAAAAAGAGAAAAGCAGTAAATCCTCCCATTTTAGAGCTTAGTGCAGCAAACAGTCGGTCCACCACTTTGGTCCAGACTGAAATATTTCCATAAATATTGAAATTTGGTCCCTAGAAGACGAATCCTGATGAATTTGTTGATCTCCTGACCTTTCAGCTAGTGCTAGTTCTAGCTGGTCAAAATTTCAGTTTGTCCAATACTCTGGTTTATGACTGCAAAACTACTGCCATCAGCCACTCCAATTGTTAGGCTGCTAATGCGCTAACCTAAGATGGTGAAAATGACAAACCTTATACTAGCTTATCATTAGCATGTTATCATTGTCACTGTCAAACTAGTTAAAGTGAGCATTTAGCTAAAAGTCACTGTGTGACTGTATACTTTTATTCTTGTTGCTTGACAAATGACAAACAAATAATTGTGCATTGTGGCCTCATTTCAATCTCAGTTAATTTATCAACTTATTTAATTGATTTATTGATTTTTGGAGTTGCCCTAATCAGCATTCTTAAATAAATAATGTATCAAATGTGTAATGTTAAAGGTGTTTCTTGTAGTGACAACCATGCCTGACTTATCACCTGACTCGGCAGTTCCCCTGTATGGAGCGATCTTTTAGCTCATTGTTTTGGTTTTCCTGCCTCTCTCCAGCCTTGTTTCCAGTAGCAGACAGTTGTTTCCAGCAAAAAATGCTTTGACAAACTCACTGTGCACTACCTGCCCAGCACCAAATGGCAAGGCAAACAAATTTAGGGACTAGCTAGTGAACGTAGTGGAACAACTAAATCCAAACTATTTTCTCCTGTTGTGGGGACCAAAACAGAGCTAAAAGAGGAGTGAATATTGGACATGGGTTTCGTCATTATGCCCAGAAACAACACACCAAATTAATGCTGACATTGTTCAATTTTGGAAGGGTAAATAAGCAACTGTTTGCTAACACTAATTTTGTTAGGTGGTGTCAGTGTTGCGTTTTCAGATTGCTCTGCTTCCCCCCAAGCGGCAGAAAAATCAATGATAAAGCAGCATTTGTTGTCTGATGCCTGGTAGATGTAGTGGAGCCTGGTGGTTTTATGTACTGAAATGTATGTGAGTGTTATCTACAGATTTAAAACTGGCCTTGAACTGCTGTAGAATGTAAATGTGCTGCTCTCTTTGCTTAATGATAAATTCTTGATCTCAATAGTAATGATGAAGATAAATAATGATTAAGTTAATAAAACCAAACTGAAGCTTATGACTCCCATATTTATTCCAGTAACTGCCCGAAGAACAAAACTCAGCATATACATGAAAACCAATCGGTGGCATACTCCAGTGCACCTCATTATGGCGAACCCTATAGGTACTGTATATCTTATCATCTTACATAATCAAATAGAGACTTGATGTTGCACAACATCAACATAGTACCCAACATCATAGTGTATCTGTATATAACAAAAAAATCACAGACAATAAGAAATGTCTTGTCATGTCATTTAGCTTTCTTATTGCTACTGTCTATTTTTACGCCCCTGAAACCAACAGAAGTAAAGGGGTGTGAGCAAAAGCAAGCACTGGAAATTTCTATTTTCCATCTTACGTCTTTCCTCACACACTATTTTACAGTCAAACTTTGCATAACTGTGGAAGATGCAGCAAAGTGAGACATATTATTATTCATTGTTGGGATAGCACAGCAGAGACAGGGTGGAGCACAGTGATGGTGTGAAATCCCTGTAAGGATAATTCTTCGTAGTTAGCGAGTCTCAGTGGTCTCACAGAGCTGTCGGTTGCCTTGTTTGTGTGAATCGGCGTGTGCATGTGTGTGCTGGCGCGGGCGCACGGCATGAGCCTGTATCTGTGCGTGCTCACTGGTATGGGCTGTGTTTGTGTTACTGCAGAGGTGACAACAACCAAAAATACACAAGATCTGCAGGCCTGAATTATTCAGAGAGTGGAGAAGGAGCAGCGGGGGGTGGGGGTGGAGATATATGGATGGATGGATGAGAAAAAGCGGCGAGAAGAGAAACGCAGTACAGTGAGGACAAACAAAGTCGGGGAGAACAAGCAGGTGAGAGGAAGTTGAAAAAGCGGGAACTCATCAAAAGCGAGCCCCACACACACCAGACACACACAGGCTGGTTGTGGTGACATAAGAGAGAACACACACACACACCTACACACACACACACACACACACACACACACACACAGAAAAACATATACTTTGTTATGACCGGCTGGGGTGCAGAATGAAGTCTTGCATCTGCAGACTGCAGTGCTAAAAACAAACAAACAAACAAACAAACAAAAATAAAACCAAAAACCGCTGCTTCTTACACGCACAAATATATATTGTGGTCTTAAATATCTGCACACAAAACACACATCAGCAATATTCCTCTCGGAACAAACACACACAAACATACTGCAGGCCTCCCTAAATACCCACACACGATCCTCAATCTCTTTTATTCTACGCATGCAGGCTCCCCATCACCTATCACTCACATTGAAATTCCATCTGTTTCTGCAATCTGGGAGTGCAGCTGTGGAGCTTTTACATTTCCTGTCTTTCCTGCCTGGCACAGAGGGGGATGTATGGAAACCCAAAATGGAGACCAGAGCATGGAGCCACATTTATCGCTTCTTAGCTGGGACAGTGTACACATCCAATATCCAAAGAGCTTTACAGTACTGTGAAGGAAGCATGGGTGGCTCTGCGGAGAGATTTACTTAATGCTGCCTTGGATAAACGTCAGCTACACAGAAATACAAGTCAAACCACTCTGATACATCCAGGAAACAGTGTGCTACAAAGCTAGAGGAAACTCAAGCTACACAGTGAGTTTTTACAGTCTTATATGAAGTCACTTAACAGAAGTCAATGGGCACAGAGAGGCAGCAGTGTACAGGTGACTGCTGTAGAAGGGGAGAGAAAAATAATTAGTGACTTCCGCTCAGTGCAAAGCACTCAGACAGAAAGGAGAGGTCTGGAAATAGGCTGTTACTGAACGTCTCAGGCAGCTCCTCAGAGTCCCATTACTAGTGGATGTCTTCCCATCAGTGTGTGTGAAGGAGGAGGAAGAGGAGGGGACTGGCAAGTAATGGATTTCAGCCAGGAGATAATGACCGACGGACTAGATGAAGCACAGGACTACACACATGACACAACAATGTACACAAACATGTTGCCTTGTCATCTGTCCGCTGAAATGAAAGCCTCAAGTGAATTTTAACTATGTTTGAAGTCTGCCATTCAAACATAGTTATGCACAGAAACCTTCCACACCGAGTCTGATCTCTAAATTACCAGCAACCCAAGTGGTAATTACATGATAACGGCACGTCAAATGTCCTCTTTATTCTACAAGATTTTTATTCTGACATTTTTTTAGGCATATTTTTGCTTTTATTTTTGTTACACAGTAGAGAGGCACACAGGAAATGTAATGGTGGGGGGTAGGGTTCCACTGGCATGGCCCGTGGCCATTTTTTTCCAAGATTGTCTTTAATGAGTTGCCTTTAAGACATCATCATTAAGACACGAGACATGAGGGAGTGGAGTCAGACCACAAACAGGAAACAAAAAGGTCTCTTAGTGAGGTACACTGTTTACGCCTTGTTTTACTTTTGAGATAAGACCACTCACAAATTAAATATTTATCTACGACACGGTAACAGACAGCGGAACAGTGGCACAAGTTAGTGTGTAAAGCCAGCAAACTCACTGACGAGGCATGTCAGTTACACAGCAACATCTATCTAAAGTACTAACACTGGCTGCCATAACATAGTGGTCACATCAGATGAAGTACGTCTATTGCAGCAAAACCTTTTGAGTGTATTAAACTGAACAAGGATGTGTTACATTGTTTATAAATTCAATGTTTCATTTGTAAGAGGAAAATTGTGTTTTGACGATGATGTGTCCAGAGCAGAGGGGGTTTTATGAGCTGATGCTAGAGTTGTAGTTGTAGTTGTCTTTAAGGTTTAATTTCTGATGTGGAGAGCCCTGTTTGATACATTACTGAAACAGACTGGAAGGACACATTGGAAGTAATCAGACCAATCCAGATGATCCTGAACAGCAGCTGGCAGTATAACAGAGGCTGGATTAAAAATAACTTTTTTTTTCTTGCCATTGTCTTCTATAATGTAATACTTGTTTTCATTGTAATACTGAAAAAGGAGTAGGTATCTGAAGTTGTTTTTTTTTCGGGCTGTAATCTGCACGCCATTACAGCCATTCTCTTTCCTTATTTTTTTGTACCAGTTTGCTAACGAGCCAACAGACAGGCCTGCTAATTCCAAGTGAGCAGGGTTGACAGAGTAGCAGTGTTTGTCAGGGAACATTAGCTTAGAGAGAATTAGGTTTCAGTTCCACTGCTGTCCATTAGCGCTTTTAACTGACTGCCAAAGGAGAGGAAGAAGGAGCAGGAGAGAGAGAGAGAGTATGTGTGTGTACAGTCTTGTGGGAATGTGTACATGCTTTTATGTGTGTCTGTGGAGCGACTGTGTGTAGACATGTTTTGTGTATCTGTGTACAATAGGTCTGAGCAGAGAGGTCAGAAGAGTGAGCTTCTGACTGCAGGGCTGCATGTTTCAAAGTTGAACATGAAGGACGGAAAAGTGAAAGAGTTACGCTCTGTTGTTAAATTTCTTGGAAGTTTCCTGTAAAAAGTATGAAATCTGCTACTTAAAAGGGAAAATAAAGTCAGAGTTCTGTGACTGTTGTTGTTGTTTAGTTAGATTAGATTTCCAGAGGAACGTCTTTAAAAGAACTACAGTATATTTGATATATTATATTTCTGCACAACTCAATGTGTGACAGGTCTAGAGCAGCACAACTTGAATAAAAGTGAAAAAACTTCCCACTATATCTACTCATGAAGTCTACACGAGCTTCATCTAGTATATGAACAAGCATCACAACAGTTAAAGGACACACAGTTTGCCATGTAGGCAATAAGGTAAAATAATCTAATGGTTGGAAAAGGACAAAAAGTAAATAAGGCCAACAGTGGCAACATTAATCATAAATTATTTACTTTACTATAGCTGCATGAACTCCACACTGACCAAAGAACATTTTATTAAAGCAAAAGTGCATCATCTTCCAGATAATTTATCCAGCCTCTATGCGGACAGTATAGAAGGAACTGCTGTGATGCTTGTGAGTTTTTTCACTTTGATTGAGAAGAATTTCCTTAAAAAACGTGCTCCATTTCAACCCAAGTCAAAAGTAATTCATACTTCATTAATTATTGCAAACTTTTTTCTTCATATATGTTGAGTTGTTTTACCAATAATTGGTCCCAAATTATACAGTTCTTTCCAGGAAGCTTCCTGGGGAATAACCCTAATAAATAAAGGTAAGAAAAAAAAGTGTATAAACATTAATCCCAAAACAGATCTAAACACGGCTGACACCAATTATTATCCTTTACTATTTTGAGGCTTGTAAATGTGCAATTATAAGGTTATGTATTATAATACGACTTCAAGATTGACGTCAATTTGGCTAATCAGCATTAACACGTCAACACAAGAGTCAGCCCCACCTCAGGCGACGGCAGCATGCCATTTAAAACACTAGATAACTATGAGTTACTGCCATGTTTTGAGATGTTACTTTCTATGAGACAATGAAACAAAGCTCACAGTGTGCCTCTACAGGGACTGGAGGGCCCACTAATGCAACATCCCTCAGATGTGTCAGCTTCCTCTCTCTGACCTCTGCCTGTCACTCTCTCACTGTCACAGTGACCGCAGAGTAGAAAAGCAGAGGATGAGTGGAGGCAGGTGTTTGCTTGCCTTCTACTTCCCATCACATGTTTTCTTAGGCTTTATTAGGTGAAGCGGGGGATACAGAAGGAGTGTGAGAATTTAATGGTGTGAGGGAGCGCGACCGAGATGGGGCGTGAATTAGTTTGAGGTCGTGGTGTATAAGATTCTGCTGCAGTGCTTTCACACATGAGCCTTCACTGCAGAATCCAACCATGATGTCATC
The DNA here is from genome assembly GCF_004916995.1 of Morone saxatilis. Classification (NCBI taxonomy): domain Eukaryota; kingdom Metazoa; phylum Chordata; class Actinopteri; family Moronidae; genus Morone; species Morone saxatilis. Next base: position 4,147,255 of record NW_023339729.1, read on the forward strand.
TTTCCCTTTCATCTGTCTCTCTCTGAATCCCTCAAGCTGTGGAAGGAGGAGTTTATTTCAGTCATGATGTAAAGTGAGAGGATCTTATTAGATGCAGAGAGGGCTGGAGAAGACGGGGAAAAAGAAACGGAAGAGTACTTAGTGTTTGGAATATGAACACCCAGCTGCTGTGACACTGCAAAGAAGCAGCAGATCATTTCGCCTCTGAAGTCATGAGAGAGTATTTAAACTTTAAGTAATCCAAAACATAATTTGTACCTTCTGCAAAATCCAATTTTCAACTGAAATGTAATTAATGACCTCGATGAATATTTAGATGTCCTTCTCCGGAAGAAGTGACAATTAGTCAACTGATTGATTAGCTGATCGATTAAACAATGTTGATGAGGGATTAACAAGTTTATCACTTTTTCTTCAGTTTCCCAAACATGAGGATTTGTAGCTTTCTTCCATTTGATTTTATATTTTATTATATGAATAGAACAAAAAACTATCATATCACTTTATTAGCGACGTTCGGTCTTCCCACCCTCATTAGGTGAAATTCATATAGACAAACAACACTGCTACCATATATACAAACATTATATGAATGACCATATGAAAGTCTGAGGATGAAATATCATTAATAAAATGAGTGGTTTTTTTTCCATCGTCAGACTTTTTTATTGAACACACCTATTAATTAAACTTAGTATTACACTTACAGACAGGTCACAAGTTAAAGGAAAAAGTTGAATTAATAAATGGAGAAATGTGGCAAATGCAGATGCTTTCAAACAGGACATGATGTCATTGAATGGTTTGATGAGAATGAGAATGATGTGAATCAATCGAACCCCCATTGGGGAAAGGAGAAGGTTCTAGAGACTAGGAGGTTTGTGTTGGTTTTTCCTTTAAATTGTCACCCATCTGTACATAGTGTGTACAAGTGTACCAGCCCGGGCAACAATATCAGCTGCAGCAGTGGCTCACAGAGACAATTAGAATACTTGGAAAGGAAAACAAAGCAATTTTTAATCATTAGACCATCCCTGTTGTGTCTTTCAAACTCCACGTCCAAAGTTTATGCAGGCCTTGTGTTAGAAATTTGTATTCTCCAAGCACAACCTTAGATGTTGACATCATTTGGGTTATTTTCTAAGGCTCTATTACTCCCAAAAATCAACCGTCCTCTGTGTGTGTGTGTGTGTGTGTCCAATGTCTGTCAGACAGACCCTAGTCCGACTGTCCAAAATGTACAAAAGTGTCTGCACATACGCAGATAAATCCATTTCACATATTTCTATGTTTATGCTTCGATGTTTAGTGTTTCCATGTGCGTGTGTGATTTCTATTGCTGTCTGTAGGTCTGTATATGTGTGTGTCTGCCCTCATAATGAGTGCCTGGACAGAGCGGCAGAATACTGCAGCTCGCCTTCTTGCATCTCCAAACTTCAAAAAGATGACTGTTATGTAATTCAGGCAGTCTTCCTGTCAGATTGACAGCTTTTTGATTTTTTCTCTCCACAAGTTGTGACTGAGGTTTTACAGGCCTGAGGGACACGAATCTTGCTCTGGCCGCGAAAGTGCGACGTAAACACAGAGTTCAACTCCGAACATGGCACTCACCAGAACTGGATCTGTGAGGGTTTTTTTCTGTGATGTCAGCAATAGAGAGAATATAAAATATCTGAGGGAGAGAGACTGAGAGAGAACACACAAAAAAGGGACTGTGGAAGTCAGAGAGAGAGAGGGAAACAGTTGGATAGAGAGGAAGATGAAGACAGAGGTGCCAGTGATTGGACAGAGGAAGGTGAGAGTGTCCCTGGTTCTCTCTGATGTCCACGTTCAGTCCCTGACGGAGCCGCCCCCTCCTCCCTCTCTCTTTCCACCCACAAGCTAAACACATCACATTCACACTTTGATGAAATAAACACACACACAGGAGGGGGATGAGTTAGCCGCTGCTACTGCAGCTCCCCTGGAGAAAAACTGATTTTGAGTTGTGTGTGTGAGTGTGCATGTGTGTGAATGTATGTTTTCTGTGCAGTGGAAAGCTGAACAGCAGAAGCACAGCACAACCTAGTGGCAGCAAGAAAAAGAGCCTGGGGGATTAAAATGACTGGTAATGATGATGTTTCTGAGACTGAGGATCTCTGAAGATAGATTTTAAAGAATTCAAATTCAAAATACTGCCAAAACTATAACTCATTTGACACTAGTGGCCAAAAAATGGCATTAACAGTTACACATTTACCTTATATTTGTATTCTTATCCTAAACCTCACTGTTTTCTGTCCATCATAAGTCTGACAATCTTATAGTCATGCTATGCTAAAGCGGTGAAGTACTCTTCGCTCATTTCAACTTGTTGAATAACACATGAGTTTATGTGTGCATTTGTGTAATCTGGTCATCAGCATTACTGGCGTTACCAAATTGCTTTATGAGGCTACCTGATTTGCTTCATTTGTTTCATTCACTGAAATATCAACCAAAAGCAAGCAGAGAAACTAAACAGTGCGGTGGTCGAAGTTTGGTGGTCAAAAATCAGCAGACAGTAACATAACAAAAAAACCCAACAAAATAAGCTGCCAACACTGCATCATCACTGAGCCGTACCTTGCCAGAAAGAATGGTTTGACATGAAGTTATTTACCAAAAAATGTCTTGCTAGTTGCTAAAGTGAAGTGGTCCATGCTTTAATTCCATTCCATTACAGTGTAGGTTGATGTTACACTGTCGGGTGCAACAGAGGATGTTCACCTGGACAGTGAGTTGCATAAAGACCCTGAGGCAGCTGTTGGTGTGAGAGAACTACAGAACTGTTGGAGCTGTCACACCAAAAGACTCTCAGTAACCAGGCAAACCATAACGGGTATCTTACTGATATGGTGAACAGAATAGTTTCAATTTTAGTTTAGTATACTTAGTAACATAGGCAATTCTGCCAACTCCATAAGGCATTAGAATTCTTAAATCAAAACACTCAGTACATACAGAAGAAAGGCAGACTGTGTGCATAACTTGTCAAACTACTTCTTGACAGCAGTTTCATGACTTTACCCAAGATAGGGTTTCATCATTTCGCAGAGAAATCCATCTGTTTTTATGCCCTGTTTTATTGAGTCTCAGGATTTAGTGGCAAGTTGCAGATTGCAACCATTTGAATAAAGCTCTTCAAAGCATGTAGGAGCCAGTGTTTGGTTTGTC
>NW_023339729.1:4150549-4157340 GCF_004916995.1 Morone saxatilis
TCCTGAATGTTACACACTGTTCTCATCATCTTCATACTCATTAGACCACTCACTATGTCTATGTTATGTTCATTCATATAGCTTTTTCCTTTAATGAGTCACTTGCATGTATCATAGATTTGAAAATCTGAGTGATTATCATCCTTGTTGTTTAACAGGTATTTAAGTTCTGTACTGGCTACTTGCTTACTGTCACTATCCTGCTGAAACATGAATCATCCCATCAGAACAAGGCCTCTGTTATCCTGCATCTATTCACCAAGGAATGCACATACAAACATGAATTCATCATTCCAAGTCACACACACACACACACACACACACACACACACACACACACACAGTTACCTAATGTTGTCAGTGCAAACACATTTTTAGGATAACAGCAGCAGCAACAGCATGGGTAATATGCTCCGAGGCAGACAAAAGGATTGTTTGTCTGCCTCGAAGCTAAAATACATCTCCACTGTCACACTGCAGCTCTGCAGGACCAGGCTCTGACAATTACCATTGTATTAATGTCTGAAACTGTTTGCATCGTTTGGCTGCATACATTGTTCCCTCCATTTTGACAAGTTTCCCAGGCCCTGCTGCTCAAAAGCACCACACAGCATGATAACACCTCCTCGCTTCACAGCAGCACGCTGTTACACAAGCGATGAGCTCAGTTCAATGCTTGTTTCATCTGACCACCGAATCGTTTGCTTCTTGCTCTGCCTTTTCTGCAGGACGGGTAGCCCCGTCCCTGATTGGTGAACTAACTGTTGATTGAGAGCGTGTGTGTGTGTTTTTGTGTGTGTGTACCTGTCTGATGGGCTCTGGGACCCGGTAGCGGCAGCAGGTGTGCGTAAGGCGTACAGCTGTGTCCACACTGATCTTGTGGCCAATGGACACGTACACTGGCTTGGAGCTCTTGTCGGAGCTTCTCAATGCCTGGACACAAATACAACTGTCTCTAGTAACTCTCTCTGTGATTGTTATCGTCGTACACATTTTGTCGAGTTTGACTTTTAGCGGGGTGGGTGTTCTTTAAAGTCGGCAGCAACACAACAACAGCTTTTGATAAAAGCACTTGTTTCTATTTTTTGTGCGTCTGTCCTTTGCCGCACCTTTCCGAGCACTTTGCCTGAGGCGGCTGTGAGTGGGAAGCTGTCTCCTCCTTTCTGCAGAGCAGCTATCTGCGGAGGCAAAGAAACAAAAATCAAAGTCAAAAAAGATGTACAGAAAGCCAATACAAATAGCAGTGCACTGAAACAAACTATTAACCTGCTGTGAAGGATTCACACTCTTGTATTATTCTTTAAACTCTGGGTGACTTGACTTTCATGTCCATATATTTGGAGCTATGGTATGTTTCAAAATTACACATTTAGAACAAACTATAGAATTCTTTAAAGGATGGCACATTAAGCTCTTGATTGAAACAATACTAATAGTATCTTCATATTCAGATACATAGAGGAAGATTCCTACTGAAACCAAGAATAAAGTAAAAGAAAAAGGACAATACAAGAAAATTGTGCTTTTTTCTCTACCAAGGAGAATGTCACATATACCAACATCCTCTACTTTGGACCATTTTAATCTTGAAAACATGTAAAACAAGGTTAGAGGCGTCATCAGCAGTTTTTCTCTACATCAAGATGATGAACTTTTTTTTTTAAAAAGGTAAAAAATGTTTTGTCCACTTTTTCGCAAAACTATTTTGTCAAAAAATAGTACAAAACATTTTTTTTAAAACAAAAAAGAGACAGAAAACAAAAACAGACAGACTATAAGAGAACTTTCTTTTAATTATTTTAATAAAAAATAAAGGCTACCATAAACCAACTGTACCCCTAATCAAAACAAAATATTTCAAAAGCATGATTATCAATAATATTTCATACATGATTTTGTGCATGACACATTTTTCTAAGGCTTTTCTGTAGCCTGACAGAGCTCAGGAAATTTTTTATAATCACTAATTAACACTAACTGTTGCATTCATTCCAACAGTCCTGTGTATGACTAATGCAGAGATTTTGTATTTTTTACCCAAACACATTTTTATTATCCAACCCAAACCCATGACTTTAAATTAAAATCAGTAGTGGGGTAGAGATTAGTTTATCATTACAACCCACACTGATGAAATGACGAGGACAGTTAAAGATAACCTGAGCTGATACATATCATATCTGGGCCGATCTAGGCATATTTTGAAGGATCGTTAACAGCTGATTAAAGCAGATCAAAAGAACAATCCTTTCTTTACTCTCCTGTGCTTTTCCTGCCTCAGCCTGCTGTGGTGCGGCACATTCTCCTGTATGACAGTAGCACTCTACAGGGGAGAGAAAGGCCAAGTGTCTGACAACGTTTAGATGCTGCATATTTTTGTTCCAGGTAGGGTCACGTTTTCTGATGGTCTGTGTCAGAAACTGTGGCTCTCGTTCTGCTGCACTTCTGTTGACCCTTGATCACTTTCTTTGGTGTTATTTAGTCTCTAAAGAAGGTGAGAGAAATGCCAAGTATCTGATCATTATTAGATGCAGACATTTCAGGCACAGGTCGACAGAAGCACGGCAGAATGAAGGCCACAGTTTCTGACAGACAATCACAAAATGTGACCTTGGTACCTGGAACAAAAATATGTATGTAAATATTGTTTCCCTGACCCATTTTAAAGACTGAATAACACTACTATGACGGGGCCTGGCTACCATATATCGTATCATCTCACCACATGATCAAATAGATACTTGACATTGAACGTCAACATATTACCTAGCAACCATCATTGCATGCAAGTATATGACAAAAATATGAAAGAAACTTTTCATTTAGTTGAATAGTTTTTATAGTTTATGTAGAATAAGCATATCATTTTGGTTATGACTAGTTTACCCTATTTTATATATCAAATGGCACCATTTTTAATTTAAGGCATTTTTCACTTGCAAGGACCTGTTCTCTACCTGTTTTTGGAGGGCATTCTCTCTCTACGGCCCCCAACCCACACACCCCACACACCCCACAGGCCCCAGTGCAACTGCACTGTCTATATTTATGCCCCTGATCAGGACCTTCAGTATTTGGATCATGTAGCTCATGAAAAATAAGGTGTGCCGTGCCACAGTCGTAGTAAAGAGCTATTATTTCAATGTGTCAGTAAATCCACATTTCAGTCAATATAAATATAAAATTTGATCCATTCTACTGTGTATTGTTTTCTACTGATGCTAAAAGCCAATTAACTCACAGACCCTCATAATGAAAAAACAACAAAAGAAAAACACAGACTTGATCCTCTCTGGGTATTTTAACATTCCTGAGAAAATCACGCCCGGTGCAATCATGAGTCCTTAGTGGCTTCATATTAGTTTATTCCAAAAACTAATAACCCAGTCATAAATAAGTCAAATCAGACTTTATGACACTATTTGCTATTTAATAAAAACTAGAAAGACCAAAATTAGACTAAACCTGGAAGATAGTTAATATGTGTGATTAGTGGATGATGAACTCAGGGTAACATTTAGGCATTTTTAAGAAGACCTATTCCTTTTTGTTTCTTTAGAAACAAAAGTTTTGGTCTCATAGTCAAAGAGACGGTGCAAAGTCAGATGTACCGATGTGGGCTGCTGTTGACAGGTGTGCTGTGGGTTACGGGCCAGAGCGATGAAGGGAGCTTAGCCTCCATGATGGATGGAGTGTCTGCTCTACTATGACTGATTACAGCAAGCAGCCAGCGGGGAGACAGGAGGGGCAGCACAGGGCCTCCGATCCCGGCTGGGATGAGGCCAACACTGTGTGTGTGTGTGTGTTTGTTATGTGAGGAGAGAGAGAGAGAGAGAGAGAGAGAGAAGAGAGAGAGAGAGAGAGAAGCAAGAGCAGGCCTGAAGCCAGAACAGCAGAAGTCAGAAAGACAGAGCAAGTCATCAATAACACACTAGTTTAAGTTATAGCCAGGCTATCAGTGAGAGGGAGACAAAGAGAAAAAGAAAAAGATAAGATGATGGGAGAAAGATAAAGTAAGAGGGAGAAAGGGGGTGGAGTGGAAGAGAAGGAGGGAAACACTGGAGGTAAAGAGTGTAGAGAGAGAGGAGAGAAAGACAAATACAGAGGATGTAAGATCTGAAGGACGCTAAGCAGCAAAGAACTTCAACAACAAGGGCATCATTTTCCCAAAGTGTATGGAGGACATGGAGAAAGAACAAAAAAACACTTTTTCTCCTCTTTCATCCTTTTTGTTTTGTTTCAGACTCAACGCAGATAAAAACACACAGCACTCCTCTGCCTCTATTCAAGTACAGACACATTACATTTACATCTTCTGGGCATTAAGCTAATTACACCTAATGTAGAGGAGCAGGTAGAGATGGCCTGTGTGTTCAAGGACACTCCAAAAGGATGAACACAGCCTTTAATGGAAACACTGGCCGTGGAGGGGACTGTACATACTCAAAGGTTGTTGTTGTTGTTTATAGACTGTTGTTGTTTTTCTAGCACTGGAACAACAGAGATTTCTCAAACTACAACTTCATTCTTTATTGATTTAAAGGAATGCTTCAACTTTTTAGGAAATACGGTTATTCTTTTTATTTCTGGGAGTGACATGAGATTGATAACACTCTTATGTCGCCATATTAATTTCATGAGGTAGACCATAATTTAAAGCAAGTCATTAAAACTGTTCATGTAAGTCTGAAGGTTGTAGTTCTGAGTCAGAAATATCTGGAATTTCTGACAGCTTCGATATCTCCCACTTGGTTAAAAGAAAAAAAGTGGTGGCAAAGCCTCCATCGCTGGCAACTACATCTAAATAAAATCCTGTTTTATCACTAGTACAATCGATTCAGCTAATTTAAAGGTAGCTATACACAGTTTGTTAGATTTAAATGAACTGTTCCAAATCCTTAACACTGCAAAATTAGCTAATTAAAGGTTGGATCAGTCATTCTGGAGGAAGATTGCTGATTCTCAGGTCGTCAAATACCGGGTTGGGTTGGATTGGGCCAAAGCGGAAGAGACAGAGGGGATGAAAGGCATTTAAGGGCCACGGGTTGGGTGCCCCTGACCCCTTTTCTAAGGCTCTTTGAATGATGTGACTACATTGCTAGCACTGGAGCTAACCATGCTTGAATATTCCCACTTCTGAATAACAGGATGTGTTCTTGAATTAAAATGTGGTTAGCCTATCTTAGCATAAGGACTGGAAGCAGGGAGTAACAGCTAGTGTGACCCTGTCCAAAGTTCAAATATACGCCTACCAACATGGGTCACAAATGAGTATGTTGTCTGTTGTTTGTTTAATCGGTCACAAACAAGTTAATAAGTATGAGCACATGTTTTATATTGGTTTATATTGGTGTACAGTCACAATTGTACTACACCTGCTTACCTTTCTGTGATGGAAAAACTGAAGTTGCTGTGGCCAGCTGTTGTTCGCTAACCTCTAACGCTCACCAACTCCAGCTCTGTACCACCAGGGTGCCCAGGTGGTGATAATGTTATGGCTGATCCATGTACAGTACATAATACTTGAGCTTGAAATTGTTTTTGTTACATGAATACCTTCAAGGATCTGTGCACCTGTGTCTCATAAAGACATACACACACACAGCTTTTACTCTGGAGGCACACACATTTAATTACAGCTACTGAGAGAAAGTTCTCTTTGTAACCTTCAGAGACACCTCTCAGACTGCATATTGGTTTTTGAAAACTGTCAGTGTGTTTTTGGAAACTCTTTCTGACATCTAATTGAGTATGGCAGCATATCACTTGTCAGTGGTACGTGCGGATGCGCGTGTAGATCTGGTAATGGCTAATCTTATTTCTTAACATCTAATTTTCTGAAATTTGGTGGGGAGCCTGATATGGCTTGTGTTTCACGGATTACTTCACAGCTAATTTCCCACCAAGCGCTCAAACGCCAAAGCTGGTGTTGAGTTGAGGCGTCGCAATTCTGTGCGTGCCTGTAGACAAATTAGACGGAGCCCCAGAGAGTGGCAATTACATCAATATGGACGGGAAGGGAGTTCTAAAATTTCATGCACAGCAACTGATCGAAAGCTAATAGCTTGAGTCCAAAGATGCAACATGGGAGTGTAATGCTATTGCATAGTACCTGATACTTAAAATGAACATGTCCAAGCCACCAGGATTTTGGCACAGAGATCGTATCAGTAGATATGTGAGACTGCTTCTTTAGAGGTGACCATGTTTTGTGTAAACAAAGAGATCAGGTTCCTCCCCACGGCAGAGACAAACCAACACTTTCTGACGCCAAAGCCCCTAGTCCTAATTGAGGGAGATGGATACACTCCTATAGAGAATTGAATTAGCATGTTACACTACTACATGAAGACCGCTGGGGTTATGAGCCGAGAGTCTTTTGCCTGCTAATTGAGTTAGCAGTGGATTGGATGATTGCTAGTTATCCATGCTGGTTCCCTTTGAAACTTTTGAGTAGCGCTTGTCATCTGCACTACAGCAAATGCTTGTCACTACTCAGATCCACATGATTTGTATGCCAGAACTTGCATGATGATATTTTCCTCAGGGAAAGCACTTGAGGTCAGTTATTATCATTGACACATCAGAGCAAAAAGGGAAAAAGCAGGGTTCATGCCCTTTCTATTTTTCTATTTTCTGGTTTGCTTCAGGTTGCGCATCCCAAACACTACATTACAAAATACTCTGATGACACAGCTATACTCGCCCTCCTCTCTAACACCGAATCAGTTACAGCATATCACCAATCCATTGCCCACTTCACCCAATGGTGTAAAGACAGTCACCTTCTC
>NW_023339729.1:4157440-4199679 GCF_004916995.1 Morone saxatilis
TGAATCTGAATCTGAAGATCTATATGAAGTCTGAAAAATTTTCCAGAGGGATGACAGATGCATTGACAACATAGTGTGTGTAAATGTATCTACAGTCCATATGTATGCGAATGTCCAAATCTACAGTCTTCAACATATTTTTAAGAGAAATCCTTAGCAGAAATAGAAAGTGTGACAGTCTAAAACTTATCACACCAAAGATCAAAGCAGCAAATGAAGCATAAGATGCCAAAACTTCTCCTTACCTCTAAATCCTGCTAAATTAGAAAAATAGTTAATATACTCCGTCCATTCTCTTACTTTAGACTCTAGCCAGATGCCTGTTCATCGGGCAGATTTAACTTTAACTTGTTTTTATTCTTTCTTAAACAGGTCACTGAGGCTCCAGACTGAAACAAAGTGAACATTTGCATATTAATGAAATTCAGTTTTTGCTGTCCCACAGGTATACTTTGACCAATAGGTATTTGTTCCAGCTTGATTTGTATTCAAAAAGTCACATTAGCATTAGCTACACAAGGAGGCCTTGGCTTGCAATAAAAGTCACACTGTCAAAACAGCACACACACTAACACACACACTCAAATGCGCGCACAAGTAGAAGCGTAAGTGTGACTTCCATGCACGGACACGCACTCACATTTAAAAGTAATTGAGGATTCTGTCCTTTGCTTCGTCCCTCTCTGACATTTCTTTGCCTTTTTTACAATGCAGTGAGCAATAAACAACAGAAAAAGTGATTACACTTTGATAACTTAACTTGAATAATTCATCTATTGACTCTTGTCAAGGGTGGAAGCTCTTTTACAGAAACAAAATGTGACGTAGTACATCAGCTTTTCATTATCTTTTTCTGTTTTATATTAAGCAGAACCACAGAGTGACAAAGCTGTACAGCACAGAAGGGAAAAAAACAGATGTACAACTTTGTCAAGTGTGTAAAAAAAACCCTGTGAGCTCAGCTGCCTTCAAATGGGGTTGTGTTTACCATGTACCAAGAAAAGAGCCCATGTGAAGGCCCGCCTCTTGTGCTATTCACAACTTCCGGAGTGGAAATTTTCTGAAAGCTCACAAGTTTACGAGTTTGTGTAGACAACTACCACTTTGTAACGAGGTCACGAGTTCCATTGAGTCGGGCTAGAAGGTCTAAAATGAAGTCTCACCTGTGACTGGTGCTCCTCACTCTTGTACACACCCTGCACCTGCAGCAGGTTCTTGGCCACGCCCACACATGGCAGCCCTGACAGCACTCCGAGATGACACGCCAGGCCGAACTCTGCAGGGTCCGAACGGTGCCAATGTCAAATCTAGACCGAAACCAAGCTCAATAGTATTGACTTTGTGAACATAATAAATCAATATCTTGTGACTGCATGATGACAGCCTAACAAAAGAGACACTAGTGTAGGTGGACTGTAGATTTGCCAAACTGCTACAAAGACGTAACAAAATAAAAGTAGCTAAAAGTAGCTAGCTGTGTGACTACAAGGTTAGAAAAAAAAATTTGATTCATCTTCGACTTTTATTGTGTTATTGTCTCTTTTTTAGCAAACAGAAAGAAATGGAAATGACTTCAGAGACGCTGGATAATTTCCGTGATATTATGTGCATCATTATCGCAATATCAATATGTCATATATCTGATGAGGAATGCAGCCGTTATTAATGTTATTAATTACTTTTCTTGCCATGAAAAAATGTTTGTTGTTAAAAAAAGATCTATTGCATTTTTAGGTCTATCACTTAACACTCCCTGCCATAAATAAAAAAGCATCGACCAGCTTGGATTACCTCTGTAGTGGAAGAGGCCATTTCCATCCACAAACACCACCTGTTGAGTGGGAACACAACACATACAGAACTGAAATGAATTTCCCTGTAGTACAAAATAAAGCTACAGCTGATTAACAGTGGAGCAGAGGCATTGTTAATGTTATTAGTTCCACCTGTGCTTTTCCTGATAGATCAAGTTAGAATGCCAGCTGTGAAACCTTTTTGCTCCTTACCTATGACCCCAGCTGCTACCACTGTGTACAATGTCTTTATCCCGAGCTTCAAAAGTTACAGTTAGTAAGAGGCAAGGTCCTCAAACTGATATTCTTACTCTTCCAGCTCCAACGCACGCCAATGAATTCTTGAAGCCAAAGGTGACTCTACAAACATATTTCAGCATTGAATCATAAGTGACCGGGAATAAGTCACTTCAAAGGTTGCAGATAAAGGGAGCGGTGACTGCGGCTGTCCAGGGCTAAATGTCAGTGGAAGTAAAACTGAGTGTGCGTGTGGTGGGTGAAAGTGTGTATGTGTGTGTTTCTGCACACCGGTGTGCATTGTGACAGAGAGACAGAGTGGGAGGAAGCGAGGGAGGCACGTGGGCTGCGACAAACAGAAGTGAGTGGGCGAGGATGAATTTGAGGCGATTTTTTGAGAAACAGTGAGAGAGGGACAACAAAGGAGCTTTGTCAAATAGCTGCAGTCCATTCAGTGGGTTTAATGTGCACGAAGTAAGGTGAGGTTTACACCATTTAAACAAGCACAATAATGTCAGTAAGCTGTTGGTTGTGTCAGTACACTAGTAGTAGTGTATGAGATACAAAGTACCTTGATGAAATAGTGAATATGACCCCATTAATTTTGTGTGTGCAGAAACTGACTTGAGGCAGAAGTTCGGGCTGGTTCTTCTCCAGCCGCTGGAGAGCATCCAGGAGGAAGGGGGTTTCTCTAAAAGCCAGGAAGCCAGCTATGTAGGGGGCTGTCAGGGTCACCATCTGACTGTCCTCATACAGCACCTGGGGAGAGGGGACGGGACAGAAACACTGCTTAATATGTCATTCTATTTTTTGAGCAACAAGAAGGCTGAGTGGTGTCTGGTGATCCAAACACACCTATTCGAGCCCTGTAAACTAGATGGCAGTACACTGATCCCCTAGCTGCTAATGGTCACACTAGGTAACCTTTATAAAAAAATAACTTTTTGTTATATTTGCTGAAACCTTAACTATATCCTGACAGTAGTAAGATAAGATAAGATAATATAGACTTTATTGATCCCACACTGGGGAAATTCACTTGTTACAGCAGCTCCAGATAGAACACAACACATAAGAAAAAATAAATACCTATTAAATAGCTAAATAGAATAGAAAAATGTCATTTCCTGAGCTTATAATCAGACAGCCAAATGAATAAGATTCCAGTCAGCACAGTCTGCTGGCTGAAAACAGCCTCAATAGAGCAAATGTTAGCATTATGCATGTAAAGTTGTAAGTATATGCCAAATGTCATACTATTCATAGTAGGAGTCTGAACTACATTCAGAGACACAATTTTGTTGTTTTGTTTCCAAATCACAAGTAAGTCTTTGCTGTGAAGTCCCCGGTGCAACTCCTGTGTTTCAAAGTCATTATGTGCCCATTAACAAATTGAATGCCATTTAAAAATTAAAAATAAATAAAAAATGATCAGGTATGCCTTTGTATGTAATTACTGAGACAGAATTACAATCATTGCTTATTTCTGAGATAAATGTTTTGAACATATTATAGTTTTAAAATCCAAATGTGGTTTTTAGGGATCAAACGCACCTTCCACTCCTACTTTCACAGTGTGTTGGCTGAGTGCATCAAACTGTGTCTGTTGCACACTCCAAGTTAAAAGTCCATGTGACGTCCTGAGTCATTGAAGTAAAAGACAAAATTGCAAGTTATTTTTGTTTTTTTAAGTCATCAGATTCTGATTCAAGTCCTGGTGTCTACAGTGCTGCTATTTGTCAGTATGGACGTGCATTTTGTAGATGTAGATGCTGATGCTGGAGTAAACAGAGAGCTGATTTCTGAATATGAAAGCCAGTCTGTTATAAAGTCCAGGTAAAAGGCTCTACAACAACAATTTTAAAATTAAACTCTCACTGGGTTCAAGATATTTTTCTAAAACCATCAACTGTTCCTCACAAGCTGCTGTGCTTCATCTGTCACGACTCTTTAACCTGCTTCAAAATCGTTTTCTGCTCACAATGAGAAGAAGCACCAAGGTCTTCGATGCTGTAACATCAGATAAAAAACACTATTCACCAAGGCCTACTGCAGTGGCTACAAATAAAGTATGCAGAAGCTTTTGTTTGTGAAGGTAAGCCTGGACACAAGGATACACTCAGCTATCAGAAATGTCAACTACCATTCAGGATATGACAATATTGTATTTTTAGCTTCATCGCCCTCTGATAAACAGTGGTGATAAAACATGGCTGAGTGTTATTGCCAAGAATTTCAACACCTAGAGTTCATGTTGAAAGGATATTCATTTATTTTATTTAAAAGTGTGTTGAGCTTCTGTCTGAGACTAGCTTATTTGAATGCAAACTGTACAATAAAACTACCACAGCAGTGGACACACTGTGGATCATGTTACCAGTATTACTTAGTGTCACAAATGGCCTTAGGTGGCAGTGTTGGAGTAAATTGAAAGCAAGCAGGGAACATAATCCCATTATTGGACAGCATTTCTGAGCAACATTTCATTAGCCTCGTTTGGTCCATGTATCAACAACACACGGTGACAAATGTCATTAATTATACTGTGTTATATAATGAGAGGTTGCCGGCAGCCCATGTTAATGCACAGATAAATAGTACAGAGGAGGAATGATTGTGAAAGGCTGTACAGAGAAGCAAATGAAATGAAAATTGGTGCTGCCAAGGTCTCGTCTGTAACAGCCGGTTTAACGAGACTCGACCTTGAGCTGTATTGTATATTAAACCTCGGTTCTCCTGTGTATTAATATTGCTTTTTATGCTTGGCAAGTCCGCTTTTAGTGCTTAGATTGACTTAAAAATGTTGTTGCATTAGATTAGACATACAGCACTTTTATGGGAACGAATATTAAAATTCAACAGACTTTTGAGAGGAGGCACAGGTTAAGTGATTAGAGGGCCGTTTTACAAAATGAATCGATAACACTGACAGAAGGTTGGAGAAATATTTCACAGGTAATTCATAATGAATCCCTACATGATACTAGGGCACATATGCGTTTAGCATTTCTGTAGCATAATATTACAACCACAGCTACTATGGCAGAAACATTTGTCTTGCTTCTGTATTGTTGATCCTCCTGGCCTCCTCGTACAATGATCCAAATACAACTTTAGACAGAAAAGAAAATGACTTAAAATATTGTAATATATATTAATAATACTATATTTAATATATGTTATAATTTCAGCAGCAGCAGGCAGCTATTTAAAGCTAAATAAAAAGTCACTGTATGCTTCTAGCTCAGAACCAAACAGCACATAGACTTATCACTAACTTTGTCTTTGTATCATAGTGGAGCATTAAGCAGCTAATAATGTTATTATTATTAAAAATATAAGCAACTGTCTGCTAACACATTTACCATCAACAATATAATAGTAATATGTGCGTTTGTTTGTTAAAAAGAAAAAAGGGAAAAAAAACACAAAATGGCAGATGAAAGTTACTCAGTTGTCACGGAGATAGCTCAGTTGTCATTACATAACTTAAGTTCATACTTAGTACAGTGAGCTATCTCACGGTAAGCTAATAAGTGTACCCTGAGTTAAGATATTTCTGTCAAACATCAGCTTCCAAGGTCAGTAATGAACTTTCACACTAGATTTTTAAACATCTTCCAGTGGTGTTACAGTTCGCCTCCAGTAAAATGTAGTGGATGCATCAAGTATGTATGGACAAAATATTATATTAGTTTATTGATTACTGCACTGTAAATATGTAATGTAAACACATCTGGCCAGTCCAGTTCAGCAAATAACAATAAGTGTTCCATTTTCAGCTTCTCATTTGTGTACAGGCACATTTACTGTTTTTTATGCACCTAGGCAATCATGGTTGAGTGTTATTATTTGTAAGAACAGAAAAAGAGTATCTGGCTCTATACTGAACGAGTAAATGTGTAATATGCCAGATTTTAAGGTTGTGTGCCCCGCTGTATGGAACGAAACTAACAACTTGAATAGAAAAACACTGCAGGACGTACAGTAATCCCCTTAAATATCATATCAAACAACAACTGGAAATAGACACAGGGCATCAGATATCTGTTTGGGTGTAAGGAAGTTCATGTGCAGAGGCTCAGAAGAGATATAAACTAAGGTGATGGTAAAACATCTCAAATCACTTCAGTGGGTGACTAAAGCAACCAGGCAGCCTTGGTGAAAGTATGAGTAATTTGCTGAAGTGTATTCACAGTGATCACGCTGTCATAAAAAAGCCGTAAATTTAAAGTGATGGAGTCGCAGCAGGAAGCAGCTTACTCTGACCTCGCATTCAACAACCCAAATAAAGTTATTAAGGCTACTTTTCAGAGCAAATAAAATATCCTGTGGGATTTTACATCATGATATATTGTTATTTTTTTAATTTTATTAGTTGAAAACATTCTGTGATTATCTTTCTTGTCTCTACAGTGAAAATTTGACATTTCCTGACAAATGCAGGCTTCTTCTATGTAAGTGGTGGGACACTGTGGCACCAGACTTTGCAAATGCCTTCTCTCAACACTGCGGCTGTTCCCACCTGTCACCACTAGAGGCTGACAAAGCTCTCAGATTGCTGAGTTCATCTGTGATTACTGGGTGCAGTGAGGGGACGGCTCACCTCCAGGTCGGGGTAGCTGAGCACCACGAGCTGGGCGCAGGCGTTGACGTCGTCCCCTTTGATGAAGGAAAGGTCCACTCCTCCGACCCTCTCCAGGCCCGAGAAGTCCGCACTCCTCTGCCAGTCCTCAGTGTCCTCCTCCACCACCTGCTGCCTGAGACGGGCCTGCTCACTGCACAGAGAACGGACTACTGAGACAATCACAGGACACAGGCAGGGACAAATACTCACATGAGAAATACTTGCCAGAAAACACTTCAAATGTAATCCAAATGCAAACAAAGGGGTCGCCCCCACCAAAAATAGTGACTGTCTGATTTTTTATTAAATGGACTTCAGTTAGACAACAACTAAATCCCAGTTTTAAATGCTTTACTAACAATGCTGCTTACTCCAAAATGTAATTTATTACTCATTACTCTTTTCAACAGTAATTATAATATAATTATATATAATAATTAGTAATAACTACTAATTATATTACTTTTCTGCCACTCCCCACAATATTGTTGATTGTGTCCTTTCTCGACCAAAATCAGACTTATGACAATTCAATTATGAGAAACACATTAAACAGATTTCTTTTACATAAACAAAAAAGCATTTAGTTTACATTCTATGTTGGGTTTTAAGGCTGGTCATAATGTTCTACAGCAGAATAACATTGCTAGCATTAGTGCTGGGCAATATACTGCTTTTAAGTTACCATATGATATGAGTGTTTCATATACTGTTGCTCAAACAACTGCTGTAGACAGTTCTGCAGTAGAACATCTGAGAAATATCTGTTTGAAAACTTAAATACTTTGAGTATTTTATGTTGGTTTATAGTGTTGAAATATTTTGTGATGTACTCCTGACCGGAGAATAAGACACTTCAAACCTTGTTTGTTTGTTTTGTTTTTCTTTGTCTTCCTGCTTTCTTTTTCTTTTATGTTTGTGCATTTTATCCATGTCTTCATGTCACTGTAATTCTGCTGTTGTTTTGTAAATTCTTTGGTTTGATCCACTTGTGTTTGAATAAAAAAGAAAAGAAAAAGACACTATAAACCTATATAAAGGCCCAGTGATGCAAAAGAAACAAACAAACATGATATACCATGAACCTACCGTGATACAAATTTTTACTTACCATCACAATATAATGTAGAGAAATAGGATTTGTTAAAAAGAATAAATGAAATGTGTGATTTGGCTCATAAAATGGCAGGAAAATGAGTTTGGTAGGTGGCTTTCATAGGTTGGTGCTTTTGCTGTGCTGGGGGAGTTCTTTCTACGACTGCAACTAACAATTATTAATTCATCTGCCAAAAATGTTCTCAATGAATCGTCTTTCTCTATAACATGTCGGCAGATAGTGGAAAATGTTGGTTTAAACATATACTCTACATCCTTATGTGTTACAACAGGAAGTACATAACATTGCAAGGACAAGTGGACCAGAATGCAGGGCTGCATTATTGATTCATCTGATGATCATTTCTTCAATTAAATGATTAGTTGTTTGGTCCATAAAATGTCCGACAATGATAAAAAATGTTTCCCAAAGCCCCAGGTGATGTCCTCAAATGTTGTTCTTGTTTTGTCTACAAGCCAGAGCTATACGGTTCACTGTCATAGAGGACCAAATAAACCAGTAAATACTCACATTTGAGAAGCTAAAATCAGAGAATTTGGACGGACTCCAAACGATTCATCGACCATTAAAATAGTTGCAGATTAATTTAATAGTAATTGATTATGTTTTAAATTATATAAAACAAAAATGCTGCAAAGCTGGAACCAGAGAATGTTTACTGCATGACTAACTGCTCCAGCTTTCACTGTGAACTTGTACAGTTTCATCTGCACACATTGCAGAAGCTACCGTACTTTATTCTGGGATTGGGAACTAGAATTTGTAGGTGGTGACAAGATGGGTTGAGACAACTTGTCTACACACACTGTCCTCAGCTGGATTTTTACAGCCCCAAAGCACACACACACACACAAATCTGAGCTGCAGCTGGAGATGGCAGGCGGCATGAGGACATAATATGGAATCATGGTGTCATCACTGGCCTTGCCATTACAAACTCACAAATCAATGGCTGCTGAGGACTGGTGGCGCCCATCCAGAGCTGCTGGCAGAGAGTTACAACAACACAGGGACACAGACAAGTGTGGCAACATCTGTCAGCACATTATGGAGCACTATGTGTGTTTACCAAGTGAATGATAACAAGTGGCTACACTGCACAGTCAGTCAACTGTACTGTATGTACTGTATGTAGTGTATGTAACGTTAGTACTGTATGTAGTGTATGTGTAGTGTACTGTAACCTGAGTGTAGGGTATGTAGTGTATGTGTATGTACTGTATGCAGTATGCAGTATGCAGTATGTAGTGTGTACTGTATGCAGTGTATGTTGTGTATGTAACGTTAGCACTGTATGTAGTTCAGTCGTATAAACGTAAGAACAGCACTCTGACCTCTCCCACCGCTTCACCAAGTCTTCTGCAGGAGCCGCGGACATGTTTGCCGCCAGTGGAGGATTTTTAATGAAGATCAACTGACAGACACATGAAGTAGTGAACACGAGCGCCACTGTTTTGCTTCCGTGTACAGACGTCACCGTGAGGGCGGAGCCTGCGTCTGGCGTCAGCACGGTGTTACGTGGGTAAACCCTGCCATCTAGTGGCGTAAATGACAAATTACACTGAAACATGTTATATTTTGTTCTACTGACAGTAAGTTATTAGTTATTCCATCTTTTTAGTAATAGTGGTAATAGTAGTAATTTTTTTGTGTAGTATCAAGCTTCATTTGTCCATTATATTCTCTGTTTAATGGAGTAGTCTGCAGAACAGGACACCTCAAATAGCACTAGTTTTGGGACACGCTTGTCACAGCCTCACAGCTTAAGGCAAAAAATAAAATGTATGACAGAGGTTGAGAGAAGAGACTCATACTGACATATCCAGTGATGACAGAAATAATATAAGACATAATCTGATAAGTAGAAGAAAAAGAGCAGTGACCACAAATGTACAGAGTGAGAATCATTCTTTCTCAGGAAACATCATGTCTGCAAATAAAGTGATAATAACGAGAAAACAGATGACCTGTAAACTCCACAGGAAGGAAAGGAAAGCGTAGTTGAATGTTTGAAAGTTAGGTTTTTGTCGAAAAAAGGAGGATGAGGGATCCATTACACTAGCAAGGCTCGTCAAAGGGCAGGTATGCTGAGAGAAATAAACACTGGAAGACAGGAATCAAGAGTAGACCGAGACTGATATGTCCACTGATGAGAATGATCCATCAGAGAGAAGAGATACTAGAAATGTCTGATGCAATCAGGTCTGATAAGACGTCTCAAGGTAAGACATGGACAGGAACAGATAGGACAATGTGACAGATAAAAAAAAGGAGAGGAAGCAGAGGCACATGGGAGCCTAATGGTCTAGGTGACACATAACTGTAATGGCTTCAGTTTGAGCCAAGCTGAGGACATTAGGTGCATGTCATTGTTCTCCCCACATTCCCTGCCTGTCTTGACACTATCGAATAAAGACACAAATGCTCAAAATATGGAAATATTCCTGTGACGTAAGGGGTACCCCAGGGCTCTGTTCTTTTTATATCACCTCTTAACCGATGATTGAGTTCATTTCTACTGCCAGCGTGGATGCTACTCAGCTGTATAATACATTTGTTAAGGAGCATCATCCTGTTGTAGAAGCCATCAGCTGTCTAGGTTTAACCGGCAGCACCTAAAAGGAAAATTCAGACAGAACCGCTATTTGCAATGAGGAGATTCAGGTCAGTGGGGACAGATTAACTTTATCGTTACTTAAGTCAGTGATGCAGCAAACACGAAACCCATTTTATTAATTAACAAATTATAAAAAATGTGAAAGGAGCCAGCGGCATAGTGATTACAAAACATAGGGAGACACATTAACATACTTTTCAGCAGGTAAAAAACAATGTGGACCATAAATACAAAAGTTTAGCAATAGAAGCATTTTCAAATTGAATCTTGGTGAATTAGAACTGAACATCAAATATATTATTTATTTTAGTTTTGGATCTGAATATGTGCTTAACTTCATGACATAAGCAAAAGAAGCAAAAACAGATGAAAACATAAATGAATCCGACACAAGTGCATGATTTTCTCATAATTCAAGTTTAATGTTTTCAAAAAAATGTAAAGGCGCCATAATCTCATTAATTCAAACATTTTTACATAATTCCTCACATCAAGGTAAAGAGAAGATATGCAACGATGTCAGAAAAGGAAGCAGAGACAGACAAATGCCTTGAACAGACGAGACAAACAGTTATAGCCCTCATTTGTCAATGAGATCTTGATGAGAAGTTTACACATAGTAAGAGCTAAAGTCAGAGAGGCAGGAAACAGCGGACCATGGAAGTGTTCTGGTATTTGTAACAGTGAATTTAAGCGGAAATGAAACAAAAACATCTGATCCGAGTACCCTTCTTTATGCCTATGGCTTCAACCAAGGTCCACTCTGCTTTCTAATATATACACAAGGAAAAGTGTTTGAAAGCAAAACAGCAAAACTGGAGTGTACAAGTGACAAAGAGTACATAGAGAGAAAGAGAGACAAAAGGAAGTATAAGAGTAGTTAGGTCTGGAACCAACGTTACCTGTTTCATCAGCTGAACCACTGCAGAAATGTAGGAATAACCAGGTGAAGGAAAGTTAGGCATGTGGTTCTAGACATGCTTCAGAAAGTGAGAAGAGGCCCAGTAGAGAAACAAGCCTGCCGCCGGGGGCCGAGCGGGTGTTTTTCACACATTTCACAGGCATATCTTTTATCCCCAGCGTTTCTAACACTCGTTCTTTTACACATCATATGCACTAAATAGCCCACAATCTGAGGAGGTCCTTTATCTCAGTAAAACATTTCACTTATTGCAGTTAATAACGTACAGTTACCACAAGTTAACCCTTGACCTCTCATTAATATTTTAAAAACAGTTTCATGTATCAAAAACAAGATGCAGGGCCAGTATTTTCAAGAGTCTGATTCACATATACGCAGAAAGCCTCTGTCTCATAGTCTTGTTTGCTGTCAGCTGCACTCAGTAACTATGTTTTACAACTGCACGCAACCACTCTTGGAAAAGGCGACCATTTTTGCCCTCTATAGGAAGTCATCAGTAAGTATTAACCAAATAAACCGTATTAGAAAACTGTTGCATGGATGTGTTGCATTTAGAAATGTTATATTTGATTCACAGTCGCTCATCTATTACAGTCGTGACCTCGAAAAAAGCAGGTAAGTTTATAAGTGATGCTTACGAAGGCTAAAATGGTATTTATTGACACAATGACTCTTAAAATGGCTATACCTTGATTTTTAAATAATAGATCTGTAAACCCAATCACCACATGAGCATGCAGTAACACACCACACTGCTTCACCCCATCAAGTACTCCTCTCCAAAAAACAACAGTAACAATCTCCAACCAACACTAGTACATGTACAGTATCAATATGTTGTCTACTGGTGCACCGTCAAATAATAATCACAAAGTATTAAATAACAAACATTCATCCCTAATGCACACGGAAATCTACATCACTCTGAAAAAGAAGCAGAGAATGATGGCAGTTCTGCCCAATTACATCACAAGCCTCCAAATTCAGGCATCTCATTGGTTGGCGAGCGCTAGCCAATCAGTAGCACATTCACAAATCAGCGACAAGGCATCTCCTTTACCACTTGATTTTGATTTGAGTTTCCTAGTCGTGCAGACGCTGCCTGGAAAGCAAACTAACTGCAGTCGTTCCAAAGAAAATAAAACAAGTCCAGGAGAAAATCTGGCAAGTTATTTGTGTTTTTCTCCTGGCAGAAATTGGTAACCGAGACAGGAAGTGATAATGTTGGTGCCACAGAATTTAGCTGTTTAACTGGCTCAGTTTGGCCGTCTGTCTGCCTGCACACGACTTATGACGAAAAGGTCATCCGCAATCAGCACCCATGATCCTCCTCATACATCTTAATGATAAATAGAAATATTTCGCACAGTAAAAAGTCAACTCGTGTTATTGCTTCTAGCGGATTACTTCGCTAAGACTCGGACCTGGGTCGAATATTCAAATGCTCTTCAAGGTGTGATAAAGCCCTCGTGAGACAGGCGGGTGGGGTTCGCCACATAAGACAACGACATGAATGACAGAAAAGGTCGCACAGCCACGGGAACGCATCTGAATGTTATTTTCCCCGTCGACCGGCAACTATTCTGTCACCATCTGCGTCGTCATGATTCCGTAAGCTCCGCCCACTCCGCAGCTCCATGCGGTTTGAAAACCAAATTATTTGCAGGTGATATTCGACTCAGGCCTAGTTAAGAGTGTGACCCGCACACACACACTTGACCTATAAACAATTCACCAGATTGAACAAACCCCTCTGGTAATATGGTAAACACTGTCAATTTTTGCATGTCGTCAAACGTCCGTGTGTGTGTGTGTGCGGTGGTGTTTGTATGTAACAGCACATCCAGTTTTTCAGCGAGCGCACAAGAATGAGGTATGCGTCGTCTCAGTGCTGAATATATGTGGGGATGTAAATGCATATATGTAACAGCGCTTCCAGTGTCTTCATCCGGTCCTGTAGCTTCCAGGATGAGAATATTGCTTCTTTCTGCTTCCAGTGCCACGAAGACACCGCAATTCATCTCCCGACCTTTAACCTTTCCCCCCTGCACGAGACACGACACAAACAAACATTCTGCTAATGTTCTGATTCAAACTGTCACCTAGCAGAGATGCCAGGCATGAAAAATATATGACCTTTGTGCAAAAATCAGCCCTTTAAATTGTACACTCAGTCTCTGTTTTTTCTTTTTGCCTCAGATTTTTTATAATTCTTTGTCTTCTGTTTGTGCTAGCATGCTTCAGTTCCATAGAGACTGGCTGTGCAATAGGAACAGAGTCCAAAGACGACGAGGAAGGAAAGGAAGAGAGTTGGCTTCAGTGTTGAAGGTAAGGGCAGTGGAGGGTGGGGGGACTGTGGGGATTTAAGTCAGCTTCCGGTTTCTACCTGGAGATCATCGAGCTGGACTGTGACTGGCTGGAGGAGGTGGTGGCAGCGCTGAGCTGAGAGAATCCGCTGTGGCTCGACTCCAGGCTGGTCATCGAACCCCTGAGGTGAGAGAGAGATCCAGAGAACACGTGAGCGGACACACACTTTACATGGACACAACACCAGAGCAACCACAGTCTGCCAGGGACTAACTGAATGCGTTCTGTGTGCACGGCTCGTGCTCATGATGCAGAACCATGCAGCCAGATCAAAAGTACAGGAGGAAGATCTATTCACTGTGTGTGGCACACAAGGCTCAGGCTCTGCCATAGGCCGCAACAAACCAACGGTGTAGAAAGGACATCAAAATTCCAAATTCTCTTCTTGTTCCAGTATTTTTCAAAAATACTGTGGGGGAAAGGGGTTTTGCTGAAGCTCAGGGTGTTTTGTTGAGGTGACAGCCTTTAGTGTAATGGCTTCCTTGAATGTTTGAAGGCTTAGCTGCCTATGGCAAAGTATGAAGCATTTTGTTCTTTTTGTGTCTTTCCTTAATTTTACATGACTAGGAGCATTGACATGTTTTTATCAATGTAGTATGTAGGCTTATCTGCTTATATAAAGACATTTTGTAGGGAATTAGATTTTTTTCAGTAATCCCATGTCTATGATGTATCATAATGCATGACAACACATGAATAGGGATGTTTTGTATCAAGTGGGTAAAAGGACAACCAAATATAAACATATTACTTTGTTCTTGTTTTGATTAACTGAGTTTGTGAATGAGCTTTAAAAAATGAATAAAGCGGAATTTATAATTTTGTAGATAAGCAAATGCACACGGTATGGGTTAACTGTCTTACCACCATCTGTATACCGGTGCAACCCTAGCAGGTACATTACAGACATGGCAAAAGAAAAGGGCTACCTAAATTTCATATTCTTAGTTCAGGTTGGTGTTTCAGATATTTAGAAATTTCAATGTGTCAGTCATTAGAAAAACATCCTGTGAACTGCAACTAGAATGAGTTAGATGGTGATTTCAATTCTGTTCAAATGAAACAGCAGGTGCATTGAAAGCGAAGTGAGATTCAGTGAGTTGGTAGTACAAATGGATGAGGGCAAAAAAACAAGTACAATGCCAGGAAATGTCACTGTAAGTAGCTAAACAAGTTCACGTGTTGGTCTATGTTGTGTGTGCACACTTATGTTTACAGCAGTTGAGCGCTAGTGTGCAGAAATTCTCCCAGCCTAGGATTCCTGAAATGATTAGTCATGCAAGCAGGGTGACTGAAGCCAGTCTCAGTGCAAAGATTCTTTCTTCAGTGTGAACAAAGCCACAGCACCCTGTGTGTAGTGCTAACAAAAGCCATAAGCAAGAACAGATGCAAAGGAGCATCTCTTTGCTGCATCTAAAGCGTGACATGTGCCATGAGAGTGGCCGTTCAAATTAGCAGCGATGGCGATGAGCTAGTGCTAAAAGGAAAAGGGGCAAACACTGAGCCACTTACAAACTCTGCACATCACAGCAAGCCGTTCTTCACAGGAAGAAGACAGAGCAGGAGGAGGAGGGGGTTGTGAGCGATAGAACAGGAGTGGATTGGACAGAAAAGGCTGGATTAAAGGAGTCTCCGAGGGAGGGAAGCATCCTCATTTCAAAACTGTGGGCCTACAAAACTCATGATGCTCTTAAGGCTCCTCGTAGTGTCATTTTAGCAACAATACAGACTTCATTCATTCAAATATCAAATGTCATACGTGGCACTATGTGGTAGGCTGTCGAGGGGGGAAACTGAAAGAAGGCAGGAGTGAAAAATGAGCAGTCATAAAGGAATAATGTTTGAAATTAAAACTATCACAACATCATGGTAAACACTTTAAAACAGCACATACACTTCACATATACAATACGGACACAGATGTATGTCTTTGCCTTTTACTCACACAAACACACACTCAAAAGCTACTAACCTGAAGTCCTCAGAGCCCAACACCTCGGTGTAGTACATGACTTTACACTTGTGCGAGGAGACCTGCAGGGTGGCCAGCACGTCGTCCACTCGGGGCAGGTTGGTGGCCGAGCAGGCCGGCATGTTGTGGAACTTCCACTGTAGTATGTAGAAACCTGGCCACCGCGTAATGTGGGAGCCCTGAGGAGAGGACAGATCAATAGTGCAGACAATGTCAAAGACTGACAAGCCAACACAAGACATAAAATAGATTTTAAAAACAATTCACGATCCGGGAACCTTACCTGCACACTCTCGCCTTCCTTGCAGGTAAGCGGGGACTCCACCATGCTGTAATCTTGCCCTAGCGTCCAGGACTTGTCGATGAGCTGGACGTTGTTGCCTCCTGGGGATGTGATGCCGTGGGCTCCCAGGGCGTCTTTCCGTGGAGGCTGGGGGGCCCGCTTGGAGTGGTAGATGTTGAACACCACGTCGCCCTTGCACATGTCAAAGTCCCAGGTGATGACTGAGGAGGCGTCAATGATCTCAATCAGAACCTGGTTGGGGGAGAGAGGAGGGAGGGCAGACAGACATAAGAAACTGGAATTAAAGAGAGGTTTCAGGAGAGAAACATGAAAACATTTTACCTCACACTTAAGTTCTTATTTCTTTACACACAGCCATTCTTAGTTAAAAGGAATACTGCCAGAGCACTATTACCATTACTATTACATTACTACAGTGGTGTACTTATAACTCATACTCCTATATTCATTTTAGGTTGCTCCATATTTAAGCACCTGCTAAATGTGGCAAATCAGTTACACAGAGCAGTGAGAGATCAGAATCTGTTTGTGAGGTTATGAGCTCATAAACATGAAATCAAAACCATTTCCAGGAGGGCGATTATGTATGACGATGCATCTCCGCCTGTGATATAAGTAATGTAACACGACAGATGCACTGCAAACAGATTATGCTCAAAAAGCCATGTCACATTTGTTCCACATCTGAATTCAAAAACCGCACAGAAGTTATCTACCACACATGACCACTAGATGGCAGAGGTTTCAACAAAACTTCCATCAGAGACATCCTGCAGCTCTCTGTTGTGCTGCCCTACATATTCATTTAAAAACACCACCACAGGCTTTCCATCTTTTCTTCCCACTCTGGTGCTCAATGTTGTCAGCCTTACCTCGTGTGGAGCCCCCTTAAAGACGCTGGCGCTTTGGTAGATGGTCTCGGTCCACAGGCGGACGTCTTCATTCTCGAGTTCCTCGGCTGTGCGGTACATCGACTTGGGAACTAGGCCGCCTTCTGGTACCTCACACTGCAGAGGAAAAGCACGCATGTACAAACACACACATAGAAAATATAGAACTGGGTGAGTAAAGTCAATGTGACATGTCTGAAGTTACATTGAAAGTTCGCATTTAAGGTTACCTCATATCCTCAAATGTTAACCTGAGAGTTTAAATCTTCTTTAGACACTCACCATACACTCTCCTCCCAGGAAGTCAGGGATGATCTCCTTGTCTATGTAGTCCACCAGGCCTCCAGGACCCTGGTAGTCATTGCCTGCATAGATGAGGAACTTCTTGCGGGTGTTTTCATCAATGAACGGACTCACCTAAGGGGAAGAAGCAGATGTTGAGTAGTTGGAAATAACAGAATGTATGTGATTGGTGGTGGTTGTACACTAAGTTACTAGTTTGTAAATCTTGATGTTTGTTACCAGGAACATTTTCAGTCTAACCTATTTTTAAGAATATAGTTTGTATATATCATATTTTCTCTCGATGTAAGAACATATGGGTGGACCACACACTAGAAACACCTTTCAAATCTATAAAAAGTGGTACTGTAAGAAGACTAATTATCCCTCCCCAGGTTCTCACCAGTGTCCAGAGGACAGGGAAAACTCTTGGAGCTCTCAAGATAAGCAGCCGTCCCAGCGTCTCTGGGTAGTTGGCTTCCACAACCTCAATGATTCTCAGCAGTGCTTTGACGCCTGGTCGCCACAGGTGACGCATGTTCAGCCCCTCCAGATCTACCAGACACGTCCAACAGCTACAGAAGAGGAAGATAGAGGATTAACGTGTGGATAAATGTGTGTCACGAACACACACAACTGGGCTAAAGCCTCTTTCCGACCACTTAGCACCTGTCATCCTGGAGTGAAGCTTAAGTGGTGAAGGCAACGCTTGCTAATTCTGGACCCCCTCCACATCCTCCCTTTCTCTCTATCTGTTCTGGCTGAAGGCTGTGACGTGACAGGCCTTTCATAGTTCACATGCCTTCCTGCGTGGCTCCTATCCCAGCCACCTCCTCCTGTTTTTGAGAGGGCTGACAGATGACAGATACCATCTCCGTTCCCTCCCCCTCACTCTCTCCATCGCCATCTGAATCAGTGCAGCTCTGGGAAGAGCCTCCTGCATTCTTTTTCATTTTTGGACAGATAACGCTCCTCTGGACTCCCTCACACTGTGTGTCTCTGTGTGTGCACCTGTTTCCAGGCTACAACTGCTGAACTCAATCCAGCTAGCTGAATGCTCCCTGGTAGTGAAAAAAAGCTTAATGCTCTTTTCTACAACAACATTTAAAGCTTTTACTATATTTTTACTGAGAAATTAGTACTGATCTAGGGCTGCAACTGAACATTATTTCATTGATATTTATTATTGTTGAATAAATCAGGATGGTGAACTCTTTATTCTGTATATTCTCTACATATGCACAGCTTTAAGAGTATACCACCCTATATTTCAATGCACATGTTGTATGGGCATGTGGAAAAAAACCTTTGAATACTGAATTAAGTTTAGTTTATAAAATTTCCGAAAATAGTGAAAAATGCAGTCTGAAAATGAGATATAGGATATTCAGTTCAACAGAGAAAAAAAGCAAATGCACTAATTAGAGAATATGGAACTGGAGACTTAGCATTTTTGCTTGATAAACGATTAAACTAAATTGTAAAAATCAATGTAGCTTAAAACAATTATCATAACATAATTCTTATTAATCAGAGGGTTTACCTGATGGGTCGACCAAACACCTTGGTGTTCTCCTCACAGCGTCTCAGACCCTCCTCATTAATAGAAAGCACCTAAAATGACACAACATGAACTCAGTGGTCTGTTGCAATCTTACATTCCAAGCATTTAGCTGACACACAAGGCTATGTACACTGTACTATATACAACACTTACTGACCTATAATCCAACCATCAACTGGCTGACCTATAAACTTATCAAACTACACTGATACATGCCAGGTGGAAGTGTGTTGTGCTACATACGTGTCTCAGCAGAGACTCCTCTCCAAGAGCACGGACCAGTCCTTTGGTGTCCATCTGGCCCAACCTCAGGATGTACAAAGGACGGCCATCTAGAAGAATAAAACAAATATTTACATGATCTATCACACTATTTACATTCTGGAAGGCTTCATATTCTGTTCTCCTATTGTGTAAGACCATAAGTGGCTGTGTACACTGAAAAATGCTTTCATGTTTTGTCCCATGTTTTGTCCCTGTTGATCCCATATAAATACTTGTGAAAAGATTAAAATGAGAAGATAAACGGTTTATTGATGTGGGAACACAAAAGTCATTTAAATTTGATTTAAATTGTCAACAGTCACCCTCTGTTCTAAAATAAAAGAATGTGACCATTTGTGAGTGTGTGTAAGCTATTTGGGCAAGCACGTAGTGCTGACAAATTGGCCTCATGTTTAATTCACTTGCATGGCTGAAGGCTGTGGGTTGCTAAGAATGACTTCAGTTCATGAGTGAGTGTGTGTGTGTAACTTGAGTCTGGAGAAACTGGAGAACTGAGCTCTTCCTCTAGTTAACAGTGCAAGTATAGCCAGCTTCAACAAGGCCAACATAACGTACATACATACATACATACATACATACATACATACATGTATGTGTGTTTCGTATGAATGGCCACGTGAGATTGTAGTATGTTTAAACTGTCTTTGAGTATGGCTGTTCATTTGTTTGTTCCTCACATGGAATGAACACACTTGTTTCCTCTGTCAGGACCTACCTCTGTCATGGTGGTGCCAGCCTCCGGTGTAGTAGTCCTGGAGAACCTGTGGTGAGCTCCAGGTCTCCAGCAGGTAGTCCACCTGGTGCTGCTTCCTCCAGGTCAGCGACTGGCAAAGGATCTCCCGCGCCTTGTCCATGTTGAAGTCCCTGGCGCGCAAGAAACGCAGTATGTGCTCGTCCTTCGGGATCTGGACAGTAAGTAATACAACAAAAGAAAAAATCTTTAACACTGCCAGTGTCACTGTTACATAGATCATTGTTATCTCAAAACATGGCAGGTCAGTTCGCCATATCAGCATGTAAACAACAACTTAAAGTATGACTCAAAATCTACGACAAATCTCCAAATAAAATAAATAAATTGATAAATTCAAATTGTTCATCATACCTACAAAAATCTATTCTATTTCACTCCATTATTACAAAAACAGTAAAACAGAACATTACCTTTCCCTTGTGCGTCTCCTGCAGCCATTTGCGAAGTCTGATTAGACAGCTCTCCTGCAGAGGGGTCAGGTCGCCTAGGTAACGTTTGATATAGTCTGCATCCAACTTATCTGCAATACAAAAATAGAACTAATAGAATTAACATAATTTAGTCAAACACAAGGTAAACTGATTTTAGTGGAAGTTAATGTATAAATTAATATGTGCTTCAGACCCTTAATGAAACCAAAGCCCCATATGTTGTCATTCCTGTGTCAATTCAAGATATACTCAAAATCACTTTAACCATCTTTTATAGAATAACTTAAATAACGAAACGAGGCATTACTTCCATTGGTTTTTCTGTAAAACACACATTTTCTACTCTGTATTCTACTGTAACGTTAACAGTGCTACTTCAGCGTTTGCACGATTTTCAGATTTTGTGGAAAAACTGCTGGTTTTTCATTTTTCAATAATCTGTAGGAACAGACCTTCAGGTGTTCCAGCCAGGATCTCTGTTAGGCTGTCTGCCTGAAGTGCGCTGCTGTCCTGCTTTGTGTCCTGAGAGATGCTGTCATTGGCGTCGGTGGCCAGCGGGATAGAAACGGCGGGTGTGACTGCGAGTTTGGGGACAACTGGTGGGCTGGTGGAGAGGCTGGTTGGCCTGGGAAGAGGCAGGGGAACGGAGGACGGAGTCCAGCGCGGCACATGAGTCATCCCTTCATCTTCTAGCTCCTTCAGGTAGAACTCAATGATTTCTTTTCCCTGTGAGGAACAGAAGTGTACAAGAATCAGAATTATGGCAAAGTAGCAGAAGAGGCTCTGAATTCAAGAAAATCTGATTTAGGAGGAATATGGACTAAACACCAACAATACTCATGATACTATATGTTCACAAAGCTTATTCAAACCAGACAAGACATTTCCATTTAGTATTTCAAACTGAAGTGTCGTGTAATGGAAACCAAAAGGAATGCATTCAACATTGCCCACATCTATTCTAAATGAAGGCCGGTGACTCACTGGGTCCACAGTAGAAGACCCCTGTCCACTTATTTATACAATATATACAAGCTTATTTATGCAATTACAGTATGAGACGGGCTGACTGACTCATGCTCCAGAAACCTCCTTACACCAAACATCATGGAATAGATTAATATCCTGCATAATCCATAGCACCCATTATGCTGCAATCTGCAACTATTCATCTGCTGTGTGCATACACAAAGTACAAAGAACCCACGTAACACACACACATACACACACACACACCTTTTTGATACTGCTGGCATACTGTTTCATAGCAATCTTTTCCACAGTGCTCTCAAAGCCAAAGAAAGATTTGATGTCCAGGCTGGCGGTCTGCTCAAAACACGTCCAGTCCTCATTTTCCGGGTGAACCTGTACCAACACACACAAACACTTGCTGTATAATATACTGTATACACATGCAGAAACAAGATGACCAGGTTACTATGGTAACCACACACCCAGCTTCACTAGATGGTGACGCAGGCAGAGAGCAATTTTCACACTGTGCACTATGAGGGGGAGATTGTGTGTCAGTCTGTCCAGATAAAATTAGCCAGCTCTTCACACACAGTTTGGAGCTAAAAGAGGACAGAATGCAAACATACAAGGACACACATGTTTCTGGTGTTTGGTGTAAAGGTTATGAGATGCTATGTTAAATAAACAAACAAATTAGAGCCGTGTATTGGCAAGAATCTGGTGATACGATACATACCATGATATACAGGGGTTATGATTTACTGTAAGCGATACTGTTAGCTAGGCAAAATATTGCCATTTAAAAAAAATCAAATTTTATGAAAACTGTCATAGTATAAAGAGCACAATATGTATACAATCTGAGTAAAAACATTTTTTATATAACTATTTTATGCAACCAGAACAGTGGGATCTGCATTCGTATTTGTCCCTGTAGCATCTAAAATCATAGGCCTCAGCTCACGTGTACATCACTAATATCTAGCAGTTAGGGGTTCAAACAAAAAAAAAAAATAGAGAGCATCTTTGAAAATCAGTACAATATCACAGTATAATAGTATTGAGATACAATATTTTTTTATATTACACCCCTAGCTAAAATAAAGCAGATCAAAATTCACTTTTTAACACCAGGGTTGGCAAAATGCACAAATTGACTGAACTCTGACAGTAACAAATCTGTTATCTCTCCTCTCTTATTAGCGAAGAGCAGTTCAGGTAACAGCTTCTAATTTTTAGCTTGTACTGACCATTGCTTCCGTCAGCTAAAATGACAAGCGGCTGCAGGGGAAGATCATATCAGCTGTCGCTAATCAACTTTAAATCCGTGAGGAACTTGATGTCAAGCCAAAATTAAATTCATCTGTTGTGGGATTGTGGGCTCTTTGCAGCCGGTGACTGTGCGCTCTCAGATTGTTATGAGGTATAATGAGTATCGCTCTGTAACACCACAGTACAACCGTAAGAGGAATTTTTGTACTTTAACAAGTGATAGGTCCTTTCTCTAGTGGATAGCTTCATGGTAATTTCATTTCAGCATTTCACATTCTAACTAAACTTTTATTCATACCATATCAATAATTTAAGTCAACTTATAGTTTTGAATCAGGATCAGTGTTTTGACTGAGGAAAGGTTCAAATAATGTGCGTCAGACTTAGTAGGTTACACCTTTAATTTCAATATATGAGTTTAATCACTTTAGGTAATATAAGTATCTTGATCAGACCAATTTTCGAACAGATACCAAATATTAAAACGGACTTGACTTGAGATCGGGCCAAAAAACTTGAACAGGACATCGCTAATATTTTAATAACAAATTGTTAAACTGCATTTTGATTCAGGCTATAACATCATTAAATTAGGAAAGAAGTCAAGAGTTTAATGCTATCTGAAAGTACTGTGCTGGTAGCTTCATTACCCATGGCTACCAAAACATTTCAGCTTTAGCCAGGTCCATTAGCTGTGTCTAATTGAGCTGTCCGTCCT
This sequence comes from Morone saxatilis, assembly GCF_004916995.1. Lineage (NCBI taxonomy): Eukaryota > Metazoa > Chordata > Actinopteri > Moronidae > Morone > Morone saxatilis. The sequence goes on from NW_023339729.1 coordinate 4,180,568, forward strand.
GGTTACTGTTAGCACAGTGTGCTAAAGCACACAATAAAAACCTCTGTGCAGCCTTGGTCCTAAAATTAGCTCTGTGGTTGGTTGGAGGCTAATACGATGTGCTTGACCTCATTAACTCAGAGCGCATCCATTCATGAATATGCAGATCTGAAGTCAGAGTTAAGCACAGTGGGTCAGGCAGAAAAGGGAAGACATGCTGGTTTCAGATCAGTATTTGAGAGTGTTCGGCCAGAATGTGCGAGGACTGAATAATTCACAGACAGAGATGGGCTAAGATAGCTAGCAACATTCTCCGTGCTAGTCTAAACATGGCTTTCTCTGCAGGGAAGCAGGGAGGAGATTAGAGGAGGCACAAACATTAACATGGGTGTGCCGTTCGGCAGCTGAACAGCTTTACAGACTGTGTCTGTGTTCGCTCATTTGTCTGTGAGAATATAGATGTGTGGTTCTGTGCAACTTAATGGGTTGAGCACATCATAAAACGGCCAGGGTCAGGGTTTGATTTTCCCTCTAGAGCCATCTACAAATATACATGTTATAGGCTGCTTTTGGACAACAGCCCACGCTAAATGGCACAAGAGTGTGTGTATGCTACTGACCGAATAGCAGCAGGTCTCATGGATGATGACCCTGTTGGAGAAGGTCTCATTATGGGACTCGATGTGAAGTGTCCTCTCCTTTCGGTTCAGTGTGTTTTTCTGGATGAAGTAGACATAGTCCACACCTGCAATCTGCAAACCACACACACAAAAACTCATCTTACGAAAATCCGAACTGACACAAGACACCAAAATCAAACTTAAGGTTGCAGCTTTATAAACCACTGTAGAGCTACGTTTTAACACACTCAAATGCCACATACCCGTTTGAGCAGGCGCGGGGCGTCAACATCCAGGGCACAGCGGCGCTCAACCCTTTGGGTGGAACCATCCTCGCTGGTCTCCTCATCCACTACGTCACTCGCCACAAACATGGGGATAAGGTGACAGGTGGGGAACCGGCGCTCATAGGCCTGAAAGAGGAAGGTGGACCAGAATGTCACCTAATACAGTGGTTTTCCATCTGGGATGATATCTTTTAGGTTTCAAGTTTCACTCTAACAAATGAAAGGAGGAAAAGAATAGAGGTTTCACTAGCTGCATTGTCATTAATCTCTCTACAACAAAACTCTCTCTCTTTAGTGTATTAATGAAGGTAGTTGAACAGGTTTTAGATGAAGCAAGAGACAACACTTTACGTAATTGGAATATCTGTCAAAAATTTTTAAAATGCCAACTGATTTTTATTTTTATTTTTTTAGCCCTAGTAGGGCTCTGATATTTTCAGCATTTGGAAACAATTTTATTTAGAAAGGCTATGCTGATGTTAATTTGAATAAATATAATTGAAAGGCTCAGGATAAATAGAGCTTAAAATACCACACAGCAACAATGGAGCCTGTAATGCCAGCTTATATAAAACTCATCAGAATAAAGTTCACAAATGTATTAGGAATGCAAGTATTGAGCTAAGAGGGACTAAAGAATCTGAATAGGTGGGTAGGGAATGCAGCAAACAAGTGAGGCCGAACAAAAGCTCCTTCAACTTTGCACTGTTGCAAACTTCTCACTCCGGCTAAACCTCAGAAAAAACGGCCTAGACTCCAATAAAGCCCTTTTAATTCCTTTACAAAAAAATGGCTTGATGCACAATAAGATTTGCTGTGCCCAAGGGCAACACCGTGTCTCCTAATTATGTGTTCTCATAAATGCAAAACACTGGCAAACTCAGCTCTTGTGCAGAGACCAGCCAACTGTTATGCAACTGGACCTTGACTGGCAGAGTGTCATCAGCAGCACCCATTTCTTCCTGTTCTCGAACGCCACCACTCCCTCATCTTGGATCTGATTGCGGTGGTTGCAAGAGTGGTAAGACTAAAACACCAGACTAGACACTAGACTATCAACAACAAACTGAGTGATTCACGATAACGTGTGCTAGAGATGGCCAAAGATAGTCATAACACTGAGCTGGTCTGAGACGCTTGTATCCTTGCTCCGTAACAGCATATTTCCTCATTCTTAATCTATGAGTGAATGATGATTAAAAAAAGGATCAGGGAAGTAGGGATGTAATGATACACTCAAATTAAAATTTGATACAGTCCCTGAAGTTGCATATCTACTTCATCATCAGGGAAATATACTGGAAACATACAGTAACCCTGAAATAGCAGCGCCTGAAAGACGAGGGCAGAGACTGACGGAGCGAGTGTTGTTCACTAGACTTTAGGGGTCTTAGGGCTTAGTTAGTGTCAGCTGAGTCTTCTGATAACAGAGCTTTATTCTGTGAAGCATAGGGCAACCAGCGTGTCTTTGAGCTTCTGTGAAAACCTGAAATCTTAAAATTTAACAACGCTGAACTAAAAGTGCAAGTTTTAGTCTATGTGCATTGAACAGTCAATAAACTGTACATTTCTCATCTTTAAGGAAACACAAGAGCAGGTTTCGACTGTTGAGTATGTTGGTCAGCAGCAGCAGCCGTTGGTTTGTGTCTAAGTAGGCAGTCAGTAGGGTTCAGCAGCTCCTGGCATACCGCTGCCAGGGCTACTGAGCCACCCAGCTGCCCACTGTCCAGTGACTGAGTGAATGCTGAGCTCTGTTTTTCTACCCTGATGCTCTGGAACACTGGCCGCAGGCTTTGTACTGCCGTCAGCACAACAGCACTGACGGTAAACATCAGTTTCACCCATTAAAAACAGCCATACGTCAACAACAAACTAAACCACAAATGCTGCGTGTCGCCAAAAACACCACTACTTTTCAATCAAACAATGGCCTACATATACTGTACAAAAACATCGGGTTACGTTATTATTATTATTATTATTATTATTATTGAGATAGTTAACCACTAAGAGGAACAAAAAACATCAATCAGAGCCTTGTTCTGCTTCATGAAAAAATGAACAAAAAGGCCAACGTTTGGCTGCCTTTGTGTACTGAAAATAGCCCGGTTGTTTTAGTGTTAAAAACAGGAAACAAGAAGGTCACGATACCGGGGTTAATTCTCAGAAAGGGAATGTAAGGGCATACTGCTAGGCTACATGGGTTCAAAATACACAGAGACCCAATCTGGTCACATCTAACAGACTTCTGTACTACATATAATACTAATAAGGACAGTGAACTGCTAGAATTGAAAATTTACTTACACTACTTACACTAATTGTGTTACCTCAATCTCGGAATAAAACTAATAACTACACTGAGCAATTGGTGTACAAAGTGCTGGATTACAAGTAATGTCTCACATTCATTTCTTCAACCCTTCAACCTAAAGCATTTGCTGCACAGTTTTCATAAGAACCTGTTTTAGTCAACAAACTTTGACACCAAGTCCATCCCGGATCTGTCAACTCACCTCCAACAGGATCTAGTCATCACGCTCTATTAAAGCCTCCTTCAGACACACGTCATGTTTTATGTAGTGTTCTGCAGGCATGACTCAAAATACACAGCTAAACGCGAGTACAATAACACACCACAGTCGATATTCAGGTCATTTGGCATTTATCCACGTAATTACTCAAGTCTATACTAACCTACAATCTGATGTTGCAAATAGTTTGGAAGAGTATTCAACTAAAACATCACTTGGGGTATGGGATGCAGCCACAGAACCTGCTGATGAATCTATTGAATTCAACAATAGATAATGGAGTCAACATTTCCAGATAATGATGAAAATAAACAAAAAACTATAGCTTAATACTAACAATGCTGTATACTTGACACCTTTGATTCACTTAATTCAACATCCAAACCAGATTTTCCCTGGAACTTCTCAGTAAGAAGCCAAAGCAGCAGTTTCATGACAAACATCCACCTGCCCTGTGGTCAGTCTCTGGGATGAAGAGCAGGCATTGATGACACATCAAAGCAAACGGACGTGGTAACCAAACTCCACCACAGTGAATATGCATTGGTCCTTGCCCTCAACTCTTTCCTAGAACGCTACAGCACACTAAGACGAAACCAAATCCATCCAAATTTCCAGGCTAGCTGTGCATGTGTAAGAAAGCCTGCTAGAACATCGTCCTCCAGTCTCCATGGTGACAGGATATGTCCGGACACACCTCAACTAGCCAAGCCATGAGTAATGTTTCCTGGAATGTGTGTGTGCTTTCCAGGGGCACATGAGAGAAAATATAAAAAAACAATACATGGTTACTTAATTCCTTCCTGCATACACAAAACAACAACAGGCAGTGTGAATAGGGGCATGGGTATGGAAAACAAGACCTATTTTGCTCAGGAAGGGAGATTCGAGGAAATCCAGGAGTTCCGAGGGGATACATAACACATTTCAAGACTACAAAGGGCTGCGTGGTGCATGTATACGTGTAGAACGTACTACCAGGAAAGAAAACAAGAGTGCTGGCAGGCAGCCCGGCCATTATCTGGCTGGAACGTATGGCATAAAAAAACAAACTTAAATATAGCTGCAAGCACGACACAAACAAAAACAGGAAAAAGAGCTCCCTAGCACATACCAGTTTTTCCCTTAAGTAAAGTTTGAGTGCCATACCCCTGCAGTTATCACAATTTAAGCTTCAGCAAATTAAGCACCTGACAATTCAAGCGCAGCTGAAATTTTAGTCGATTAATTTATTAGTTGACTGAAATGAATCTGAAACTATCTTGATAATTAACATTTCAAACATTTTAATAAAAGAAATGCCAAACATTTTCAACTGTGTGGACTTGCTGCTTTTCTCTGTTTTATATCACTGAAAGCATCAGTTGTCAAACTTTTTCTGGCTTCAGAAGCCGAGAAAGTTCACGCCCACCCCACAAGGATCCAAGTCATCCAGTAGTGGCTCTATACCCTCTGAGAGGGGCCCACCCTGCAGTTTGACAAACACTGCTGTAAAGAGAATACCTTTGGGTTTGAGAGTGTTGGTCGCCCTGGCTCTGGGGAACTGCAATGGGAATTTGTTCCTAATTTTGATGTTTAATAGACCACCTAATTAATCAAGGAAATGTGACAATAATCATTAGTTGCAGCCTAAAATGAAGGTAGATCATCACATTGACTCCAATCCTGTCATAAAACAGTGTGAGCTTCTTGTTTTGCAAAGAATACGGAAGGGAAAGACAGCCCGGGATAAACAGTAAAAAAAACTGATATTGTCTCACAGTATGTTTCGTTAAATTGCCCTACCATAATGTTGCATCAATTATTTTCATACCATTAATACCAAAACAACCACAAAAATGAGCAGGTAGGAGTTTGCAGTGGGTGTGTCACAGGTTGACCTGGTTTTCCTTTTGAGGATTCATAGACAAACCGATCTAGTGTCGAGTAGCAGTATCACTTTATTCGCCAACTATAATGAACGTGCTGTAACACTTGCTGCTAACAATGGTGCTGGGTCATATTGATAGCCACAACACAGTAACAAGAAATAAGAAAAAACATAGCAACAGGTCGGATCGCTGTTCACTATAAGTAAGGGGAGCCGTAAATAGCAAAGGACATGACCTGACTTGATGGTAAAGGATTTGGTTCATCAAGTTTTATACAACCTTCACATATTTCAATTACACAGCCAAAAACAAAATGCCATAAGCACACAAGTCTTCTTTATTTTTGTAAGACAAGACCATTCTCCCGTGCTAGACTTTAGTTCAACTTCTCAGGTATGTTAGATAATGCTATTTGCTTATCTAGTCAATTCTGAAAGTGAGATGAGGACCAATTTGCTATGGGTATGGCTTGTCTCGTAGGTCTCCTGGGACCAGCACTCTGACCGCAGAACACTTCCAACTTCCTCGGCAGCAGTGTCGCATCTCTGGAGCTTATGAAAACGGTTGTGTAATAGAGACAACAGCCGTCCAGAGGTCAGCCTCTGCTATTTTTATCAGCTAGATTTTCTGGCGGATGGGAAAAATGGGAACATTTTGGTCGAGGGCACTTTTAAGATTAAGATACTAGATGAGGAAGCTTAGAGATGATGTGAAAACATACCGCCAAACAAAGCACAGAAAAGCTGGGACACAGCCGTCCAACCGGCTGTAGTTCCCAAGTATTCAGAGGAAATTCACAAGAAGAGTGACTAACTACAGCGTTGTGTAAGAAACCCTTGGCATGTTCTGTTCATCTTCTGTTGGTGTTAAGACAAACAAACGAGTCAGGACGACTTCCACATTTTGGTCTCAGATATAAACCAGAAGTGTACGCATGCAGTGCACAGACAGGATACTAGCGTGCGTAAGCAAGTGCTTCCTGAGACACCAAAATTGTAACATTTCAGTATGTCAAACTGTCAGAGAACCACCAACAGGCTACATTATCAGTAGTCCTGCAGCAATTTAGGCTTTCGCTGATGCTGCTTTTAGACGTTTCCTGTTAAAAAAGACCCAATGTATATTATACTGTATCACAAATACACACCATCCTTGACGTCAGATGCAAACAAACATGGCTTTGAGTGGGTGCTGAAGGCAGGAGTCTGACGTCATTTAGCCAATGTTTGGTGTCAAAAAATCATTATGAGTTCCCACCCACCACCTCAGGCAATCCTGGGCTCGGACCTGTTGGCAGCGTCATCACAGCGACAGTAGGCCAATTGTTGTCCGCCACGTGCCTCCCAATAATTACCCAGACTTAATGGGTCATGTTTGATGTTGCTGACAAAAAGGATGTTGTCTGGTGACAATCAGGGTCACAAGAACATTTGAGACACCATTAGACCTACAGACAGCAAATTACGTCTAATGTCACATTCATACATGAGCACACGACCCACTTTTGAAAATAATGGTCCTGACGCACAAGACCTTGTTGGAATTTGAGGTGAATAGGTTACAGAGAATGAGGTACAGAGAACAGCTTATGAAGAGGACAAGACCTCCTGGATTTCATTTGAGAGAGCAAAGCTATAAACTCAAAACTAGGTCATCGACGAGGATGGGGGAAGAGCAGGAGGAAAGTTACAGCAGGCAGCTAGAAAATTCTGGCTTTCTTTTAACTGACTCAAATGCACAGGGAAGTGTGAAAAACAAACAAGTGGTTACTTAAGATATCCTTATACATTTAGATTAGAGGTTACAATCCAGACATGCTATACTGGGTAATTAGGATAGCAGTAATAATCAGGAAGAAGGAGAAGGTCTCATCTTTGTAACAGTAGAACCCAGAAGAGATAAGTCTTTCCAGCACGCTCTGTGATCGGATTTTATTTCATTTCCTGACATTTTATTTACTTGATTACTACATCTTCTCTGGGTAATCTGATCCTTTGCAGAGAACCATTGCCTGTAACGGAGGTGTTTTTCAGATTCAGAGACACTTAAAACCAAGCTTGGTTATAGATCTTTTAGAAAAGCAAAGCTCTGAGACCATAATAGTTTATAGTACTAGAGAGTCCTTGTCCTTCAGCGTATGCTGTGTGGGGATGCAAATTTTAAAGCTTTATTTAAAAAAATGGACCTGGGTCATTTTCGCAGTACATCCCAAAGAAATTAGGTATTTAAATAATAAATAAACACGAGTAATCTATCTGAATCATACATAAAAGAAAATGCTTTCAGTAAAATGACTGCTCCCGCTCCATCTGTCAGCATTCACTAGATGACCGTACAAAAGGAATAAAACATAATGTAACAAAACAACATCTTGGTCCATTAGGCTTTTCAACAAAACTGGTTTCGCCATGACTCATGTCACTTGTTGAATAAATGAGTACAATGAATAGGGAGCCGCTGGTTCGAGCCTAAGCAGGTGAAACCACTCTTGGGAAAAGATCCTGTAATGTACGAAGAGCTTCCATTTTTCCCTTCACAGCTGGCCCAACCAGTTAAACACACTGCACTGCAACGCAATAGGGATGCTGTGGACACCGCCTCCTGTGCTGATTCAGTAATACTAATCTATTTGTAGAGCACTTATATTAGTATTTGCTATGCTTAAACAGACTTTGAGCTATCGTCACATCTTAAGAGAGAGAGATGAAAATGCAGGTGAGTGTGATGTTTTTCCACCCATCAGGTCCAATGGCATGTGAGTGTAGGTGTCGACTGGATGTGGAATAGGAGAGAGAACAAACTCCTGATTGAACTAATGTAACAATAGTGCCTTTGGTCTCTGCATGCCATACCACCCACTTCTCTTCTTCCAGTGATCTCACTGATACAGTGTGCATTGTAATGGCAGAACTGCCTGGAACTGCCAACTCAGAGAGAGGAGGGGGACGATCTGCCAAGAACACAAACCTTATATAAATGTAAGGACCTGGATATTTTGTGGGCCATGCCATATGCTAAACTGTAGTGCATGCATGACTGGATATATGGGCGCACCAGGGAATTTAAAAAAAGCAGCAGGATGGCCATCTGTTGGCTATCAAAAAGTTATCACAGTAAGAACAAGAAATGCTGAACTGTGTTCATTTTTGCTTGGGTCAGGCTTACTGAGGCATAACTCTGTCAAAGTCAGCTCATTAAAAAAAACATACAGGAACTGCTGAGACAATGATGCTCCTAAACCATGAACTGGAGTGATGTCTACAGACACACTGCGGTGGGCCTCAATTACATTCGATCCGATCTGAATCCAGTGTGGAATCCTCTTACTGAATACAAAACCCTCAAAATCGATTTAGGTTTAGCTTTCAACAACTTTCACTAACAAACGCTACTGCCATTTACAGAACAAACCAATATACAAATAACTTACTAAACTAACTTAAAAAAAAGATCAAGGTAGAGTCTTACTGAATTCTAGTTTCTAAAGGAAAATAAGCAGTGTAAATATCCACCTCATGAAATAAAAGCAGCTGTGAAACAATGGTTTTAGAAAAGTGTGATTACGCATGTCATAATGTGTCAACCACTTCAGCAGACAACTGAAACTTTAATTTCAACCCACTTGAAGTAAAACTTTATAGTATTGATAATGTCTTTTTTGTAGATAGTCCCAACTCACAAATTAGGTTTCCAGAAAATCAGATGCTGCCTTTCATGTACAATGTCTCCTACAGTTACAAATATTTAGTGTGGATGCAAAAAAAGTGAAGAATTATTACATACGTAGAGCGTAATGTGAACACATTATCTTTTTGATCCAACTCAGTAACTGTGCAGCCTTACTAATCATTCTCACTGATCTCTACACAGGAGCAAACCACTGCATAGAAGTCTATGAGAATTTCTCACAAGCAGGGGAGGAAACTGCAGCATTATTGAAACCCTGCTTTACAGTAAGGGCAAAAGCAGTGTTGGCAAAGAATATTTACTGCCTGTTCTGCCACCAGTATTACATTCAATGATTTTATTAACGGTGATTAAGCTCTTAACCTCTTGAATGGTTTGCGGTAAATGCTGCAGGAGATTCTTGATCATCTTAGTTTTTCCAAGAAAGGTTGAGATAATAGCAGTGGACAGATTCAACTGAGGGGAAACAGGGGACAGGGTAACTGCTCTTTAGAGATTAATGGACTACTCTATGTGTCAGTATGAGGTGTATGTGAGAATGCATACAAATCTGAAGGGAAAAGAAGCAATATGGAAAAGGGGACAATAATAAAGCCGTATGTAGGTTAATTGTCACCTACTATTCAAACTGTGCCATATGAAAAATCTCTGATTTGTGGGTAAACATTCTTTTTGGATAAACATTTTTTACCCATAAGGTGCAAGCAAGAAGAGAGTTTTCCCCCCAAAATAAAACCTCACATTATTAGGAAAAACAAGGCAGCAAGCATACACACATGCAGAGACAGTATCTTCTACACGCTCCTATTAACGTCACATCGCTGCCGCATGAATCGGAGTCACTATACATTCCCACACTGTAGCATGATCGCAGTGTAAAATATGCTAAAGGGTCATTGTGTGAGAGTGTGTGCGTACACATTCATCTCTTCTGGCAGCAGTGGGGGAGGGGAGCTGTTGGGGCAGCATCTCGACCTTGCAGCAAGAAAGAGGGTGAATGAGTGTCCCGGTGATCAGTGAATGAATCCAGAATTTTCTGATAGGCTCCCGGAGTCACGTGGAGGGGGTGGTACAGTCCTTTAGTAATGCTATTTGAAGCAGCACGCCGGACGATAAGCTCCTCTCCCCAAGGCAGCCCATAACTCTTCACTGTTTCTGGCACACAGCATCAAGCCGAGTAAGTGAATTACACACTGCAGGCAGAGCTCTGACAGATTCATTCAGAAGAGTGGATGGAAATTCTCTCAATCAGAACAGACAATGCCGAAAAAACGCACATAAACAGCTAAATCAGCACACATTTCACTGGGAATGGGGATACTATATTTCCTTCCTGATATTAGATGTCCCTTGAGGAACTCTGAATAACTAGTGTGAATGAAGTGAAATAAGGTTTCATTCCATTTTCCTGTGCTCCCTTTTTCAGTGGACCACATTGCCACGGCAAAAGAAAGATTGATAAAACGACCCCATTTCTCTGTTGGCTGTGGCTGACATGAAGGTTGAATCTTTGCTTGTGTAAGTACATGCCTCTAGAGCATTAGGTGGTATGAGCGACAGGCAGGCCAGGAGCTCACAGGCGGATTAAAACAATAGAATAAAGCCTGGGATGCTTCTGCGCCAGAGAATTGGGCTGCAAAAGCCTTAACCAGACCTGGCCGTAAGTGGGTCAGGACATGGTGGGGCAGGATGTCACCCTGGCAGGCCACTCTGCGCTTAGCCAGGCTAGACAGAGAGAAGGGGGACAGCAGGATGAGCCAAGTTTAGAAACACCGGCTCGGCAGTATACAGGCACCAAACAATGTGTTGGGGATCTGACACTTGGAAAAACATGCTAGGGATGATCCACATATAGACGGTTATAGGAGGCATAGGGAGCTTAAAGTAGTTCATGGTGAAAAAAAAGACAAAATTAGCAGATGGTACTGGATATGAGCTCCCCAGTGGAGCAGCAAAAATTATGTCTCTGCAAAAAAAAAAAAACCTAGTTACATGGAACATTTTATCATCACTAATCTCTCTTCTTTCTTCCAGAGAAATGTGGGCTCTGTTGTTTTTTTAGTGCTGTTATCTAACAAACCAACAGGCAAAACAGACACGGATATACATCTACTGGACGCTTGTTCTTCTTTGAAAAAAATGTTCTTATTTGCATGATGCAAGCTCAGATTGGCTTTTATACTGTGGTCAGCCATGATCCAGTGATAAAGTTATTCTCATTTGCCTTACTGGCAGAACTTGTTACATGAACCAGTTTTTGAGAAACAGAAACAAAACTACAATGCAGGTCAGAGCTGCAGCGTAAGACACAATAGGGACAGCAATCAAACTGCCAATTACGTTTTCAATGAAGTGACACAAAGCTGGTGTTGCAGTTAAACACAATAACAACAACTCATAGACGAGTTTCTCTACCAGCAATCACAGATCCATGTGATGAGGACTCTTCTGACTGCTCTGCTTGAGGCTTTAGCTAAAACCATTTTTCACTGCTGGTCCCGTTTTCTTTCACCTGCCAGAGCACTTCATGGAACTGTGGACTATGTGGACCATTTTCACTAATACACTGAGGGCCTAATTAATGAGCCTTTGGTAACAACTTGTTACAGAGCAAACAACATGTTCCAGTTTTTCTGAGAAGCAGATGTGTGCAGTGCACTCTTTCACTCTTTGCTTTCACCTGAGTTAAATAGAGGGTGCGGGCCCCACAAAAAAGAGCCCAGAGGCTACGGTGTTGGCAGGCAGAGTTTAGCCCAATAAGTGGCTAACACAGTCTGGGTCACTCTGTCGCTCCCTTTCATTCTCTTCCAGTGTGTCTCTTATTGTGGCATTTCTGCTTCCTCATATTTGTGTTCTTAAACCGTATGTGGGTAAATCCATTTTTCAACATTGCAAAGGTTTTACTCGGCCATGACACACGTCTGATTCCTTTGTTTGTTTTTTAAACTCACAGCGTTGCTATAAAAACAAACATTTAGTATCTAAAGCATATGCGTTCATTAATGTTGCTGCCACTGATGAAAAGGATTTCGTCAGTAAGAACGAAGTGTCCCGTGTCCAGCAGGCATTACAGTAGCATGGCACATCCTGTTCCTTCCCCGGTAGAAACTCTACTGGGACAGGGGCAGGACCAAAGCGCTTTGTCCATGTGGATTAGCTACAGACCTATACGTTTCTATGGAGCAGGTTAGGCTACGACAGGCTTTGACTCACTTAATACCCTCTCTCTGCAGCATGCGTACTAATCTGGGAGTTGGGGGACTTTAGGGATCGTTATTGTCTTTGAAGCTCAACTATAGCAGCTTTAAGTTAGCAGTTGTTTCCTTTTCCAGGGTCAGCTGGTTTTTTATTCCTCTCGTGGCTACTGAAGTCATTCTTCATTCGTGGATGTGTTCCAGAAGCAACTGTCCCTTTAGGCCTGAAACAACAGCGAGAGGGGTATTGTGTTGTGCTTTTGACATTCCTGTGTGACTCCCCGAGGACAGACTAGAGGCTCTGAGACTGGACTGCTGCGATAACAGCAGCAACAGCATCGACTACATTTCCTGTTATTGAGATGCAGCAGACTCAAGGGACCGCTGTGGCTGAGGACGATTAAAAAAAAAACCGCTGCTGTACTTCCTTACTTCAGCGATACTCCAAAACCTTTAAAAAAATAAAGAAATAACAGGCCAACGTTTTAGAGTGATAAGAAGGCTATCAAGGTCAATACTAATACCCATGGGTGTTTGTGTGCTTTTGGGCAGTTCAAACAAGCTCAGTCAGCTGTTGTTGGTACACAGCCAACGATGGCCACAGCTCTCAGAAGGATGAGACTGCTGTTAAATGAGTTAATGTTATCTACAGAGGAAGTTCACAGTTTCCTACTAGGGTACACACTGGAGGTGCTGTGGTGTGCTTTTCTCTCTGGCGCCATTCTAATCTCGTCAGTACTTTCAGGAGCTGGCCTCTTACAGTAAGGGACAAGTAATCCTCAACATCAGGCGTTTCTGCTATAAATCACTTAGTGGAACATTACTGCAGAATCTTTAATTAAGTGTCCTGTCAAGTTTATTTATACTGCCTTTTATCACTGTTGCAATCTCAAAGCGCTTCGCAATACCCACAAGTCAAAAGTAATGTAACACCACCCAATGATTCAAGGGTGCTGAGGGTTATTTTTCTATTTATTTTCTTGCTTTATTATTTCAAGACTGTGGTACACATGGGTAACGTCATTCTAAAGACTAAACTTGATTGCAATCAAAGTCAACGCCAGATCGGTCAAATGTATTTAAATAAAGTATGTCGCAGTTGTTGCAGTTAAAAATACAGATTGGAAAACCATCAGATTGGAAAACCATCAGATTGGAAAACCATCAGATTGGAAAACCATCAGATTGGACTGCCAGGTTGTGCCAAAAGCTGTCAACACTAGGAAAGCTATGTTCAAAGAAGTACAGTAACCACTGCAGAACAAAAACAGCTGAGGGGAATGGGAGATCCAGGCCTGACTTCTGCAACAGTGCGTTCAAGCCACAGCAGTGTTGCCAGAGGTTGAAATACTTTGATAGCACCTGTCAGATGGCCGAGTGGCTTCTTGAGGTTGCATTTCATCTAGACTAAGAGAATGCGTTTCAAAATCTTCAACGGAGGAATGTAGAGCCTTGGTTTGTACCCTCAGAAGAGTAAATGGGTATTTCCAAGACCTGACAGTCTCCAAACAACAGAGTCAAGTGGAGAGAGAACACCAAATTCCTCAAAGCAAAATGTCAAATATAATCCTCCAGCCGACGGAAGGGAGAAGCCATTACGGGCAAATATTTCAGAAGCCTCTGAATGAGGAACTGGAGGGAGGAATAACAAGGTTAAACTAAGATACGGCCCAATATAGTAATGTGCATATTATTTAGAACTACTCTACATATTGCATTGGCCTGCCTGAACAATATGTACACCTTATACACACTGAAAGTCTTGACATAAAGAAGCTGGTTCTTGTGAGCGCAGTAGATAAACAGTACACTGCAGTAATGCTTTGTGATGGTTTCCCACAAACGCAGGATATTGTCACACTATTATGCTGCGACAGACCTGCAATAGAGGAAGTGAGAGGGGTTTCACTTGGTTTTCAATAAAAAGAGCCAGCAAGTGTTGTGACGCACCATTAGGTCTGCTCTGCAGTGTCTGCAGAAACACTCACTGCAGAGAAAAGTCACAAGAAGGGGAAGTAATACAAATGCACCAAATCAAAATGAACATTTTAGCCACTTATTAATCCAAAGACTCACTATAGATTCTGACAGCATTGCTTGTGTCTTAACCATTACCTTATAGGACAGAGAGCAAACCTTTTCTCTGTATCCAACTTTTAACATACACCTTATCCGTTGCTGCCCTACTTTAAAAATACCTGGGGCTGCTCCATTAGTTTTCCAGAAGTAAGCCCGTCCCATCTACAAAAAGCCCATGAGGTGGGTCATCTCCTGCATATAATCATGTAAGACTGCTTTGCTTTCCCTTCGGCTGCGTGTGAAGACCCAGGTGTAGGTACCAGCCCTCTATTTATAGCTATCTGTTTGCCCGGTGCTCAATCCAGCCTGTGCTAAGGAGATTTAGTCTTCCTGCATCCTCTTAATGCCGGTGTAGAAAGCTGATTTCCATTTAAAGAAAACTGCACCTGTCTGAAACGTGCCGTGCTAAAAACACAGGACAGGCTGTTAGAAGGAAGTAATTCCAAACTATCTCCCTGGTGATCAGAGGTCATTTAAATGAATGAAGTCAGAATAGCCATACACTGTTGAAATTATCAACACAGCAAAAAAGCATATTTGACTAGTTAGGCTGTTGGGCTGAAATCGAGGGTTGTATAATCAGGCCAGGATTCTGCAGGCGTGCAATAACGCCACATTAGCTGAGGTCAAAACATTGCTGAGTAAACCATCCATCCACAATCCTTCCAGTGCTTGATTACACACCATAGTGTAGTATGCTGGAGCTTGTTATTCTTTTCTTTTACACTGTATTTTAAAAACATGATCTCACCTGAATGATACACAGGTGTGAAAATCTATTCTCTCATTGTCTTCCATACCCAGTGTTTTCATGAAACTACTGTAGAAAGAGACACTACAGGGACTCAATCAGTTAGTATTTTCCATTTGCTGACGGCAGGAGCATTTAGCCAGTGAACCTTCCACCACTCCACGGCCCTACAACACTGGGGTGAAGACTGACTAGCAGCTGTGCATGAACACACTACGCAGAAAAATGGAAATTAACACAAATTCCAAAAGTTATGGAAAGAAAGCACGGATGGCACTTGGAAGGCTGCTGGGAAAGAAAGGGAAGGGACATGCAAACCCACAGCCTCTCTCTGCACTCAGTACAGGCACTCATGCCTGAAAGTGAATGAAAACATGCAGCAGGGCAGTCGCGGCGAAAAGCAATGCAGGGCACTGAATTTTTTACGTTGCAAATGGGCTACCACCATCAAGTACGTGGTGGAACCTGTTTGACATAACAGCACAGCCGTGTTGTATATTCGTATGCTGAGTGTGCAGATGTACAGCACAATGATTCCACACCTCAGTGAACAAGGAACAGATTTTAAACCTTGACATGACTAGCTAGATGGAGCAGGTCATTTCAGGAGAGTGTGTGTGATGTGTGTCGCAGGGGTATAACCTCCTAATTTACACCTTCTAGCTAGTTAATCACTGACCTGTTTTAGGCTGCTGTTAGTGGGTTCACACTGCAAGCAACTCAGAAATCCTGTTTCTTTACGAGAAGACAAACTTCGATGGTTTCCTTGTTTTTCACATTTCAGCTAGGAACATTTTAAGTTTATGTTGTCACTGCTCATCAGAAGCCACTCTCATAGGAGTGCTGTTGCAGGTCCTGCAGATCACTAACACACGACTGACAGTGCCGCTAGCAAACACCAAACTCAAACTACCCCTGAACATTAGAATGGCAATGTGGGAACATGAAGTAAACTGCGTGCACTGCAGTTTGCCTTCAGCAGCGGCATTCTCAATCTGCGAGCCAATCACATGCAAGGCGTGTAATTCAACGACTACTTTCTCAGGGTGACCTCTGAAGTGCCCACCCACCAGCATTACATAAGTGTGAATCTAAGGGGATGCAATATTCATGTGGACAGAGGGTCGAGTGTACAGGTAAAGACACTTACCGCCATCACCAGCTCGAAGGGATGCTTGTACACCCGCACAGGCGACTGATACTTCTGCACCATGATGGGGATTACAGTAACACCAACAACCTGAACAGAAGTAAGAATAAATAAATCAGAAAAGGAAGAATAAAAAAGAAAATCATAGGTATTTATGAAAGAAGGAAAGCAGAGATGTGGGGCTGCTTTACTTTCACTCCTGGCATAATCACAATAACCATGTGCTGAGTGCCAAAATGACAGCATTATAGCTGCATCTGGCCGTACAACAGGAGACCCAGCATGTAATTAAATAAAGGTGTGTTTTGGCTGACTGCTTCAGTGATGCCAGGTGCTTGTGTGTGTGTGTGTGTGTGTGTGTGCGTTTGTGTGCTGGCAAGCGGCCCTACGAACTAGAAAACCGTGTAAAGTGATGGGCTGCAGAAGGGAACTCTCCCGAGCCGTGACCGAGGATGTCACTGATCAATGGATGCAGCATTTGGCGCTCATTTATCAAACAAGAGACTGTACCACTGCAATGGCTTTTCACTGCATACTACTGGGGATATAACTAAGCAGTCCATCTACTGTCTCTGCAGAAGCTCAGGTCACAGCTACACATGACAACACTGCACGTAAGGTGCTGCTCATTCTTTGCAATGTAAACAGCACATTCCACATGGTGGAGCATTTAGACGGGGGCTAGAGAACAGGATGAAGTAGTAAAAGCATACGAATAAAATTAATCTTTTAGTCACTCGAAGATTAATGGTGAAAAGACCAAAGCGCGTATATTTTAAGGAAAACCAAACAGAACATGGTGTAAAGACTAGGGCTGCACAATTAATCAAATTATTATAGAAATGGCAATGTGCAAATTGAAAGAGTTGTTTTGATAGAGGTTAAATGTGTGAAAAAACAGCATCAACTGAGCATGAAGTACTGAAAGGTGAGCAGAGGTGCCCTGCTCTACAAACGATTTATTATATATGAAAACATGTCTGTTTGCTAAAGACCCCCAAAAAATTTCACATCATCATGATTTTTATAGTTTTTTGGGGAGGGAAATTCAACTTGTGATGCAAACATTATCATTCCCACATAATAATCCTCACTCACAATCTCTGTCAAACACAATATGATGTTTCTACCGTATCGTGCAGCCCTAGTAAAGACAAAGGTTCTGCTTCCTCTAGGCAATTCAAAAGAAGTGCACAGTGTGACTTGAACTTCATGTTCTGTGTTTGTTCAGCATGTTGATGCATGTCTGTAACTCCTGCTATGCAGTGATGGGAACATGGCTGCAAGGAGGGGTGTGAGCTGACGTCCCAGCACTACTTACAGAGGGATCAGGGCAGGCACACTAATAATAACCGGGCTAAGACACACGGAATACAAACAGGTCGCCACAGTATTCCTCTCTAAACAACACATATCTAACGTTTGCTACTGCAAAACATCATTACCGTCATGCTTCAGGATCTGTCAGCAATGTCAGAGACACGTCAAAACAAGACAATTAACAGTTGCGTTAGTAACAGCTGTGTGTAAATGAAGAGGTTTAAGGAGACACTTTCAAACACAACATTCAGCAGGTTGTCTCTCTGGATACCAAATATAATACATGTCTACTTGAGTGATTGCGGAATACTCTGGTTCATCATCTCAGACGTTTCTGTACAGCTTTATTTTTACAGTTTTATCACGCTTTCGTTTTGGATCAGTCAGCAGACGCCCTATGTTGGACTGCTTTATTCTTGTTTTGGTGATTCTGTGAACCGCTTTGATGGGTCCGTGTTGTAACCTTTAACTGTTTTCACGTTTTCACGTTCAGAAAAATAACACGCTTTTAACCTCCAAATGTCATCTTTCTGGTGACAAATGAAAATGAAACTCAGTAACACGTATTATCGTTTTAACACAACCACCTTGATAGTCGATGACAACACTTGCCACGCCGACTTGTTAACGTTAGCCTACACAACACTGCTGGCTAAATCACACTAGCCCGCAAGCTAGCGTTAACTTTACAAATCTGTTAACTTGACATAAATGTCGGAACTTGTGCTTACCGGTGAATCAGTAAAAGAAATAAATCTGGGTTGGTTTAGTCTGGTTAGTCGTTGTATCTTCTGAAAGGGTTGTCCGTGTAAACTCTTGCCATTCCCCTCCTCGGCTCTTCACTTCGCCGGGTGACGCTGAACTGAAAGCAGGAGCTGACGGTAGTTAGCTTTATTGTGCTAGCTGGCCATGTAGCCGGTGTAAGTAACTAACGAGCTAACCGTGGGACGAGTCCTCTTCGCAATGAGTTGTTAGAGAGACAAACGAAATATCCTAAAGAGTCCACGGTTAAATCACGCAGAATAGATGAGGTGTCGGCACAGGAGGACAGTCTCCCTCTCTCAGTCCTCCTCTCCCTCTCTGTCATGCCCGTGATGCCGTCGCTCCTCCCCGTTTTCAGCTCGGTTTTTTTCCACCTCTCAGGGCAGCGCAATGTCGCGTTCATCAAGTCCTCCGCCTGTCCACATGTGTTCAAGTGAAGGACAAAAACAACAGTGGAGAGGACAGCCACCTCTGAGCAAAGCAAATAATCAGGCCAAAATGAAACGTCGTCGGACTTAATGTTTTATTTCAAAGAAGTCACCGTTAATGCTGCTGCAGTCATAAGTGATGCTGTTAAGCTGCGGTCGCCAGACTGACACATGTTTCCAGTGCAGTGAAATAAATGACATTCATTTCACACAAAAAAATACATATACATACATTACAGGTGTTAGCATGAGCAGTAGGTGGGTGACACCAGTTACAGTAGTATAGTATAGTACACACTGATACATTTGGGAGATTTTTAAAAATAATGGTCCAAATAGAAGCATCAGAGGCCCTGATATACCTTAAGGTCCCATTCAACTCAAAAATATGTTGGTCTTGGTGTTCCTACAGTGTGAGGTTTGAACATGTCCGTGCAGAGTTTGACACTA